>NW_028262347.1:17429545-17732575 GCF_047370975.1 Nipponia nippon | reverse complement strand
AGGTTAAAACTATGTAATTTTTATGTTCCACTGGAATACATGGTGTAAAACAATAGCCACAGAAACACAAGCACTTTCAAAATAAACTTTGACCTACATGCAAAAAAAAAAAAAAAAGAGTCTGTTGGAGATTGTAATAACCATATAAAATCATTTTGACCATCATATAAAGGTGGCTTCAGTGATATCTTGCAACAGTCTCCAGCCCATTCCAGAAAGATTTAATTTAATCCATGCTGCAGTTAGTGTTTTCTTTGGAACTGCAATGTTCTTCTCAGAAATATGTTCCCCCCCAGCCCATATTTACTAAATCGATGCCAACTAGGCCTGGGTTCAGCAATGTTTGCAAGGCTGGTGTTACAGGAATTTAAACAGAAAACAACAAAAAACCATACACAAACCAGAGCAGTTCTCACTGGCAGTTCAAAAATGCTTGCACGGTGTCATGGGGTGTTTGTCTCAGATTCAGAGATGTCGCTTGTCCGCAACTCAGATGCTCTCATCTTTCAGTAAAACTATACTGTAGAAGAATAAAAAAGAATTTGATTTTTTGGTGTTCTTTCCAAGCAGCTCCAAGACCCAGAGAAAGAGCTCTCAGGATGCCGGAGCCAGCGAAGTCCACCTCTGCCCCCAAAAAGGGCTCCAAGAAAGCCGTGACGAAGACCCAGAAGAAGGGCGATAAGAAGCGACACAAGAGCAGGAAAGAAAGCTACTCCATCTACGTCTACAAGGTGCTGAAGCAGGTCCACCCCGACACAGGCATCTCCTCCAAGGCCATGGGCATTATGAACTCCTTTGTCAACGACATCTTTGAGCGCATCGCTGGAGAAGCCTCCCGCCTGGCCCATTACAACAAGCGGTCCACCATCACCTCCCGGGAGATTCAGACGGCCGTGCGCCTGCTGCTCCCGGGAGAGCTGGCCAAACACGCCGTCTCGGAGGGCACCAAGGCTGTCACCAAGTACACGAGCTCCAAGTAGCTGGACACCACCTCTCCAATGGGACCATCAAGCACCGGACCCTCCGCGCAAGCACAGGTAGGCAGCCACGGTCTGGATAAACGTCACAGCTATTATCCACAGCAATTTACAGCCTTGGGATGGGCATGAGAAGCTGTCTGGTGGAAGAGGAGACGGTGATCTGGATGCCGGCTGATTTTCGTAGTCTGTTCGGGACATGTGACAGGTTCTGCGGGGCTGGTGGAGGAGGCCTCTGCTTTCACATCTCATCCGAAGGACTGACTGACTGCAGTAAATCCAAACTCTCCTCTGTGCTTGGCAAACATGCATGTTTGGCGCTGGCGGGGGAGACTGGCAGCGGCAACCCAGAGACGCTGTCTCTGAAGTCTTCCTGTTTGGCTGCTTTCTCACAGTCATCTGAGACAGGCACTGGGCAGTCAGTGCTGGTATCCTCTCCCTCGTAGCCCAGATCCGTCCTGGTGTACAGCGGCACAGCCCACCCCGTGCTGGCAGAAGTGGCATCGACAGCTACCAGGCTTGGGCTGTAGAATAAGTCTCTATTGATTCAACAGCTATCTGTGCTTGACAGCCTGTTTTAAAGAGCAAGCCTGGCAGGCAGATGCCTGGGACGATACCAAGTGCAGTTCCTCCTCGTCGCTCCTGATGGATGAGCCATGGAGCAGGCTAAGGGTGCCGGCACTGGAGCTGCCCGCTGCCTCCCACCTTGTGCCGAGGTGGATGGACAGACAAGGGGGGATGTTGGGGCTGGGTCGCTATCTTCCCCGGCCACTGCTTTGCCTGCTTTAGGACTTGCTTTGATGTGCAAGACGTTGCTAATTCTATTCTGCTGCTTTTCAGAGACTTTTCCTCCCTCAACGCTGCCTGGGTGCTCCCTTCCACTGTAAGCGTGGGTGAGATGGGGTGGTGCCCGAGGGGGTCCCCTCTCCTGCGAGCACTGGGGTGGTGCAGAACAAACAGCACAGAGGTGTCGGGAGGGGACTGAGGATTTGGGAAGGCAGCTGGAGCGGGAGCAGAGGTGGTTAGCACAGTGCGGGGGAGAGACAGGCTCCCCACAGAGATCGCTGCCAGCACCTCACCTGGCCCTGCCTTCCCTGTTTTATTCACCAGTTAGAAACCAAAATCAAAAACTGGGGCTGGGTGGATATATAGGGATACTTGCCTGCATCCCAGTGATATTTTAAAGGTTAAATGATTTTAAACTACTTCAGATACTCCCCACGTCTTCTCAAAGTCCACAGTAAGGTGAGCAATAATAAAATCCTGATAAAAGCCATAGAGATTAGTGGAGGGATGTCTCAGTTGCAGGTTTATCTTGCCCAAACTGCTGGATATCAAAAGAAGAGCATGTGTAGAATTTGTGTGAAATTGAAGCTTCCTACTCAAAACACAAAATTAGCCAACATTTTAAAAAAATAGCAAAATCTCTGGTAGGCAATAGCACTCAGATAAAAAATATTCATGTCTTTAAAATAACAACTGTTTTCTGCAGCGTGTTCTGTAAATAAAAAGGGCAGCAAAGACACAGGATCCAGAACTAAGTGCAGGCTCTTGGCAAACTCCAAGACCTTGTTTTTAGTGAAAAGGTAAATTCATACCCCAAAATAACAACCTTGCAGTACATCTCTCACTTTCCCCTACATTTATCTCTATCCTGTTTCTTTACACTTTGAGAGTGATGGGGACCCTTGACAAATTTATGTTGCTTTTGGAGCTGTAGGACTCTGCAGCTCCAGAAGATTCACTTATTTCTTGTTTTTATAACAGTGTTGCAGTCATTTTCCAGTTGGTCTGAGGAAAGGACCACATAGACCTGCTCAACCAAGAGCACCTTAGAAACCCGAGAGCAGTGTGGGGTCCCACTTCTGTGCAAGAGCAAAGGTCAAGTTGCTTATGGGCTGCTCCTATCCCCCTGCTGCAGCTTGGAGTTTGAACACCCCACGCCCGAAAAGGGGCTTTCCTCCCATACTTTGCTCAGTGATAGCACACTCCAGCCACGTTTCGCACTGTAATGCCAGCAGGAATCCCTAGTGGTATCTTTCAGAAGGAGCAAAAGCCGGGTCCCCAGGTGTCCGTGCCCACAAGGAGCAACTGCCAGCAGCAGTACCTGTACTCGGTAGCATTGGTAACCTGGACCGCTTGTCCAGGACACTTCGGCGGTGACAGCTTAGCGCCTCCTTTTGTTTTCCAATCAAATAGTCAAAATGAGATACCAAAGATGAAAAGGTACCTGCAGTGGGCCTATAGCCACCATCCTTGGCCCCTCTCCCTCCAGAAATAGGACAGCGGCTGATGCATAAGGGGAATATAAGGGGTGAAGGGCTGGCTGGCAGCACTGGAGCTTTCTCCTCCCATCCCTATCAGCTGCAGGTCAGAATTCATCCCCTTGGGGCGTCCTCCTGAAGGTAGGAATTCAGAGTGGAATAAATCCGCTCCAGTTCAAGCAGTGTGTGCGAGCTAGGACACGCATCTCCCAGGATTACCTGGCACGGCCTCTAAATCCTTGCTCTTTCGAGGAGAGCAGAGTCCTGTTCCAGTCTCCACAGGCTGCAAGAAGTCAGGAAAATAAAATGAGATGTTGTCCCTCCAGGGTCTCCTGGGCAGCTGGGGGAGCCAGGGACAAGGCTGGGCCCTCGGCCGAGAGCTGCTGGCCCCAGACACATGCACACAGAACCGGTCTCATTTTCTTCTGCCACAGTTGCCACTCTCCATTTGTGGAGATATTGTTTCAGAAAGGGGAGAAACAGCAATTTAAGGATATAAAAATACTTGAATACTTAAAGAGGATTTTTATATTGTCTAAAGCCAGGTGACTGAGACTGGTCATCTCCATCCATTTATAGTTTAGGCTGTCATTTCACACATCATTTGCTCTTCACTCTCCCATGGCATCACTCTTTTACTTGCCCCTGACAATGTGGAGCACAGGATTGAGGAACCGATCAAGGTTAAAATGAACCTTTTTGTTTTTCTTTTCTTGCAAGCTTCATTTTAACCCAGTTCTGGTGGCTGCTCTGATCTGTCACTGTCACATAGACACTTGTGCCAACCAAGGGAAGGGCTGATCCAGGAAAGGCAAGACTGGCATAAGCTAGGACTGCCACAGAAAGCAGTTGGGAAATTAACGGCCTTAGTTTCAATGGAGAAATCAAGAAAGGAAATCTCTGTCTCCTGCAGTGGTCCAGGTAGCAGAAAAGATGTGGCTTTTAAATACACCACTACGGGTGTTATCCTTGCGGTGTCCCACAGGCAGTTTCTCTGACAGTCCTCATGCTGGAAATCAGACACATCCCATTTCTGCAGACCCCAGAGGACTCAAGTGTTACACAAGGGAAGGGCAGCAGGTTGGGAAAGGGACTCTGCTCCCATTCAGCCACCAAACCGTATCGGCTGGAGGCTCCTTGTTCAGCAGGCAAACGGCATGCCCTTCCCGTGGCCGCCTGCTACTGTATAGGCAGACACTTAGAGCAGTTTAATGGCAATTATTTTGACTGTGATGAGCTAGACTGGGCCTTAAAAGTAGAGGCAATATAAAATGGACTAAAAGTTCAAGCATTGGTTGTCCACTCAGTTACCTGAGGTGTGGCATATTCCACAGTTCCCTGGTGAAAGGATTTGCTGCAGAAAAGGGATTCTGCACTTCAGGGCCTGTGCTTTTAAAAATGTATTTTCAGCTCTGGAATTGATAAAACATTTTAAAAATGAAGATAATATACCAAGCCCCGCTGTCCCTACCTGATTCCT
The DNA here is from genome assembly GCF_047370975.1 of Nipponia nippon. Lineage (NCBI taxonomy): Eukaryota > Metazoa > Chordata > Aves > Pelecaniformes > Threskiornithidae > Nipponia > Nipponia nippon. The sequence goes on along the minus strand of NW_028262347.1, from coordinate 17,727,854 downwards.
ACTGCAATCCCAGAAGCATCTCTGGGACATTCCTGTGTTCTGCCAATTAAAAAAAAAAAAATCAACTGCAGATTGGAAGTTGGAAAAGGGAGCTAAAAAAGAATAATACAGCCTTGAAATTAACCTCATAGTAACCCCATGGAGGTCACTGCACTGAGTTATTTTTTTCAGGTACAATTTAAGAGAGAAAATTAGCTGCTATAGATCTACTCCTGATTTTTCACCCTGCTTCCCTAGAAGGGCTTAAAGTCCACCCACCCTTCGCAGCAGACCTCAACCTACAGAAGAACCGAGTGGCCATGTGCATGGAGGTTTGCTCCTGCTCAGGACGGACAGGTCTTTAGTCAGGCACCGGGAAAACAAGAGTAAAAACAAGCATGGAGGATGAGTGCCTGTCCTGGATGCTGCTGCGTGTCCTGGGAAGGGATGCCTGAGCTGAGACCGCTGAAGAGCCCTGCCCGGAGGAGCCACATGGCTGTGTGCCCTTCTGCCCTGGCAACAGGCAGCCGTGTGGAGGTAGCCCCAAGTCCCAACCACCTCTGGAGTCCAGCTTGGCATGGCCTCTGCACAGCCCTGAGTGTTTGTCCTGTCTTAGCATTTCCTAACAGTTTACATCCAGACCAAATTGTTTACAGGGAAAGGAAGAATGTGAACTGAACCATAAAAATCACTTGCTGCCAGAATTTCGGGAGTTCCCTGGGACCAGCACCTGGGGAGCAGTCTCTCATGCTTACTCTCCATGCATGGTATCTTGTGGGCTTATGTACATGTTTTTTCTGACAGTGTTACATCAAGTATGATCTATGTTATATTACTGCTGTTTTATGACCTATCTTACAGCTAATTACCTGTTTTCTGTTAAATGTATAAATAAAATGTAAATGCCAACCTGTTGAAAGTCAGATGAGACCCAGCTGTCAGGATGTCTTTGCTTCTGCCATATCACCAGGGCCCCCCCAAGCCCTACATTTCTCTTTCTCCTTCATATTTTCTCCAGACCCAGGGTGAGAGCAGCTGCCCTTCCAGCAGAGAGAGAGCCCAGCTGCTCCTGGCAGAGGGTCAGTCAAAAACCAGAGCAGCCCCACCACTGAGGGGGTGTCACAGGCTGCCACCGCGAGTCCTCGCGGGGCTGTGGCTCACCCCAAACAGGAGTGCAACCTGTGTGTGTTTTCAAGCGCTTCCAGCAAGCTTGCCCCGGGCAGAGCCGAGCCTGCAACCTGTCCTTGCCACACTCCTGCTTGGGGTGCCCTCTGCCTGGCACCCAGCACTTCACCACTTTTGACTTGCATAGACTGAAGCACTGTGAGATTTTGTGGCTGGAAAAGTGCTTTATGCACGTTCAGAATTTCTGTTTATCTGAATTAACAATTGCTGCCGCTAGAAACATCTTTCCTTGGATTATGAGAAGTTTATAGGCAACAAACATGGAATAAGATGTAGCATCTGAAAAACTCAGGAAGAAAAAGATCGTTCTTTTAAAGAATAATTGGTAAATACACTCAAGTGAAACACTTACCTGCTGGACATCAGCATTATAATGCACTCACTGGAGTGTGAAATGCATGTGCCGTGCTAGACGCTGCGTGCTGGAGAAACAAGCTAAGACTTCGGATACGGCATATAACACAAATCGGAGCTAAAAAGATTTAGAGTCTCTTTAAAGATAGACTCATAAACTTAACATAATGGGGGAAAAACAGTATTTGGAGAAAGAAAACCCTTATAACTAACTGATCTGAAGTATTTCTTTCCAAAGAAATAGATTATGCTACATCTAATGCTTATTTCCATTTTGATACCCCTTTGCAGAGCAGCACCCACAATGCACTTTCGTAACAGAGCTGACACCTGGGCCTCAGAAACACCCAAACCAGGTTACAAAAGGTAGAGCATAGCCTATGGTCATGCTTCTTCAGGGTGCTGGGCGATTTCTAATGTTTTTTTAGTTATTCAGTTATTATTTAGTTATTATTGACTGGTTATTCAAAGACCATTAGCTGGACTCATGTGCCACATGGCTGAGGCTGTTGGCAGAACCAGATGCAAGAACTCAGGAGCATCAAAAAAAACTATGAGAGAACGAGGTTTAAAATAAATAAAAAGGAGCAGCACTTCGTGCAGCAAGCAGTCCGCCTATTGAGCCCTTTGCCAACAGATGTTGGAGATGTTACAGTCTGGTTCAAGAACAAATTAATGGAAGAGAAATCCATTGAGAGTTGCTAAACAGATATAAACTATGTCAAAGATGATTAGAGGCTGGGAGAGTAGGAGGAGGATGTTACTATACGTGTCTGCCCTCTTCCTACAGTCTTCCTTGCCTGTTCTCTCATGGCCACTGCTGGAAACAAGATTTTGGGTTAGATGCACCAAAGGGCTGATCCAGGTTGTCTGCATAAATTCATGCAATGTCTGCCTTGTACTACACATGAACTGTGGAGGGTTTCAGGCAGTTTTCTTAGGCCTCTGATGCTTAGAAGAAAGCATAAAAGAAAGCTTTTTATCTTCCTTCCCTACAAGGCTCCTGCACTTGCCTTGATGGTTGTGTGGATTGTGTTAGCCTGGCTTACATGAAAGATGTAAGAGATGTTTTGTTTCTAAAAGAGTTAATAAACACAGATGATGTGAGAAAGAGAGAGGAATGGAGTTTCTGCTTTCTCATATAAAGGAAAGCTGTTCTCAAAAATATTTCTCATTTTCTCCCTTGAAGCAGTTGATTAAAAAAAAAAAAATACACCATTTCCTGCCTTTTCATGTCCATAATGCTAATTCCCCCCACAAAAAAAAATCTCTTACAGAATTTCTTACAGAATTCATTCAGAAAAAAAATTCTTACGGATTTAACTGTCTCCTAAAGACAGAAGGAGATTGTAGTAGGAACAGAAACGGGACATTGGTAAGAGTGGGGAAGGAAGGGCAATGGCTGGGTGTGAGGCACCAGAAGGGGCCAAAGGCAGGCGACTGTGAGTGAATGCTGTAAGAGTGGTGGGTGCTGGTGGGGCCTCAGCGAGGAGCCCACGAAGAAGCCAGCACACCCTGCCTGCAGCTGCTCGGGACACAGTCAGGAAACGAAGGGCAGGGAGTAAATCCTGATAACTCCCAGAGGTGGAGCAGGACGGACAGTGGAGTCGCTGCCAGCAACTAAAGGGTAGAAAAAGCACATCCAGAGACAGCACATGGTCACCTATCTAAGGGGAACCCAGGAAATTCGATGAGGGTGCAATGACACCATCACTCATCCTCAAAGTCATCGCGAAGATGGACACAGGCATCCTGGTGTCTGCGTGCTGGTCAGACATCTGGTGAGTACATAGGTACGAGAAGATGAACGTGAGTCAAATCAGTACTGCTTTAAAATAAATTCACCTGCCTATAAGGTGATAAAGTCACCCTCCTATAGGGACTTGCATTGAGTTTGCTACGTTGTGGCTGCTCACTGATTACTCACCTACATCCAGCTTGTGTGCGCCTCTCCAATTTATTGCCCATTGAACCTCCTCCTGTGCAGGTGTGGGAGAGCTTTCTTTATACAAAGTACATCCATATTTGCCAACACTGGAGAAAGTGTTCAGCACAACTTTTTAAATAAACCAGGTGCTTCTGACCTAGCCTGCCCCATGGGCTAGGGCACGTCCTAGTGAATACCAGGCTGCCTCTGAAGAACATAGCTACAGACAGGAGAGCCATAAATGCTGTCGATAAAAGCACTCAGTCTCCTCTCTTCACCTGAGACTGTCTGGGAAGACCAACAAAAGGAGAGAACATAAGTGCACCACATCCAATTTCACTAAAATTGAGGAGATTTGAGGCTCCTATTGCTATTTACCATCTTCTTTTTGTAGGCCTTCTGTTTCTTTGGAGTGCTGCAGTATTCAAGGGTTCCCAGGAAGCCTGCGCTTGCGGGCACTGATGGAAACAGGCTGTTGAACTGCTCCATCTCCATAAAACCTGCCCTTGCAGGAAGCTTTCTGAGGCATGGCTCAGTTCTAGCAAAGTGGGAAGCCTGCGATGGCAGGGGCTGCTGGTAGATGGTTGCTTTCATTGAGAGGTTACTTTGTTGGGATGAGCATTTATCCCACAGCTACTTCCTCCTGTCGTCAAGGTAATAAAAAGTCACATCTGAGTGCTGACTTTGGAGATGCAGCACCTTCCCCTCTCTTCTCACAAACTCCCTGCAATGCCACGTCTCTACGGTCACATCCGCGTGAACTCACATTAAGCCCATGCTGCTCCCATACTGACTTGCACTTTGGCCCAAACTGCAGCTTTAAGTGGAAAGCTCAGTGGGAGAGCAATATAATAAAACACAGATTTGTCCCCCCACCCCTTTTGCAGCTGGCATTATGGTGAGGGGACCCAAACACCTCTCACCGCAGCTGATCTCGGCTAACAAAAGCTGTCTCCGTGGGGTCCACCAGCAGCCCCTGGCCACTTAGCAGGAAAGAGCCAGGGCTCTTTTTAGCCTAGATGATTCAGCACAAAGAAGCCTTTATAGCTCAGCAGCAGGCATCTCGCACCTCTTCTCATCACGCCTCTTCTCAGGTTTTAAATACAAGGGGACAAAAGTTCTTGTAAACCCCTGTCAATTCCTTGAGCATATGCCTGTAATGCTGTTTCTGGCATTTAAGTATCTTTAAATGGAAAAGTGAGAGCTCTTAGGAATCACGGGACACCACATGCACCATCTCTCTCTCTCAGAGCCAGCACCTTCTCTGGCATAAGCTAATCACCACTTGTGATATTCTGCATTTGTAGGGCAGGATACCAAATAACACGGAACAGCAGCAGGAGAAAGTTCGATGCAAGCAGCTGCGTGTCATGAAAAATGAACAGGAGGTCCTCCGTGCCGAAGGGTATCACAGCAACCAAGAGCTCAGCCATATTTTAAAGGGATTAGAAGTGCATAGATGGCAAGAAGAATTTTAATAACAAAAGACTAAATAGATGCAAGTTTGCAAGCAACAGGAGCTCTCCGCTTTATTGCAAAGTTACACGAGATACAAAGGAACAGCAGGAACAAGTCTTATCCCACCCTGCCAGCTGCAGAGGGGCTTGCAGCATCGGCAGGAACAGCCCGTACCTGTCAGCCCTGGCAAGGAGCCTCCACTAGGCAGAGGCAGAACAGAAATTCGTGCTGTAAGGTCCCTGTTTGTATGACTGAATAGTCAGTTCAGACTGTTTGGACAGCAATACTCAATTTTTGCAAGTTTTCCCTCTTTTTTTTAGTTTGTAATTTACCATTTGGATCACATTTTTCATGTTTTCTTCAGAATCTCAGGGCTTAGCCTGGTTGTGGATAACTTCAACACCCAGCTACACACCTGCCAAGGCCAGAGCTCTGAACAGTGAACAGCTCTGAAGTGACCTGGAAAAATGTGAAGTCAGCCTAACTAACTGCAGTTTTGTTTCTGGGCACAAAGATGCCAAAGCACCTGTGCCTATACTAGGCTGAACAACTTTGTACTGATACTTAACCCTGATGTTCTTCCAGTTTCTCTCTAGGAAGCTGTCTTAGGAAGAGCAAGAGCATGGAGCCACTGCTTGCTCACTTAATACTATAGCTCAGGAAAACAAAAGCTCCCTGGTTTCTTTCCTCCCTCTGTTTGGGTGAGTGGGAAAGGAGGCTTGAAATAAGACCGCTGGCTGTGAGGAGGAGCACAGGAATCGCTGGCTGTAGCCACCCACTTCCCAGCTCACAGCTCCTAGCCCTGCAATTACTTCTATTCCTAACCCAGAGCATGCCTTTCTACCCCTCCTGCTGAGGCTGGGCCGCCATTTGGAAAAAAGAAATCAGGGAAAATACATGAAGGAAGAAGCAAGTATTTCTGAAGTAAGGGGTAAGAGATCAGTACCCTGGAAACTGTTTGGTTTTATCCCTTAAATGGTTAATGAGAAAAGTGCCCGTGACTTGGAGCAGGAGCCCTCTCCCCAGCGGGTGCCATCTCTTCCAGGCTCGGCATCAGGTACACTTTCACTTTCTAACATTTTTGGACAAAGGGTCAATTTAGGAGGGGGACCAGGGTGAGGACTCCTTGGAAATTAGGCACAACGGTATTATTCCTTAAATCTCCCCCACATCTCTTTAACACAGCTAAGTGCCTGCACACAGGGGGAAATCCAACCTCTGCTTCTCATTCTAGCTTCAAAACAGAAGTCATCTTCTCAGCTGGGTCTGAAGATCTGAGCACTAGTAATAATAGCATCTGTTGTTGTGGTTATCAACCTTCATAAAAGGTCTTTGGCCTGTCCCTGAAGGCAGTTTAACAGTGAAACCCTTGGTATTATTTCATTACTGAAAATAGCGTCCTCTCCATATCTTGGTTATCTCGCGTTCCTGCACTTGTCAGATGATGACCCAGAAGAGGTAGAAGCCACACCAGACAGTCTTCTCAGTCCCCCAGAGTCAGCCAGGTATAAGGTTTGACTGGGTATTATAAAAGATTTATCAGAAGATATGTGGTTGAGCTGACATCTCTGATCACTTGTGGGATTTCCTGACACAGCACATGTCAGGTTGTGTTTCACTGTGCAGGGCTGCTGTTCTCCTGTACCGGCATCTCCTTGGCTCTGTCACTGAGCACTCACAATTGAGATTTAAGATGTGGATGTGCGTAGTCTAAACCATACCATGTGTTATATCCTGTGTGCCTTGCTAGAGGCCCAGTCCCTGTGCTCAGTAAGCTCCAGTATGAGATCCTACTTAGATTCTCAGGTTATAGTTAAGTGAGATTTCACTAAGAATTGAACTTATTTTTAGCAAGGTGGGAAAAAAGTCCTTTTTCATCTTCTGAGAGTCAGTTCTCTCCTTCGAGTCAGCCAGCTAAGACACCTCCACCAGGGTGCTGAGTCACACGAGCTAAGATGGTAGCATCTTGTCCTTACAGAAATGGGTGTGATATCATCTGGATTTTGAACCCTGAGCTGAAACAGTGCCCGTGCCGTGCTGACAAGCTGAGTCACTGAGACAACCACAGGGAGAGAGGCCTTGGGCGCAGCAAATACAGTCACCTGCAATCCAGTCCAAAGCCCTGACCCTGAAGGACAACACAGACACAGCTCCTTCCAGCAGCTCCTGTGTGAGCTGGCTTAAGCCTGCTGCTGACAGTTATTTTCAGTCTTATAGATAAAGATAAGCTGTGTGTATGGCAGAGCAGTATTTGGTATAAATCAGTTCATTGAAACTCAGCCAACTCATTGTCAGGGCTGAAATAAAACTGAAAAGAATAAGTGATCCATCCCAATTATTTTATTTTTATTTCAGCAGTGCTAAAATAATTCAAATGAGAGCAGGTCTCGACAGCAAAGAAAACAGCTTCTGTGCCAGAGAACCTGCTGCCAGGCACAAGGACAGGCTGGCAGGACAGCACGGGCACGGTGGGGAGGAGCGCGCCGAGGAACCCTGCCAGGCACCGGGGGAGCAAAGGCGAGTGCCTGTCCCTGGCTCCGCTGACCTGCCCAGCCCCTTACCGACACTCTGCAATCTGCTCAGTCTTCGCCAGGTCCCAGTGGTGCCCTGTTGATGAGGCACAGCCTACACATGCACCGGGCTCGTGCAGCCATTTGTAGGTGACTTTGGATAGTGGTGATCTACGCCTGATGCTTTGGTCTGCTCAGCACAGAAAATGGCTGCTTTCTAGGCAAAACTGGCTCTATAGGGTGTTGTCCATGACCTCTACTCCCATATTTCATGGTCTGCAATAGCAGCAGGCTGTAGGCAGGACCCAGCAGGCAGGGGCTGGCGGCTGTTTCAATTCAAGAATAAAGCCAGAGGGACCGTGGAGCTAAACCTGGCCACCTCTAGCTTAGACTTTACAGATACTCCTCTGATTTAGTACTGACAATCCCAGCATGTTGAGGAAGTTTTCAGAGAAGATCCTGGTGACTGCCTCCATTTTGTTTTCTGCAGGTCTCTAGTTGTTTCCAGACACGTGCATGGCACCCCTTGTTGCAGGCTGTTCAGTCAACATATCTGCTTATATCCTACCTTGTCCCCCACAGCTTTGCAGCTTCTTCAGCCAAGTGCTGGCCTCGTCAGGTCTCTGTCACACTCAAAACCCTTTCTGCAAAGTTTTCTCAAGCCTCCCCCTCTTTCTTCTGCTCCTCACTGCAGGTGACTTTGGCCAGCTCTTCCCTAACAGGCAAGGCGGTACCATTTCCCTCTCTGTCTGAGCCCTTGTCTCCAGAAGTAGATTAAACTTGAAGAAATGAGATCTTTGTCTGTCTCAAAGTCCCTCACCACAAAACAGAGGTGAAAAGGCCTCAAAGGGTTGCTCATCATGCCGCCATGATGGAGCAGGCCAAGCACTTAAGGTACGGTTGAAAGGGGAGTTGCAGTCCCCACACACGCTGGCAGCTGCAAAAACCCAGCACTGATGAAGTAACATCACTTTGCTTTACTCCGCTCTGCCTGCATGACTAGTGCTGGCGCTGGTGTGTCTCGTCACTGGAGCGAAGAGCAATTTCCATGGTGCTAGCCAGCAGACCTGCACTAGGATGAAGTGACCTACATCCCAGGAGTGCACACTTCTCTCATTTTACAATAGAGGGAGCCTGAAAACGTTCCTTGAGGAACAATATCTGAAACTAGGCAAGTTTGTAATAGGTAGGATGTGGCAGAGGAGGAACACAGACCCACAAAGGGCCCATCCAGCAGTGCCTGCTGGCTGTGCATCCCCCAGAATGTCACATCCCTGACCCTCCCACCAGCAGTCATATGTAGACTATTAACTGTTTGCCATGGCAAGCTGCTGTGCTGAGAGATGCTGAACTACATCTGGTCCAGCTCAGCATGTAGAGCATGACCCGATGCTTACCAGGACCAGGGACATACCCCAGCCAAAAGCCCTTCCAGAGCTACAGCCCTTCTGGGCTTCCCTTTATCACCTTTGTGTATTTTAAGGCAGAAACTCTGCCTAAGCCACCTCTCAGCAGGGTTATCTGAAAGCAGCATGTCAGGGACTCAGGTCATGCCCTCTTGGGCAGTGGAGAGCCCCTTGAGAAGATTATGCCCGTGGCTCTGCTCTCAGTCACCTGCTCAGCCGGCAGAGCTGTCCTGCCTTCCCCACGGGAAGCCTTTCCACTGAAAGGAAAAACTCAGTGCTTGTTTCTGAAACCCATGGAGAACAAGACAAATCCACCTGTGGGAACAAAAGAAGAAATAGAGTATGCAAGTTTTGCAGGCAGCTTTCGCAGACACCTGGCTTCAGTCGTGCACATCTGTCCTGCCTGCAGCTGCTGCCAGTAGTTTTTTGCCCTTCCCAAATCTGTCCTGGAAGAGGTTGTCTCTCTGCTTTCAGAGATCGTGGGCACAGGCAGGACCTTGAGAACAGGCTTAGACTTCAGGAGCTTCAGCTTTCCCTGCCTACGGCATAGGGTTGACACCAAAAGGAAATCCCTAAGCCACCTGGCTGTGCTTCTCTTGCACTGAGCCATGGCAGGAGCGGCATGAAGCTGGCCAAATTCAGCCAACAGTTTCTCAGGGACTCAGTTCATGCCTACTGCCAGTGGTCATGGAGTGGCCTACACACACCCTTTCATCTTCTGGTTAGAAATAAAACAGGAAAATTATCCTTCCGCTCATCCTGCCTCCTGTAAGAAAAGGGATAAGGAAAGCACAGATCCCTGAAGCCTATGGAGGGTGGTTAAATATCGCCACAGGCTGACCAAACGTTGTATTCAGCCATCCCCACTCTCCCTCCAGTGTTTGTTTTGCCTAACAGCACTGGTCAAACCCACGGTGCTAATGTGGGCATACCCTCGTGGGCATATTCTGCAGCAGAGTTTTGATTGTTTTGAGAGGTCGGCGTTAGCTTCACCTGGCGTCATCATTTTGAAGGTGGGAGCACAGGTTCTCTCCTCTACTGGTGTCTTGGAGATGCCCTGAGGCAGACAAATCTGTGCACTTGCATAGAGGCAGCGGGAGGATTAGGGACAGTTATTGGAAGCCTGCGTCGCTTCTCCTGATGCCGAAGGGCTTACTCCCATTGCACCAGTGTGGCAGGGGCAGAGGGGCAGAAGATGGCTCCATTTGAGTTTGGCTTCCCTTAGCACCTTAGCACGGTGCTTTCCTCAGGCAGCAGAGCAGTCTGTGTTCCTTCTTCTGCGTTTAGATCCCAGAGATTTGTGTTCCTTTGATTCTTCTTACAAGTCATATCCCATACTTTACAACTTACTTCATAAGGTACTTGTGGGAACAGAATCTGACATGCTGCATCTCTCCCTAAAACTAACATGATTCTACTACAGTGGGAGTTTGGGGGATTAGAAGCACTTAATTACACAGTTCTTTGAGTAGTATGAGTCTTCTTCGTACGCAGGTTGGAAGAGTCACAAGCTAATGACAAATATTTGTTCTCTTTAATTATGTGTAGCACGGGAGGACAGCCCAGCTCCCTCCAGCTTTCCTCCTCCATCACTCTGACAGCTTCAACACCACCTGCTCTTAGAGCAAAGCAGGCACAGAAATAAAATCCACCCTGATTTTTGGACCAGGCATCACAGGCTTGTAATGTGACTGCATGCACTTTATTTATAAGTACTAGTAAGGAACTTGAATCACAGAATCATAGAATCATAGAATCATTAAGGTTGGAAAAGACCCATAAGATCATAAAGTCCAACCGTTAACCTAGCACTGCCAAGTCCACCACTAAACCATGTCCTCGAGCACCACATCTACCCTTCTCTTAAATACCTCCAGGGTTGGGCACTCAACCACTTCCCTGAGCAGCATGTTCCAGTGCCTGACTACCCTTTCAGTGAGGAAGTTTTTCCTAACATCCAACCCAAACTTCCCCTGGTGCAACTTGAGGCCGTTTCCTCTCATCCTATCACTTGTTACTTGGGAGAAGAGACTGACCCCCACCTCGCTACAGCCTCCTTTCAGGCAGTTGTAGAGAGTGATAAGGTCTCCCCTCAGCCTCCTCTTCTCCAGACTAAACAACCCCAGCTCCCTCAGCCACTCCTTGTTCTCTAGACCCTTCACCAGCTTTGTTGCCCTTCTTTGGACATGCTCCAGCACCTCGATGTCCTTCTTGTAGTGAGGGGCCCAAAACTGAACACAGTACTCGAGGTGCGGCCTCACCAGTGCCGAGTACAGGGGCACTATCACCTCCCTGGTCCTGCTGCCCACACTGTTTCTGATACAAGCCAGGATGCCATTGGCCCTCTTGGCCACCTGGGCACACTGCTGGCTCATGTTCAGCCGGCTGTTGACCAACACCCCCAGGTCCTTTTCCGCCAGGCAGCTCTCCAGCCACTCCTCCCCAAGCCTGTAGCGTTGCATGGGGTTGCTGGGACCCAAGTGCAGGACCTGGCACTGAGCCTTGTTGAACCTCATACAGGTGGCCTTGGCCCATCGATGCAGCCTGTCCAGGTCCCTCTGCAGGGCCTTCCTACCCTCCAGCAGATCGATGCTTCCACCCAACTTGGTGTTGTCTGCAAACTGACTGAGGGTGCACTCGATCCCCTCATCCACATCATTGATAAAGATATTGAACAGAACTGGCCCCAACACTGAGCCCTGGGGAACACCACTTGTGACTGGCCCCCAACTGGATTTAACTCCATTCACCACAACTCTTTGGGCCTGGCCATGCAGCCAGTTTTTTACCCTTTTACACTTTTTTACACTTTTTTTTTTAAAGTAACCTTTCTTGCCTTCTTACCTCCACTTGCCTTTTAGAAGGTCCACCCCTAGCAAACGGTTCAGGTGAAGCAGGGAAGTAATGTGTTATTTCTGGTCACTGAAGGATTTCTAGATGTTGTGGAGCTCAGAGGCCTCACTGCAGTTCTTCCAAAGCCAGACAGAAAGGAAAGGAATAGGGCTGTAGCTGCTGTCAGTTCTGAAACACTCCATGAGGTGAAGGCAAAGCCATACTTGACAGCTGCAGAATAACTACCTCGTCCATCTATCTGGCTCATTTGGGCATCTATGGGAAGAATTTTGATGTAGCTATTACTGAAAAAAGCTTACCAGCAGGGAGCGGAGGGATGTCAGCCCCTTTTTTGAAGCAGGATGGTTTGTTGTGACCCACGTGCCCTCTGGGCGCAAAAAGCTCATCTGAGCAGAGCAAGGGCACATCCCCATCAGTGAAGTGTTCAAGGTCAGGTTGGACAGGGCTTTCAGCAACCTGAGCTACTGATAGATGTTCCTGCCTGTGGCAGGGTGGTTGAACTAGATGATCTTTGAAGGTCCCTTCCAACCCAAACCATTCCATGATTCTAAGGGAGTGAAGGCAGCTGTCACCTGCATCTCCACGCCGCTGACCCAGTGGCTGCCAGCACAGGACCCTCACCCCTTGCTGTCCCACTGAGGGGCTTAAAAATAGGGTTTTTCCGTGAGGCTGCATAGCTGGGACTTGCCCATGCTGGGCCTCCCCCCCCCGCCCCCCCAGGGTACCACAGCTGGCACTTTGCATCACAGCTCCCATTTTGGGATGTGTCCACTTCAGACAGCAAGTCCTCAGGCTGATCAGGTCTTTTCCTGAGGCTCAGTTAATCTTATCAGTCTGGAAAAACTGAAAAAAAAAATCCTTCTGGTCTTTCCTCCGGGCTGCCTTTCCTGTACATCGCTGTTATTCTTCTCCTGCCCTCCCTCCAGGACCTCATCCCTCACAAGTCTCAATGCTGAAATTCCCATGGGAGCCAGGACCAACCTCGCAGGCTCCCACTGCTTCACCTCGCTCCTCGCCTGTGAAGGACCTTGAGCGCTCTCCTCTGCCTCCCAGGCTCTCCCAAAAATTGCTCCTGCTCCCCAACAGCTCTTCTCCTCCTTGTCCTCCTCCTCCTCATCATGTGTTCACCCCTCTCCTTCATCTGAGAAGACAGATTAAGCCTCTCTCTGCTTTGATCAAAGCCTAAAAGTGCTGGATCATCCTGTTACTGAATCCACTTTTCAGACTAATCAAATTTCAGCTGTTAGTGGTAAATCACATCATCTCATCTCTGACTCTATCAGGAAAAAGAGAGCTTCCTGCTCATGTAGAAGAAGTAAGCGCTGATGATCCCTCTTCCATTTTGAGAAGGAAGGGGCTTCCTCTGAAATGTAATGAAACTTGTACAGAAGATAGCTCAAAAATGGATACAGTCACATCACTCCAGGACCTGGGGCCCCAGCTGTGGATCTTCACCAAAGTTTTGGCCTGCACCACTATGCTACGTCTGAAGCAGCACCCTTATCCTGGGGATATTATTAGATGCCAGATATTATTTTTGCGCTACTAAATATGCAACAAAAGCTAAAATTAAAGAAGCATGCTCTTCAGACCAAGGCGCTGCCAGCTCTACCTCTCGTGCTGGCTGTCACTGGACCCCTTCCCCATGGTCCTCCTGCTCTGCCTGGCATCACTGGCTCGCTGCTGGCTCACAGGGCCCTTCTCTGGTTTATTCCTGTTAAGTAATCAGACAAAAAAGAAGTTTCTGCTCTTCTTGTGTAGCTTTCAGATGATGAAAAAAACAGGTTCAACACATTAAATTACTGTTGTAAACACGTCGCAGTGAGGAGACTGGAAGGGCTGACCCAGCAGGCTGGTCTCACCCTGGAAGGCACGGTCGGTTTTCAGAGTGATTACCAGCAAATGGAATAAAATGCATTTAAAGGCCCAGTCCCGGGGCGTCAGACCAAAACACCACACTGCACTGCAGGGAGGTGACCAGACCTCAGTAAGTGCCAGATCCCAAGCTTTCAGGGATCTATGGCAGCAGAAGGATGGCGTGAAAAGAAACACAGAGGCTGCTTTTTGAGAGGAGTGTCAGCCAGCTGAGTGCCACCAGTGTGCTGCCGAGCCATGCATCTCCCAGTGCTGCCCGCCATGCTCGGATGGCAGAGAGGGTGTTGTGTGGCCATGCTGGGACCTCCCGCAGCAGCACCTGGCTGGTGTAGCCACATCTCCATGACCCATGTCCCCACCCCCGGGGTGTCCTACAGCACCCTCAGCACCCTCCAGATGTGGGACTGGGCTCGGCATTTACACCCTCTGCTCTGTGGGGCTGAGAGATGACATTCTCAGGCAAAAGCTTGCCCACTGATGACTTTTCCTTCTGGGCTGATTCTGAGAAAAGCAAATGAGTGACTCAAAGAGTGTCTAGGCTTTGAATTTTGGGTTGCTGAGAGAAGTTTCCTAGCACCTATAGCCAAAACCCATCCTGATGTAGTTGGATGTCTTTTCAGTTTTTTACATGGTAAAACCAGCAAATACTTCAGGTGAGATGAAATCTTTAGAATAAAGCGCTGTCAGCAGGGAGAAATCCATCACCTCCCGTACCATCAGCAGCCAGCTGAACGGTGTCCTCCCCTCCTGAGCCCCAGCAGTGCTGCAAGGGGAGGCAGGGAAATTCGCCTCCGGAGTGCCAGGGGACACTGGGAGGTGTGTGCCACCGCTCCCCCTTGCCGGCACCCTCTGCCCAGGGCCCTTGAGACTATCCAAAATGCGTAATCTTATATTCCTTATTAATAATAAAATTTCAGTCATTTGTATTCAGTTATATTCATATAAAATTAATCATCAGAGGCACTATTTTGCATGTATCAAATTCTGCTCCTCTGATAGATTTTAGGAAACCAGCAAGCGTATCATTTCACTCTTCTTCATACAGTACTTCTAAGCTCAAAATCCTATGACATCTGAAAAAATCTTAAAGTATCTATCAATTTCACCAAATTGAAATATTGCTGTACTTTAATTTCAGTTTTAATAGACTTCCAAGGTTTTCAAACGCTTTTACTTAAAAGTACATTTTTGGGGTTTGGGTTTTTTGGGGGGTTGTTGTTTGTTTTTTTTTTTTACTGGTGAATGAGCAGTTCTGTATGCTGTAATTATGGGGGAGAGCCGAACATCTACAACCCTGCTGCTCCAAGACAGGCATGGGTTATGAGTAGTTTCATTGAAGCCTATACATGCATAGTCTGTGGTGTAATGGGGTCCTGATCCACATGAAGGGCTTCACTGAGCTGCTGCAATGCGAATAATAGGTACAGCTGATATACAAGGCCAAGAGAAGATTTATGTCTTTGAAAGATGAGGATTGATGCTGCTCCTGTACAGAGAATAAATGATACATGTCAATTTTGTCCTCAGTAGCCCAATAACTTACATTTGTTTATGTTTCTCCTCCTTGTAAGTAACCCCTGAAAACTCATGAAAAAAACATTAATATAATATAGATATTGTTATGCATATTTAGTGTTTAATACCTTTGAGTTTTGGTGCTAAGATTTGGCCCCTTTTTTTTTTGATGACTCCCTTCATAAGGCCAGACTTGAAAAATCTGTTATTTTAAAAACTCTTAACACGCAAAATATTACGTTTTCCTACAAAAAAAGAAAAAACCTCCCTCTAAAGAGCTTCACTGGATGCTCTTTGAGAGAGCAAACACTTATTCCACTGTTTTTATCATTGTCTTAAAAGGCAGAGCAACCCTACCATGATTAATTTTTCATGCGTTGGGTAGGAAGGGATAATTAGAGAGTGTTTCATACCAATTGTCTGCAACTGCTTTCTAATTAACTAATTGACTACAGAGCTAATGAGATTCAAAATTAATTTTTATATCTGAATTTGGCCAGACCTATTTTAAGAACCATGAAGACAGGTTGGCTAGAAGCTTTCGTTCGATGTCAGTCAGACTGGTATTTTGGAAATACTGTTATATTATCGCCCGGGTAGCTATTTTGCAATGGCTTTTGCCTCTACCTGGTGGCTGGAAGATGAATTGCATGATTCCCAGTGTTTCTTCGATGGGAGGCAGGCAGTCTTTTTTGATAAGAATATATATAGAAACACAAAAAACACTCTAAGCTACCACTATCTAAGGACTCCTTTTTTTTTTTTTTTTTCCCATTCCACAGTCGGGTCAAGAAACTATTGGAAGGAATTGGTGGTGTGGATATGTGAATAAATATGATGTATTCATCACAGTTAGTGTCAGCAGTCATGACTCACATATGTGTAAGATTTCTTTGAAAGCATTGACAAGTGAGTGTCAACAGACAAGCAAAATCCAACAGATACAGTCAATTCCATTTTCAAAAGGCATTGGGGAAATCCTTCAACAGCAGCTCGTAAAGTAGCTGCCGTGGATTAAGAGAGAGTGTCTTCATGTGAGCAAGCAATTGGCAAAAAACAGGAATACACCAGCAATATTCACAGGGAAGGGGCGTCCCACCTGGAGTCCTACACTGACACGTGCTGCGCCTGCTCTGAGCAACCAATTTCTAAAAAATCTGCAAACAAAGGTGAATAATAGACCTTCAGGGATAATGGGTAAAATCAGTCAACTCTACACAGCTATCCAAAGTAATAAGGATGAAAGTTACTTCAGCAGTTGCAAAAGGGTTTCAGAATACCCAGAAACTGGACAGTAAAATGGCAGGTGAGATTTGCAGATAAAAGGTAGGTAAGTTAAGTCAAACCCATTAGCAAACCCGATTCCAACTTCCAATATGCAGAGATACGACCTGAACCAGCTATTGCAAATCAAAACATGATGCGCCGTTCTGGGTCCCCATCTCAAGGCAAATATAATGGAAAAAGCAGGTACAGAAAAAAATTACAGCCATTAACCCTGAAAATAAATACTTGAGGGGGGACTGTGATGGCTGCCCATGAGCGGTATGAAGAAAGGGAGCAGAGGGCACTGTCGGAGGGTGTCTGAGACCCCAAGCAGGTGGCAGATGCTACAGGGAGGGAAGGGGAGGGTTTCTCACACAACGTGTGCTGAAGCTTCACAACAGTTTGCGGCAGGATGCCAAAGTTTACATGGTTCGGAAAGCAATCGGCCAAATTTGTGGAAGAAAAATCCATTTGGCACTATTAAAAATGAAGGCATCGTTTCTGGTCAGGAAGCCTTTGGACCACAGATGGTTGCAGTCTGCAAGCACTTTCGGGAGGCACCAGTACCTGCTTGTCCCCTGCTTACGCTCTGCCTGCAGGACCTTTTACTGGCCACCACCAGAGACAGGGTAACAAGCCAGGAAGCCTGTTGGTCTGCTTATTCTTGATTTTAATGTACCACTCACATCCAGTACCTTCCACATATGAGGAAAAATCCCAAAGGCTACTAAGCATTTGCTGGAGCAAATCTCATCTCCCACTAGATTACATTTCAAACCTCAGCAGGAGCTGTTTATCTACAGGGTCCATGATAGGAATGGATAAAAATAGCCAGAAAAGCCTCAACTAAAGGTGAAAGAGGGCTAAAATCTTTTCTGTGATTAAGTCCATAGTGTACAACAAGTGCTACACTGAGAAACGGCAACATATTCCCATAATGCCTGTACTTAAGGAGGCCGTACAGCATGCATAGGTCACCTTAATTCTGGCATACTCTTGAGCAGTTGACTTTGCAAAGGCAGGAATGTTCATTTCATTTGGTCTGTGTGTGTGTTTTTGTGTGAATAATTAACAGGAATCATTTATAAAATCAGCAACACTTTGCCTTTGCACTCATTTTGAGATGACTTTCCTTTATCAGGCCCGGTGTGGCTCAAGCTGCCTGCTCTCTTCCTGTAAGTGCAGGCAAAGTGCGGACGCAGACCCGTTGGAGGGTCCTGTCTGCCTGCAGCCTTCAGTCAGACCGTGTGTCAGGGCAGTCAGGGCTCCCACAGCACTGAAACCCTGAACGCGGTCCATGGTGAGCACTGGTGCTTGGCAGGCTCAGCCTGAGAGATGCTGAGCACCCACTGCCATGGCCACCCCCCCTGCAGCCATGGTCTTCACTGCGTGACCAGCCTCTGGCAGCACCAAGAGCAAGAATATGTGTCTGTATGGCTTTCAGATATGCCGATGAGTGCCAGATAAACTCTTGCAATGACAGTGCTAATAACACTAATACAGCGGCAATCCAGCCCAAGCAAGGAAGCTGGGCTCAGACCTGCCAGCAGACAACACGTCAGCTATGTTTGTCACATCCCAGCATATCTCGCTTAGCAAAACGGTCAATGGATAATTTAGCAAGCTAAATGAACACTGTTGGTGAGGCCTGCCGGGGAGGTTCACCCAGCACTGCATGTGTTTGACGTGCCAGCTGCTTCCGACTGAGCACTGCAGTGCTGCAAGCTCGTGCCCCAAAGCAGTTCCAGTTGCTGGGATTCAGAGGTAGAGGGAAAACCACAGAAAAATGCTTGATTAGGAGCCACGTCTCTTGGATCACCCCGCCATCACCTCTGCACATCCACAGGAAACCTCTGTGTCCATACCCAGGTGATGAAGCGCAGGGACGGGGCAGATACTGGGCAGCTCTTCTGGCACTTCCAGGTTTCACTGGCTCCGTATCTCAGGAGGATGGGCTGCCTTGGCACAGGCTGACCACAAACCACTGATAACCATCCTGACAAGTTCGGTTCCAGGTAGGAAGCCTGCCAAGCTGTGAGATTATTGCCATTTTCCAGTTTGCAGCCACTTTCTACTGCAGCATTATATCTCATTAAGTCCTAAGAGAGACTGGTTTCAGACAGGGCCAGAAGAGAGGGAACGCTAACTAGTGATCCCGCCTGGCAGTCTTGTCCCTCTCTTCTGTTCCACCTCAGTAATTCACTTCGCTCCATCTTTCTTGCCATTTTATCCTGCCTCTTCTCCACTGTTCAGTGTCTTGTTTTCAATCACAGAATGTTTGAGGTTGGGAGGAACCTCTGGAAATCATCTGGTCCAACCCCTTGGTCAAACAGGGCCACCTAGAGTAGGTTGCCCAGGCCCATGGCCAGACAGCTTTTGAATATCTCCAAGGATGGAGATGCCACAACCTCCCTGGGCAACCTGTGCCAGTGCTCGGTCACCCTCACAGTGCAAAAGTGTTTCCTGATGTTCAGAGGGAACCTCCTGTGCTTCGGTCTGTGCCCCTTGCCTCTGGTCCTGTCACTGGGCACCACTGAGAAGAGCCCAGCTCCGTCCTCTTTGCACCCTCCCTTCAGGTGTTTATATACATTGATGAGATCCCTCTGAGTCTTCTCTTCTCCATCTGAACAGTCCCAGCTCTCTTGGCCTTTCCTCACAGGAGAGATGCTCTAGTCCATCATTTTTGTGGCCCTTTGTCGGACTCTCTCCAGTATGTCCATGTCTCTCCTGTACTGGGGAGCCCAGAACTGGACTCAGTACTTCAGCTGTGGCCTCCCCAGCGCTGAGCAGAGGGGAAGGATCACTTCCCTCCACCTGCTGGCAATACTTTGCCTAATGCAGCCCAGGGTACTGTTTGCTTGCTTTGCATGAGGGCACATCACTGGCTCATAGTCCTGGCCCTGACCCAGGCCCTGGGCACAGTAGGCCATATTCTGCTTTCAGCTGTTCCCGTAATTTAAGGGGATTTTCTGGATCAGAATGAATTTGGCTCCATTAGCTTGGTCAGTACAACAGGGCAGGTTAGAAAAGCAGAGATTTTGCTCTGAGCTCATTCATGGCAGACACATTCAGTATTGCGGTTTGGCTGAAAAGACTTGTGCAACCTCATCAAAATCAAACTGTTCCTCACCAGAAGTAGCAAGGAAAATAAGGCAAAGAAACACTCTGCAAAGTAATGAGCAGAAAACCTGATAAACAGCACATCCCTTCACTGCACAGGACCAGGAGAAAAATGCTGCAGAGCTCACCTGAGAAGAGAGGCTTCATTGAATGTACTCTAATAGCCACCAAGTTCCTACCTAATGGATTAGCAAGGCTGACCCCTTCTGTATTTTAGAAAAATTCTGCCTTAGGGGTGAACAAACCATCTGATCAGAAGTTACAGTATATGAGAAAAGCAAGGCCTTTCCAAGAGAGCCGTATGGCTGTACAACAGATGGAGATCATGGATTAGGACAGGAAGCAGTCTTGGTTGTATTAGAATAAGACGCAGGTACAGGGCAATATGCCTTCAGCAGCCCTACTATTCCCAGATGCTCTGGCATCTGCAGGGTATATGCAACACACAGTTGGGTGAGAAAGCAAAGGGGAAATAGGAGAATTCTCTCTTCCAAACAAAAAGACTGAGGGCTTCTCTTCATCCCCTTTCCCAAGAAGCAACCCATTAGCACCCAGTGATATCCACCCATAAGTGCAGCACCCCAGCACTATGCCCCGTGACTAACCCCGGACCCTCCTCTGGCCCTGCCTGTGCTGACAGCATGGTTTGCTGTTTAAAATTTTCGGAATAAGCCAATTTTGACAACATTTTTCATCAGTGACAGTGGCAGCTGCAGGAATATTTTTAGTTCCAAGTCTCTCAACCTCCTCATAGTTCAGAAAATATTTCATTTTTTGCACTGTGGGTGGAAATGGAGATTAGCGCTTTCTAATGTTACAGTGATGCTCCCTGGGTGAGAAGCAGAGACAATGGTGGGTGTCCCAGCACTTTGCACATGGCCTGCAAAACCCAGGGGCACCCTGCATTTTCCTAACGTGACATGGCAAAAGGTGCAACTAACTGTAGAGACAGCAGCTAGGGGTGATGCTGCACACTCCAGTAGGAATGGCTAGAGGTATTCCCAGAGGATTTTTTTCACCTGAAAATGTATTTTGTGCCCCTGAGGACAAAGAAATCATCAAGACAGCATTTATAGCTGTAGGTCAGGTCTGGAGAAGCAGGCAGGGTGCTTATGGTACTGTTTCGGCTCTGCAGAGCCCTGTGCTGTTCGTCCGGGAACAGCTGCTGTGGCAAGAGCGACGGTGGGATTTGAAACCAAAACCACTCCATGAGAAACCATCTTGTGTGACTCTTGTTTCTTTGAGGAGTGGGACCCGTGTCTGTCGGTATAGGGAAAATCATCCTGGCAGCAGCGGTAGAGATGGAGTACAAGCCTGACAGCCTAATGACCTTCCTACTCCCCAGACTGTGTAACCAGTGATTATTTTTGTCCTTTTTCCTGACTACAGCTTCCAGGCTAGAATTTCTGAAGAAAATGGTGTTTCAGGGAATGCCAGGCAGAATAAGAAACGACCCCTGGCTGTACCTGAGCAAGAAAGCGGGTCCCCTTGTTTCCACGCCATGCATCCTCCCACAGCCACCGCGGCGCTGCCGGTGAGACCGCTGTGTGCAGAGGGGCTCCAGTTGCTGCACATAGGCTTGACCAATTTTACTTAAAAAGCAGAATTTGGACCGTTTCCCAGATCATAATTACCCATATATAAATATAATGATGATTATGCTACTTAACCGAGACCTTGGAGCACAAAGCTGACAAGTGATGACAACTAAATTCATTAAGAGTGCAAATGTTCTTCCTCTCTTTTATGAAACAATATTGAGTGATCCCTGAAGAAATCCAGCAACCAGAGACATGATCTGCTAATAAACGGTGAGCCTGGTGAAGGCTGCTGGAGAGGCAGGACAACCGATCCCCCCAGGAAGAGCCTTGGTGCTGTATAGCTAGCAGAGGAGCAGAAAGTGGAGAGTTAAAACATTGCATTTTGAAAATGCAATATGTTTAATGCATTTGAAGTGAAACCTATCTTTTCACTTTGTTTAGACTGGGAAATAAAGCAGAGCAGGAGCTGTTCTTTGGCACAGAGGCCAAATGGTAGAGCATGGCTGGCACCCAGAGAAAAGCTCTTTTAACTTTCCCAACATACACAGGGTAACCCCATCCAAATTTCTCACTGGGCATGGTCCCAGGGCTGTGCTAAGCCCAGCCTGGCATGGGCTGGCCAAGGGGGTGAGCTGGCACAGGGCAAAGCTCAGCCTGAGAGCATGGCAGCGGTGCAACGCACCGGTCCTGCACCAGCCCTCGGGCCTGGTCCCTCTGGATGTCTGCAGGAGTACGTGGTGTCTCTGTGTACCCGTCCCAGAGCCAAAGAGAGCCTAAACTGGGGCCCATTGCAGTCTTACTGATGGTTTTTAAAGTGATTTGGTATACTGTTTTTTCAAACACTTTCTATTTTTCCACATTCAGAGGTGCCAAGCCCCAGGGATGATGACAAAGGTTCAGAAATATGTTACAAAACACATCTACGAGAAAAAAATTACTATTCCTAGGCCTCTTGGGAAAACATGAAAAGTAATTGTGGTGCATGGTGTGCTTCCAGACCAGGACTAGAAACCAAGACTGTATCTTCCCATCGAACTCTAGGTGTGAAATAACACTAAGAAACGGGAGGAAATAGCGATAGCCATAATACCTCACCTGCAAAAAATACAGTGATTAAGAGAGATGCTGAAGACCTATGTCACCTTCTCGGTCTTTTTGCTGAGACAGCCACAGAGCCTCAAACCCCACCATTATCCGAGCAACCTGTTACACTGACTTCATATTCCCATGTTAAGCATTTCAGTTGACATTTTCATTTTTCCAACAGGTCAACTAATCCCCTGCCTGCAAGTGTTTCATTAGAGCTGTGTCTTTCCTCCCCTAAGAGTCTGAACTAGCTTGGCTTTGAATGTAATTGAACTTCTGGAAAAGGAACAGTTTAGACCAAAGTCACGGTGTCATTGCTTTCACTCCGCCTTCATGCCCATCCACCAGAAGCTCTTTGAATACTCTTTTATAAGCAGTTGAAAGAATTTCCCTCCATGGTTTTCCTGTGCAAAGGTTGCTGTGTCCAAGGAGCCCACGGCAAGTTCATGGAAAACAGGCTACAAAGCCCCGCTGCTGGGAAAGAGCTGAACAGAAAGGTGACTGAGTGCGTAGATGTTACAAAAATAGCCAGGATTGTTGAATCTAATGGCATCAAACCTAAACGGCTTCTGAAGGGGTGAGGAAGAATCTCGTGGTGCTGAGCGAGCGGGCAATATAATGGCAGATGATGCTTGCTGCTGATAAGCACAAAGTAATGGAGACTGGAGGAAAAAACCTAATATTGTCTCTATGTAAACCATAAAAAGTTCAGAAAATATTAGTTCATTCCAGAAATAAATATTTTGGAGGCATTAAAATCCCTGGAAAACAACATTTCAATACTAAATGGGTGTCAAAAGAGTAGAGAGAGCTTAAGAAATTACTGGGGAGAAACTGGAGCAGGCTGGAGTCTAACAACATGTTACAAACCTCCAGGCGTAGTCACCAAGGAGCAGTTACTGACGGTGGTACAAGAACATTATCCCCATAATCCCATGTAAACCCAGAGCTCGCCTACCCTGTGAGCATGGTCCGCAGTCCTGCGGAAGGCTGCTCCACAGCCAGAAACATCTCTGTCAGTACCTGAACCCTGCTACTCAATCTACTCGTCCTCCATGTCATCTCCTTGCTCCTCATGTTCTTGGACCACCAGCAGTAACTGCTCCTTGGTGACCACACCTGGATGTTTGTAACGTGTTGTTAGACTGCAGCCCACCCCAGTCCCTAACCTGCCTCTTAGCCAAGCTAGATGTGTCTGCCTTTTGCACTCCTTTCTTATTAATTAGTCCCCTAATCCCCTGATTAAATAACAGAAGCTGGCAAAGCAAGGAAACGTGCCCTGCTGCACCTTTATTTTGATGGGCTGACAGCAAAGTTGCAGCAAACTCACCTGAACCTCTCAGGCAAAGCCACGAGAGCTGATTTTTTCACCTGTTTGTACAACGTAGGGTGAGACCCTGTGAGAGAGAAAGGGCAAGTCCTGCAAAACAAACGGTAAAAGGTAATTTCCAAGGGTTTGTTTTTCACTCAGTACCTCTGTTAATGCATAGGAGATCTGCAAAGTAAGAAAAATCACATGAACCTATAGACCTGGGCTGTCTACTCTGCTTACTTGCACTGGGTCATCAGTCTCGGGTTTCATACACGAGTTTGTTACAGAATTTGCTACAGAGCTTGTTAGTTTGTAGAACTACATTTCCGATGCATTAGCCTCTGCATCACTTTTCCCATAAATAAAAGTCGAGCCATATTCAGCTTTTATTTGTTCTTGGCCACCGTGCAATTTTTGGGCATGAAATGTGCTATTGGTTTATTTGTCTATTTGCATGTTGTAACTAGTAGAGCCCTTAGCTAATGATGTAAGTGAGGAGGGAAAAAAATACCCAAACCAATTTAGAGTGAGGAAATTCACAGGCAGTGTTTGAGAAGGGTGGAGCTGAGCTCCTTAGGGTAAATTATAAATTGATGGTATTAAGTCTAAGGAAATAAACAAGTTCCAACACCGAATCGCTGCTATCTCTGCTGAGGATTTTAAAAGAAGCAACAGTACGATTGGCTACAAGAACCTTGCTGTCTAAGAGCTCTAAATTGTTTCTTCTCTTTCTACAAAAGAGAAGCTATGTACAGCCAAGAAGCCTTGAACATCGTTCCTGCATTAAGGATCCCAGCATTTTGGAATCCGTTCTTGGCTTTAAGAATAATGAATGTTAGCAATAAAAGTATTTTCTGAAACATTTCCAAACCCGTGTGGTTCCTGCAATAGGTGAAGGTTCAAGTTTCACCTTATGGAGCTCAAACTAATTCTTCTATTCTTAAAATAAACTCAGATGAAATGTGAAAAAAAAAAAATTACTTTTGTTCGTTTGAGCTTTCTTGGGCTGGACGTGGAACAGACTCGTATGGGGACTGGAAGTCCAAACGCCTGTTCACAGAGCAACTTGTTATCATGCTTGCTTTCTGTAGTGATTGGAGACATATTGGCTAACATCCTGGTTTTATCTGATTTAAATTCTCCAGAGTGACACTGGGATTCAGCTCCTGTCCTCGGACCAGTGTGCACGCTGCACTGGGATGAGGTCTCCTGCGGGTGCTTTGGGCAGACGGGGACCCCTCTGCGGTGCCCAGCCCTGGGGAACCAGGGGCAAGTCAGCCGGCGGCAGCCTGGGGCTCCCCCCTGCCTCCTGCCCTGGGCAGGGGGAACAACATCAGAGCAAGGCTCACCTTCAAAACTGAGGAATTCCTCTTAGCTTGCCCCTCTCTTTTTTTTATTAGACTTTTTATTAGACTTTGTCTGGGATGACAGCGTACTGATCTCTGCTGATGTGCGGTCCCAGACAACGGAGAGACCCAGACTTGAAGGTAGGACGTAACACCAGCCAGCACAGGCAGCAGCCTAAAAACTAGCAAGTTATTTGTTATTCAGTTTTTGTTTTCATGTCTAATATGTTGTCAGTTTATTTGAAATCATGGATAATAAATAACGTTCCCCTCCAGAACCTAGTCTTGTTCACTTCTAACGTGTGGCACAAAACTTCCAGTTTCTTTCCAGGTGCTGGAAAATTGGAAGGTTGAAGAATAAAGTGTGGTTAAAGGCTGCTTTATTGCTGCCTGTTGTGGTTTCGCAGATTATTTTCTCAAAGCGTTACTTTAGCAGGAATAGATCACTGCTGCATTTGTGAAGTAAATAAACGCTGTTTTGAATACGTGTTACATGTACCAATTTATGTTAACACTACGTATACAGGGATCCTGTAGAAGATATAGTTTTTGTTGCATGGATGCCTAAATTTGAGGATAATTGTTCTTCTCGTGCATAACCTCCCCCCAAGCAAGAGTTTAGAAGATAAAACCACTGGTTGGTGGGGTGGGGGACACACTGCATATCACCTTTTTGCAACATACTTCACAAATCCCATGACAAAAAGCTTTTCACCACTCTTGTTCTTAAGAAAAAAGTGAACTATTTGTAACACGGCATTACTGAATGTGAATTTTAAAGTCTTTCCTCAAAGTACTGGTGGCCCGAGATGAGAAAAGCTCCGTCTCCTTCCAGAGAACCCCGTCTTCCGCAGGGATGGATGTTACACTGCATCGCTTCATTCCTGACCTTAAAAACGTTATCGGATCTAGGTGCAGGCAACCCCAGCTCTGCATTCCTCTTCCTCTGGCCTACAGACCTCACAGCGGAGTTTCAATTAAGGAATGATTCTTGGTCTCTTCCCTGGTCTTGTAAACTTCGTGTTTTAAGAAAATCCCTTTAAGTTTACTTATTTTTTTTTTTTAGAGCTGAGCATGGAATGGAGCTGGGCTACAATGCTAGGGGGTTTTTGTTAGCTTCTCAGTTTTGTTTTAAATTCACTTTGGAAAGAAACCTGAAATACTTCACTCCCGGACAAGTCGAAACAGAGCATTTTTTGAACTGTGAAATGAATATGTCATCGATTTGTACCAAGGAAACAAAGGGTCAGGCAAAACCTCGCCCACTCGCATATTTTTATGGACGTCGCCCATCACGGTGATGTCAGTGTGATCTCTTCTATAGAAAACGGCAGCCTTCTACCAGAAAATCTGCAGAACCAGACCCAAAGGGGCTATCTGATTTTCTTAGAAGGATCAGTCTTCATTGAAAACTTGCCAGATAAAACATGAGACCGCGTAATTCTGATTTTCCTTTCCACCTTGAGTTGCCTTTACCCACCGTTTGGTTTCGCCATTGCCTTCTCCGACTCTTCTGGACCCACAGGAGCAGCAGCAGAAACGGATCATGCAACGCGGTTGGACCTGTTGGAGCCAGTCCAGAGGAGGGCCACAAAAATGATCAGAGGGCTGGAGCACCTCTCATGAGGAAAGGCTGAGAGAGTTGGGGTTGTTCAGCCTGAGGAAGAGAAGGCTCCAGGGAGACCTTATTGTGGCCTTTCAATACTTAAAGGGGGCTTATAAGAAAGATGGGGACAGACTTTTTAGCAGGGCCAGTAGCAATAGGACAAGGGGTAATGGTTTTAAACTAAAAAAGGGTAGATTCAGACTAAATATAAGGAAGAAATTTTTTACAATATGAGGGTGGTGAAACACTGGAACGGGTTGCCCAGAGCAGTGGTAGGTGCCCCATCCTTGGAAATGTTCAAGGCCAGGCTGGATGGGGCTCTGAGCAACCTGATCTAGTTGTAGATGTCCCTGCTTATTGCAGGGGGGATGGACTAGATGGCCTTTAAAGGTCCCTTCCAACCCAAACTATTCTATGATTCTATGAACAAGTCAGCCTTCAATACTATATTCACCATTTTCCATTTGAAATCTATTTTTACAGTAAAATTATATGACGAGTGGTGTAACACATGAAAGGAACAATAGGGATTATACAATTAATGAGAAAACAGTGAAACACATCAGATAAACAAGACAAAATTAACTGAAAATAGAGCACAAGTCATACAAACAGGAATAGGATGGAGGATTTTGTGTAATTATGCACGTAATTGGCTTCATACAGATGCCTTTACAATATCTTCCCTTTCCAGATTCAGGGATGTTGCCTCTTGTTGCAATAAAATGGAAAGGAAAAAAGTTTAAACTGTCTTTTCCTGTGATCTATTTCATCTAATAAAAACTCTGGAAACAGGTACTTGGATCTCACTTTTAAAAAGCCATAGAAAAGGATTCATTTGTAACAAAAGCTTATTTTTCAAAACATGGGCATTAAGCATCTCAGCAAGAAAATGTAGAGAGAGGTGACAAAAATACGGACTTAAATGAGGGTTGTCTTATGCAGATCCCAAGTTAACACTGATATGACTTAAACCAGCTACAGAGTGAGTTGCTTGATTTTTGGAGGATAAAACAGATCACCGCATCCATTCAAACTTGATAAAGGGGAGGTTATGTTAATTTTTTTTAACCTATTTCTTTCCTCTTCCTTTTCATGAACTATCATTTTCATTAGAGGATCTGAAAAGCCAACTAAGCTTCTAAATTCCATTTAAAAAAAAAATCTGATTGAGTAAAGCTGAATCAGCTAAACATCTTCCAAAACTGCAATTTATAAAGCTTTTTTCCCTCCCTGACAGACATATTGGCAATAATCCAGGTGGGGTTTTTTTCCTTTCAATAATGCAGTTCCGGGGATGAAAGCAGTTGAAAGAATCTGTTTTTTTCACGGTCTTCTTGTAAGTGCTGAAGAGCCTGAACTGGCAGTAACAGATTGCTCCAGAAGTTGCCTTCCAGCTCCTACACGGCACAGCGCTTTGCAAAATCCCAGTCGGCAACCTTTGGCGGTTTATCGCTCGCCACCCCCTGGTCTTCTTCGTACCTAAAGCCCTTGTACGCCAGGTCTCCGCCGGGAAAGCATCGGGATTGGGCGGCGGTGGCCTGATGGGCGCCGCAGGCCGGGAGCCCACCTCTGCTTCGGCCGCCGTGCCGTGGGGCCCGCGTCCTGCTCCCCGCTCCCGCAAGAGGACACTGCAGCCGCAGGGATGAAGGCGCAGCGCGGGAGCACCGCTTCAACGCATGCTTTAGGAAGGAAAAAGTAAAGCGATGTCAAGTGTTTAGCATAAATTCATAGAATTGACATTCTAATCACCAGTACAACATTTACATGCGGGGTTTGGCTTTGCTCCTTCCCACAGACTACCTAAGTTTGCATCTTGCATGTAATTGCTTGCAATTGCCCCAAAGAAATCTTTAATTCAAGGCTGCAGACCCTACCGGCTGTTTTGCACAGTTCGGAGCAAAGCGTGAGCACGTCAGCAGAACCTGCCGCCGGCAGCCCCTAACTCGGGCAGGTGATGCTGATTTTGCCCTGAAAAGTAATTTTACTTTTTTCCCCTCCTCCCTAGGGAGAATTAAAAATAATAATTCCGTTTAACTTTGCTCTGGAGGACGGATCCGCGGCGACAGGTGGCTGCTCCGCGGGGAAGCGGCGGGGAGCGGCAGCGCAGGGCCTTCCCGCTGCTCCTCGGCCCCTCGGAGCGCCGGCTCTGCGGGGGCGGCAGCAGCGGCCGCGTTCCGCCGGGGCGCGGGGCCGGGGCCGGCCGCCGAGAGGCGCCGGGCGGCGGGGCGGGAGCCCCGCGGGGCCGGACCGGGCCCGGCCCCCGCCGCCGCCGCCGCCCGGGAGGGGCCGGGCGGGGCCGGCAGCAGACCCCGCCCCGGGCAGCGCCCGCCGCGCTCCGCGCAGCCTGCGCCGCTCAGCGCCGCCGCGGAACCGAGCGGGGCGGCAGGAACGGGACGGGACGGGACGGGACGGGGCGGCCCCGCACCGCACCGCACCGCACCGCACCGCACCGCTCCGCTCCGTCGCGCAACCACGCGGGACCGCGCCGCCCGTGGGTGGGCCCCGCCGCGGCGGGGGGGGCGCCTTCGGTATTTAATTTTCTTTTTTTTTTGGCGAAGGAGACGAGCAGCAGGTTTATGCTAATCACCCTCTCGGGAGCGGCGGTGGGAGGAGGAGGAGGAGGAGAGGAGCCATTTTGAACTCACTTCAAAGTTTAAGGTGGAAAAGTTGGAGCTCTCCAGCCCGCTGCCCGCGGACGGGGACGGGGCGCGGGGCTCCGCGCCGGCGAGGGCGGCAGGGGGGGGCCGAGCCGGCGGCTGATGGATGAGGGCGGGCGGGCAGCCCGGCGGGTGGATGGATTGTGCGGCAGCCCTCTGCCCGGCATCGCTGCCCGCTGAGCCCCGGAGATGCTGCGGCTGTCCGCCGCCGCCTGCGTGTCCTGGGCCGCGCTGCTCTGCGCCCTGGCGCCGGCGGCCGGCGGGGAGCTGCGGCCGCCCCGCGCCGCCCCGCTCCTCCACCTGCCCCCGGGGGCCGCGGGGCGCCGCGCCGCCGCCGCCGAGCCGCCGGCCCTGCCGCCCGCCGGGCGCCTGAGGGCGGCGGGCGCCGCGCTGCGCCGCGCTCCGCCCGCCGACCCCCGCGGGCCCCGCGGCGGCGGAGGGCCCTGCCCGCGGCGCGCCCGGCGGCGGGCGGCCGCCGAGCCCCGCGGAGCCGCCGCCGGCTGCGCCCCGCCGCCGGGGGAGGAGGGCGGCGGGCGGCGAGGAGCGCGGCGGGCGCGGAGCCTCAACAGCCCCCCGCAGTTCCAGCTGCCCAGCTACCAGGTCTCCATCCCCGAGAACGAGCCGGCCGGCACGGCGGTCATCGTGCTGCGGGCCCAGGACCCCGACGAGGGGGAAGCGGGCCGGCTGGCGTACTCCATGGAGGCGCTCTTCGACGAGCGCTCCAACGACTACTTCTCCATCGACGCCGAGACGGGCAGTGTGGTCACCGCCCGCAGCCTCGACCGGGAGACGAAGGACACCCACGTGCTGAAGGTGACCGCCTCCGACCACGGCTCCCCACGCCGCCGCTCGGCCACGACCTATCTGACGGTGACCGTGAGCGACACCAATGACCACGAGCCGGTGTTTGAGCAGCCCGAGTACCGGGAGAGCATCCGGGAGAACCTGGAGGTGGGTTACGAGGTGCTGACCATCCGCGCCACCGACGGCGATGCCCCAGCCAATGCCAACATGCTTTACCGCCTGCTGGAGCCGGGAGCTGGTGACGGGGTCTTCGAGATCGACCCGCGCTCCGGGGTTGTGAGGACCCGAGCCCCGGTGGACCGCGAGGAGGTCTCTGAGTACCACCTGGTGGTGGAAGCCAACGACCAGGGCAAGGATCCGGGACCGCGCAGCACCACGGCTATGGTGCACATCACCGTCGAGGATGAGAACGACAACTACCCTCAGTTCAGCGAGAAACGCTACCTGGTCCAGGTGCCAGAGGATGCCCCAGTGAACAGCCAGATACTGCAGGTGCAGGCCACAGATCGGGACCGGGGCAGCAATGCCCAGGTGCACTACAGCATCGTGAGCGGCAACCTGAAAGGCCAGTTCTACATCCACTCTTTCTCCGGCGCCATCGACCTGATCAACCCTCTGGATTATGAGACTATTCGGGAGTACACACTCCGGATCAAAGCCCAGGATGGGGGCAGGCCTCCCTTGATCAACTCCAGTGGCATGGTGTCGGTGCAGGTCGTGGATGTGAATGACAATGCCCCCATCTTTGTGAGCACTCCCTTCCAGGCCACGGTGCTGGAGAACGTTCCTCTGGGCTACTCGGTGCTGCATATCCAGGCCGTGGACGCTGACTCTGGGGAGAACGCCCGCCTGGAGTACAAACTCGTAGAGACGGCACCCTCCACCGGAGGTGCCCCTGTAGCAGGTGACTCTGGGTTCCCTTTTCAGATCAACAACAGCACGGGATGGATCACGGTGGCTGCAGAGCTGGACCGAGAGACTGTGGAGAACTATCACTTTGGGGTGGAAGCCAGGGACCATGGCGTGCCAGTCATGACCTCCTCAGCCAGCGTGTCCATCACTGTCCTGGACGTGAACGACAACAACCCCACCTTCACAGAGAAGGTGTATCACCTCAGACTGAATGAGGACGCGGCTGTGGGCAGCAGCGTCCTGACCCTGACAGCAGTGGACAGGGATGTTAACAGTGTTGTGACTTACCAGATCACCAGTGGCAACACCAGGAACCGTTTTGCCATCACCAGTCAGAGCGGAGGGGGGCTGATCACGCTGGCCTTGCCCCTGGATTACAAGCAGGAAAGGCAGTATGTGCTCACAGTCACTGCCTCTGATGGCACTCGCTTTGACACCGTCCAGGTCTTTATCAACGTCACGGATGCCAACACGCACCGCCCAGTCTTCCAGAGCTCCCACTACACAGTGAGCGTCAGCGAGGACAAGCCCATCGGCACCTCTATTGTCACCATCAGTGCCACCGATGAAGACACGGGAGAGAACGCAAGAATCACTTACATTTTGGATGATAACATCCCCCAGTTCCGCATCGACCCTGACACAGGCACCATCACCACCCTGATGGAGCTGGACTACGAGGACCAGGCCTCCTACACATTGGCCATTACAGCCCATGACAATGGCATCCCCCAGAAATCGGACACCACCTATGTTGAGATCCTCATCCTGGATGCCAATGACAACGCACCCCGTTTCCTGCGCGATCGCTACCAGGGCTCGGTTTTCGAGGACGTGCCACTCTCCACCAGCGTCCTGCAGCTGTCTGCCACCGACCGCGACTCAGGTCTCAATGGCCGTCTCCTCTACACGTTCCAAGGTGGTGACGATGGAGATGGAGACTTCTACATCGAACCCACTTCTGGAGTGATACGCACATTGCGCAAGCTGGACCGCGAGAACGTGGCTGTCTACAGCCTGCGGGCCTTTGCTGTGGACAGGGGCAGCCCACCGCTGAAAGCCTCTGTGGATATCCAAGTGACTGTGCTGGACATCAACGACAACCCTCCTGTCTTTGAGAAGGATGAATTTGACATCTTTGTGGAGGAGAACAGCCCTGTGGGCTCTATTGTGGCACGGATCAGTGCAGCTGACCCCGACGAGGGGACCAACGCACAGATCATGTACCAGATTGTAGAGGGGAACATCCCTGAGGTCTTCCAGCTGGACTTGCTCAATGGAGACCTCACAGCCCTGATGGATCTGGATTATGAGAGCCGGACAGAGTACGTGATCGTGGTGCAGGCCACTTCTGCCCCTCTTGTGAGCCGGGCAACAGTGCACATCCGCCTCCTGGATCAGAACGATAACCCGCCCATGCTGCAGGACTTCCAGATCCTCTTCAACAACTACGTGACCAACAAGTCTAACAGCTTCCCCTCCGGTGTGATTGGCAAGATCCCAGCTCATGATCCCGATGTGTCTGACAGCCTGGCCTACACCTTTGTGCAAGGCAATGAATTAAACTTGCTTCTTTTGGACTCTGCCACTGGGGAACTCAAACTCAGTCGCGATCTGGACAACAACAGACCCCTGGAAGCCCTCATGAAAGTGTCGGTCTCAGGTAAGCAAGCGTTCGAGGCTCATAAAGTGCGTAATTCTGCTTGTCAGACCAGTACGGGGGCATGGGCAGAAATAACCCGCTTGCAGTTTAGTGCGCAGCTTTCGGTTCCTGAGGCAGCAGGTTATCTGTGAAATTTTTGGAGAGGAACCACAAAAATGTATCAAGCCCATGTGCTGTGGATTGAAGTGCGTGGAAGTTGTTTAGTAAACATGGATCACCAGGGTAAATAAATAGGAGTGTGCATGGAAGGGTGTATACTCCCTCAGTTGAGGCAGTACCTTGGCTGAAGCTTTTCTGATGTGGTTGCATACAGGTAATAAATGATGTAACTGGCAAAGATGTAGGGAATGCACATGTATCTGTAATGCTGTCGCCCCTCCCTCTTTTTTTTCCTTTTAAAAAAAGAAAAGTTGAGATTTGGTATCTCTGCTTTTTTAGCAACAAAACACGTTTGTTTCTTTCTGCGTACCGGGAGGTTTGGCGGGTAGATCCTTAGACCTCAGAGCAGTCTCTCGCTGGTGTGGCCCGGGTGGATATGACACTGGCAGGGCTGTGCTGGTTTGCATTGCTGGCGTGTGTTCCTGTGGGAATGGCGGTGCTGAAAGCAAGGAGTTATGGCTGTGTAATAGCTGTGTAACGCTGCTCATTGCACTGGAGTTGCTTTAGTCAAGCTAGGTGCAGATACGGGCCAAATGCAGCCCCAAAATCAGCGCTGTTGGGCGAAGGGAGAGGAGGGGAGAGGTACTGTGCCATTAACTTCCTCAGAGAATTTGTGTCTCCGTGTGTGTGGAGACTGTTCGGTATTGTCCAGTATATACTGCTTTATGAGCACGTGTATGCTCTTACGATATTATTCTTTTTCTGCTCTGTTGCTTGTTTATCATGGAATTACTTTTTATGCCTCTAATTGTGGCATCAATCATGCAATGAGTAATTTCCTCTGCAGGTGCCACTCTATAAAGTTTACTGTGGACCTGATCCCATACTTCTGTTGACTTTCAGACGTTTAAGCAGATACATTCCTTGCCACCTCTCTCTGCAACCTAAAGCTAATATTTGTATTCTTTCTGAAAAAAATAGCTGAAAGTACTAGGTACATAAAATGACGCTTTGGGAGATGCTTCATTTCAGATGATTGTATTAAAAAATTAATAATCAAACTGTGGCGTAATCCTGGCAGCACTTGTTCAAGTAGTCATGGCGTGCAGCGGGGCCTCAGGGGAGCAAGCCGTGCTCTCCCTTGTGTTCGCAGGCTTGAGGTCCTTTTTGCTTCAGGAAAATGAAAGTGATATAACTGAACTGATTTAATTTACTGTGGTGTCACCTGACAAGCCACTCCCGTTTCTTCCAAAATGCTGGGGGGCACCTAATGTGGTAAGGTAGCTCATAAATGCCGTTTCCATGTCCTGTAAGGACTTGCAGAAAAAACAGACAGTTGGCTTGTGACCTTAAAGAAAAACATTCGGATTAAGGTGCAGGTGATTGCGTGGTCATTGTCTGTCTGAACCAGTAGCTCTTTATCTAGTAGCAGAAGATAAGAACTCGACTTGGAGCAAGAAGCTTGGACTTGGAACAGATGTTTCGGTAGACTAGATGAGGAGAGTGTTCAGAACAGAAAAATAGATGACATGAACTATTCCTTTCTCAATCT
The DNA here is from genome assembly GCF_047370975.1 of Nipponia nippon. Classification (NCBI taxonomy): domain Eukaryota; kingdom Metazoa; phylum Chordata; class Aves; order Pelecaniformes; family Threskiornithidae; genus Nipponia; species Nipponia nippon. The sequence continues at coordinate 17,693,825 of NW_028262347.1, read as the reverse complement.
AATGATTTACTCAGTTTAAGTGGATGAAGTCTCAGGTAGGAATGAAGACCTCTGTTTTCTTAAGTAACAGGAGCTTGATCATTCAAGCATCGTTTTCATGTTTGGTGAAGGTGTGAACTTTGAAACTCTGCTGTGATGTTGATCAAAACTGGCTGTCCGCTGCACATCTGGAGATATTTGAAAGATTAAAGCTTTTTATGGGTAGGATTTTAAAATAATTTTGACAAGCACTGAACTCCATTTGACATTAATTTGGAGAAGTTCGCTGTTTGGAAATTGAAAGGACAGAGTCTGGCAGTGTGTGATCCTGTCCAGGAAAGTCTCACCTGCCTGCTTTCTATGGTTTATCTGATGCAATCTTTAAAAAAAAAAAAGAGAAGCAGCTCAGACAGAAGTACTCCAACAGGGTTATCTCTAAGTGTTGCAAAATACCTGCAAATCATCTGCTAAAATGACCTGCCAGTTAACTGAAAAACGTGTCTATGGAGTAGCCATTAACCTCTCAACCCAGACAAACACAAAGTCCTTCCCTACTCACAGCTGCTCATAGGTCAGGGAAGGATTGGAGCTCTTTAGGAACTTGGGGAATTTGATCTATATAGGAGTCGGAAGTAACACTGCTGCTATAAAAATCTTATTTCCACCTAGCGATGTGTTGCGCTGTGGAGGCATGGGAGTGTATGTATGTTAGTGAGGAGCCGCGCTACTCGATTAAATTAGTTTGGGACTTTGATACTTGGCTAAACCCAGCGTTTTTTTCATTTGATTTGGGGATTATTTAAATAAGCATGGTAATTTTGGCCTTCTGCATATACACAAAGCCTTAAGAATCACTAAAACCAAGCAAACGAAGAGAATAGACTTCGTAAAACCTGAGAACAGCACGCTCAGCATTTAAAACTTACCTTAACCGTGTAAACATCTTCAGAAACATAATCAGAAGCTACGTGGGACGGTGGGCAGCCCTGGGCAGGCTCGGCCCATGCGTGGCTCTGCCTCCGCCCTGGTGCCGCGGTACCTGCTCGGCTGTGCCCCCGCAGCTGGTCGGGACCCGGCCCACCCGAAGGGGGAAGAGTGTGGGTGGTGTGGGTATGAGCATTTTGCTTTGGATGGGGGGGGAGCTTTTGAAGTCGGTCTCTTTTGAAGTGGATCTCTCTGGGTGCCTTTCTGCCCATGCCTGTTGCATGGCGCCGTCTGAGTGAGCAAACCGGACCCCTTTTGAATGAAACTAATCCAGATGTTCTCCAGGGGTGCCCCAAGGGGTCCCTTAAAAAGACACATTTTCCTTTTTCCATTGTACCTTCAAGGCTTTCCTACAGAAAAGCAGAGCTTGGCTTTGTATTCCCGTGCCTGCACATAGCATTGTTAGGTTTACGTTGTTTTAACAACTGGGGTGTAGTCTGGACCCTGCTGAAATCCTGCCTTTGCTTTCCAGGGGGGCCGGATTTTACTCTGGGCTTCTGAAACAGGTGGTCACGAGTCGATCAGTCTGTGATTTCTTAGTGTTATTAATAAATATATGGCTTAAATTCACAGGGTCATTAAAAAGTCAGTTTTTGTCCACAGTGATGTTCACAATCAAATCACATTGGGATTGATCTGGTAAAAAAACGGGTTAAACATTGCTCAAGTCACATTGCATTTGCCCATGTTAAACATTATACTGCGGTGTCCGCTGGTGCTGGCGGGGAAGGCTGGTGCTAGCCTCAACCTTGCACAAATGTTGCACAGGTTTGCTTAGGTATCGCATTGCAAACGCTGCTGGCACCTGCTTGGCTGTGCTGCCACAAGCAGTCCCACTTATCATCAATGCCAGCTCGCTGGGATACAATAGATGTGTGCGCAGACTCCTCTGGGAACCCAGCCTACTTCACCAGTGCAGACAAAACCCAACCTGACTGTATGCTACAGCTTTCGAGTGGTCCACCTAAATGTAAAGTATCATGGTATAACATACAATTTTGGGAGGGTAGTGCTCCTCAGGAGAGCTGGTTTCAGCAGTGAGGGATAGACACCCAAGCATTTTTGAGGGCATGCAAGCTCAAGTATCGCCTTTTACATTTCTTTGGCTTTTAATGTCTAGTGGCATTTAGTGAGGTTACTGACTATCAGCAAATACAAATTAAGATAGAACTCGTTTGTGCTGCAGTAAACTTGGGATTTTTACTCAAGCCTTGTTAAAGGATCTTCATTATTATTGTAATTTAAAAGTCATTATGCTAACGATCCTGATCTCCAGCTCTGTGCCTTCTCCATACAAATGTAACAGAAGATGGAATACTTTGGTTTAGCCCTTCTAATAAAGAGGTAAGGCCACAGCAGTGCCTAGGGTACAAGGCATTGGGGGGGGTGGGTATTTGTGTGTGTGAAGAAGATTTGAGATTAAAGGGAAAAGAGAAGCTCGAGGGAAAAGGCGTCTCTGTAAGCGCAGGGGCACCTTTGGGCACGGAGGGCAAGCGCAGGGCGACCATTCGGGATGCGGGCCGGGCGTCTCAGCAGCATCGGGGTGCGCCCTGCCCTCCTGCCCCTGCCTTTGGGGAGCAGGGCGGATGGGGCTGCTGGGGCCTTGTGAGTTTTGGGGGGCAGAACCACAGGGCAGCCAGTTCTTTTAGGGGTGATGCTTCTGGCTGCCTGTGAGGACTTGCTTTCAGGATCATCGAGGGGCAGTTGGCACCCGAACTGCTCTCCATGGACCTCTCTCCAGGGAAACACATTCCCGCACACGGCTGCGGCGGGATCCCTGTGGGTTATACAATTAGGAGATGATGGAAGCAGACGGACGGAGGCTCCTCTCTCCCTCCCTCCGGGTGGAAGGAGGTGTGTCGGTGTGTCACGTGGTTGCAGGGCTTTTGCACGCTCCTGTTCCCAGTGACTTTGGGCGCTTGCACTTCGCGCGTGCATCCTGCGCTAAGGGGAGAGAAAGCAGCAGCTCGAAGGCTGCAAAGACCAGGGAGGCAATGATGAGGGACCTTGTTTGGAAAGATGGTGTGATACTGCGAGCTGTCAGATTGCAGCCCGCGTTGTTACTTGGTGTATTAAGTGGAGCTGAAGTGAAGGATGAATGGTCAGTAGCAGTAGTTTTGAACACTGATGTTTATTTTCCTAAAAGACAAAAGCAAGAATAGTGCCCGTCATTTTAAAGTTAGGGTAGCTTCTGGATCTGCTGTGGCTACCTAAATCCTTTATTGTGTCCATTTAGGTTTTATATTATATTCTTTTCTGTAGGTGAGATGCATTTTAGATGTGCGTCTCTCCAGCCTGCAGGAATTTGACTTTCCCTCTTCAGCTGTATGATCTGTTCCAGCCGATAAAAAGCTGCAGCTGCCTTGTTGCTTTTGTACGTGCTTCCTTCCACTTCATCCCTGGGTTTCATAGGAGTGGTGTATTTTTGTTTCAAAAGACAGGAAAATGTCTGTGGCTAGGAGAGGAAAATATTTAGTGGGAGGCTGACTGACAAAATAACTTTTTACTGAGATAAAAGCTATCTTCTGCATGGAAATAAATAAAATAGGGAGTTATCTGCAGCTCAAGCTACTGTAAATAAGCAATTTCTTTGCTAAAATGGTTATTCCCAGTAATAAAAAAAGAAATGTTTACCACAGCACACTTTAGAAAGTAAACGAGATGTTTTATCTCAGATAAAAGCTATTTTGTCAGTCAGCTTCTTTCAAAAAATGCCACTGTGCAGTGTAGCTGTCACTAAAAATGTTTGTTTCTCCCTGTTTCTGTCTGTGTGCAGTGCAGGCTGTATATTCCCATTTTTTTGTTACACAGTTTTCAGCAAGATATTTCTACCTTAGTATGTCTTGGTGGTTGAAGCATACAGAGATGGCACTTAACCTCATCCCACAAAGTGAAACTTTGAATGATAAATACTAGAGGTCACAGTCGGTTCCTGGAGGAAAAAAAAATAGTGTGTATCAAAGCCCTACATAAACCCCAACTCAGCAGTGCTGTTTAAAAACCCAAGCGTGTGTTTGTATTTGCAGCATCTTCTTGTTAAGATTTCTGTACAAGCCGTTGGGTTGCCTTGATTGAGAGGGTATGAGAAATGCCTTATTGAGCTTGCAGGGGGTTTTGGCTGGTTTTGTGCACACTTCGCTCAGTGTACCGATAATTTTATTTTATTTTTTTATTGCCTAAATATTGATGCTTTTCTCAGTGATTTCTGGCAAAGAGGGAGACTTTAGGATAACAAGGAGAAGGTGTAAAAAGAATGAGACTGAAGATGTGAGAGGGAGAAAGATCTACTAGGCTTTACTTGATAACCAAATCCCAAGGGATAGAAATTAAATTTAGAGAAGTATGATGGTGGGATTGCCTGGAAAACTTTTTTCCCCTGTTTTCAAATTATTTGCAAATGAGAAGACAGTTGTAATAACCATTTTTAAATTGGATTAGTAATTGTTTTATATTTTTTGATTACTTTTTATGCTTCAGGGTGTATTAATGAATTGGTTTCCTTGGTGTATTGTCTTGCTGTGATTTGCTTCCTTCTTAGAAGTCACCGAAGTGCTCTTACTTCTGACTTGCACTTGTGGGTTGGGAAGAATTCTCTTTTGTTCTGTTGTTCTGGTCGCACGTTTCCTTGCAGTTCAGAATTGGTTTAGGCTAGGGTTGTGGAGCCTGCTGCAAGCTGCCAAATACAGAATAAACATGAAATTGTTGCCAAGGCTAATGACAAAAGAAGCCTTTGTTTAGAATACAGGAACAGTTTTCTAGGTTTGGATGTTAGGATGATAGTAAACCTGCAGTAGAATTAGTGGTGGGGAAAGTAGGTGATGTGAAGCAGTGGGATTTTGTACTTCATTATCTCCAACATCCAAGCACTACCTGAGGAAGTGGCTGGCTCCTGATAACGTGTATTATTTTACATTTGCTCATTGAATGGTCCATTTTCCTTCAGTGTATATACTTAGTATCTTGAAACTCCCTTTCATTCTTGACTCCCATCTTTGAGCTGAATGGATTTTCTCAGACATCCCATGACTGAGGAAAGTAATTGCTGGGTTTTAAAGTATGACATTAGGTGAAGGTAGGTAGCGTACTCACCACTCTTCTGGTAGGGGTCTTACTGGTGGGACCCTTAATGGATGCTTGGATGGGAACCCAGGCATCCTCACATTTCCACCAGTCTGGTCAGAGCGTGGCCCTGGTGTCTCCCAGCATCTTCAAGGGAGGGTTGAGGAGACTCATCCGTGGTCTCCTGCCCACTCCTCAGGGTGTGCTGCAGGTCTGCCAGACACCCCTGCAGCTGACGGGTTGTCTCCGGCGTCTTGGCTGGCTGGGTGCTCAGGGTTCATGCGTTCAGGGGCATGTGATAGCACGCAACATCTATGACGGTGTTTACAGTTCAGCCAGATGTGTAGCTGCTGCATACGTTGGCATAGCTGAGCTCGCTTTCATCTGGTTATTCTGGGTACAGGCAGCGATGACTGCACAGTAGCATGGCTTCGGCTTGCAATTTCACTGGGCCCCTCGATTCCCTTGTGGGTCAGGTGAGACTGATATAAAGATTGTGGGAACGTGTCTCCTCTGAAGTTGGGAGCAGAATTACTTTCTGGGCAGGAAACAAGGAAACGTGAAGTAGAAACCTCTTCTAAACCTACATGCTACAAATTCCTTTTCAATATTTAGCAGCGTAGGCAACTCTACCTGTAACGCTCATGCATGGAAGATGAGTAAGGGGAGGATCAAGTGTCAGACACATGATCTGCGCTCTCCATGCCTTCTCCCTCTCTTTTTTAAGACCTCAGGATTTTGAGAGCCAGTTAGTGGGGACAGACTCACTACGTTTGAGTGCTTGAGGTAACACAACTTATCTGCTGACCTCAGTATTGCTTAATTTGCAGGATTTGGGCAACTGTCTCTCTTGGCTTCCTTTGGCGTACTGACTTGTATTTCCAAAAACATCTATGGAGAGTCTCTAGGAAATGTAGGAGGGTTAGAAGAGCTGAAGATATTCAGATCAGATCTACTGATGCTTTTTGGCAGTCTTCCATGTTATAGTCTTTCTGTCCTGGTTTCTGTGGGAACGATGATGTTTTTTAGGTAAAATAGTACTCTAGCTTCTCTTGACATCGACTTTGCCATTTAAGAAACAAGTACAGCAGTGCTGCCTTTTATGAATGATAGACTTTTCTTGTTATCTGCTCCTTTTTTAAGACTATTTGGCCAAAAGATTGCGTAAATCAGAGTACAGAACGAGCTGATGATGGGCTCAGTTCTTCAAAGCCGTGTTCACAGTAGTGGTCCACTTGAAAGAAAGAACATCTGAGCCCTGATTAAATTCAGTTTTGCCACTTTGTGTTCCTGTGACAAGTGACAGTTTTATTATTCCCCCACCCCAGTGCAACTCTTTTTCCAATGTTGAAAAACACTGAACTATTTATAGATGTAACACAAGTTTCCAAAAGGGGCAGGATGTAATCTTCATGGAAAATTTTGAAATCTGCCGTTGAGCGATCTCTTGTTTGTTTGGCAAGGATTTGCCTAACACCTTTTTTTGTAAGACCCGGGTGCATACACTTCAGTTGAGATTTCATTGCAATGTGTTGATTTTGTTGGATTGAAACAGCGTAATCAAAGGCACAGCTTGGCTCTTACAGAAAGATTTGTATCACCTACCGTGATCTGCCCAAGAAATCAGGTATCTCTGCAAAGGTGGTCATGTAGGTTGCAGCCATGATTGGTTGATAGGCAGGAGGGCAGCTGGCTGGAGATGCCCATCTCACCCCACTGATTAAAGAGGGAACATAAATTACAGACTTGGGCTAGGTGGCTAAAGTTCAGTGGGATGAACCCACCCTGAATGTGTGTGCCAGGACAGAAGGGTTTGTTTTCTTTTGTAGCGATGATTGTACTTATTTCTGTTACAGCAAACTACCTGTAGTAACAGGCTTAGCAGACTAGATGGAAAGGATGGGGGAGGCTATAATCTGCAGACAGGAAAATGTTTTGTCATGAATAATGTTAGGAGAGACTTCAAATATTGTCAAGAGTTTGAGTGAATGAGGGGGGAAAGTATGCTTTTATGGGGATTTGGCATTCAACAAAGAAATAAAATTTTAAAATCCTTCAGAAAGATGATGTTTGCACTTGAAAAAAAAGCAATTGGACAGAAAAGTGGGATTTGCTGGAGAGAAAGGAAAACTTGGGCTTTGTTTCAACAAGTCGTTAATGCTGCTAAGCTGTAACCACCTTCATATTTATTCCAGTATTTACACTTGACAAGCACAAAAAAAGCAAATAAATGAAACGGTAAACCTGTAATAAATCCTCAGGGGACCACATAATAAACATAGACATGTTACACTTATCAAATACAAAGGAAAGTAATCTGTTTTCAACACCATTGTCGAATGTGTGATAGATGCTACATTCCATCAGGTCTCCAGCACTTTTGGAAATGATGCATCTGGTCAAAATATTTCAGTGCTTTCTGAAGGGAGAAGGAGAGGCCATCATCAACAACCGTTGTCAACATGCCATCTCCTGCCTGCTGTGGAATCTGTGGGCTAGGTCCAGTTTCAGGGAGAAGCAAAAGCACCTGGACCCCACCAAAAGGGGCGAAGCAGGGACTATATTATCAGATTTGAGTTTCACAGACATGATGGCCAGCACCTAGCAGTCTGTCTTTGCTGTTAAATCCCAACGGGCTCTTAGGTTTGGAAGCAGATGTACTCAAGATGATTCTCTGTAGCTGCCATGCCACTGGAGCACACATCGTGGGTGCAAAGAGCTGCTGAATCGGTTGGGTTTGCTCTTTCCTTTCACAAGCTCCACATCAGACTCCTTGACCCTATTCAAAACTGATGTTCCCAAGTCATTGAGTTTATTGGATTGAAGTGTCATAGCACTTTTGGACTTTTCAGGAACCAGCCCAGCCCAGCCTCTCATTTATTTGTGTGCTTGCAGTCATGTTCATGCTGGGTCTGATTCTGAAGGAGACCCTTTAACATTCAAGCTGTGATTTTTATTTTTCAAATGTATTTATTTATTTAGCTGTCTGAATTTCGTTTAAATCATGTAAAAGCTATCCGACACTAGTGCATTGCTTGTTTTGGCAGCACGTGATTGCCAGCCACCAGCCACTGCAGGCGCAGCTCAGCATGGCTAGGAAGAGGCAGTTGACACCTTTCGCAGCTTAGGTCCAGTAGAGGAGTTATACCTAACCATCAAATGCCACAGCGCCTCACTTTTAGGCGCCCGTTCCCTGCAGCGGTATCCAGTTTTAGGCAGTTAAGTGTCCTATAAAGTGGGAGTACTTGAAATACCATCCCACTACAGCTTGCGCACTTCACTCAGCGTAGCGATCAGGACACTTAGCGAGGGCAGAGATGGGCTGGGCTCCAGCCCTTGATCTCAAAGCTCTTACTGTGCTATACATTAAAGAGGAGCCGAATAAGGTACAGAAGCTGTTGTGGGACTCACATTTCCCATCTCTTAGGTAAGTGCCATAAGCTACAGGGTCATGCTCATACTTGCAGGGCGCCGGAGAGGAGGCTTTCTGGCTCACATTCGTGTATGTGGGCACCTCCGCTTCAGTTGAGCAGCAGTGTGGGCAGTCTGGCTTTGACCCTCAGCTGCCGGATTTTGTTTAGGCCATAATAAAAGCTGGATCATGAACCATTCAGGCCACGTCAGGACTAGGTCAGTTCTGTCTGTAGCCAGGGACTTGGCTCTTCCCACCTGGGAACTCAAAGGCAGAATAAACAAGAACCCCAGGGCTTTCCAGGGAGTACTTTCCTATTGATCAGAGCTGATTTTTTGTCTTCTGGCTTTAACTATTTGTAAATGTATTTTGCTTTTATGTGGAGCAGCCCCAAGATGAGCTGAAGGGTCAGTTATGGAAGGATTCACAGGCTCAGACTTAAATTACGCTGCTAAATATCCAGAGTTCGTCCCGTCTTCACCTACTGTTTAATCCTCTTTCTCACTGCAGTTTGCCATGATGATAGACTTGCTAGTAATTATCAACATGTTGCCGCTTGTCGCTTGGATCCTGTGGCTTTTCCCGCAATGTGCTCGTTGACGCTACAACTAGCTGACATTGTCCTGACACATACGGTAAAGGTCTCTTGGCAGCAATGACTGGATTGAACTATCCTGTCGGTTGACTCGGTTTCCCTTCTCACAGGGTGTATTTCTGCTGTTGGCCTCCTTTTATTGGCACAGTGTAATTTAGCAATGTATGCTCTGCATTATGAGCTCTCCATCTGGCAGATAATTGCCTACTAATTTAAATCCCATCTTAACTTCAGTTTCTCGAGATCATGAAACCTGCTGGTGCCTTCTGGTTGGTTTTGCAGGCTGTTTGCAAAAGGATTCGCTATGACCTAAAGTAATGTGGGCAGATATCTGTGAGTTTTTTTGAATGTTAGGTAACACAGGTTAACTTTTAGGTCCCCTTTACTAAGCTACACAACATTATTCTGCATTGAGTTTGGCAATCTAACGCTTGTGTTTGTTGACCAAGCTGCTGACAGCAGGCGCTGGTTGTTTGCACTGGTTATGCAAAGTGGTAACCCTGGCTACATTTTAGGACCTGGTGGATGTTGAAAGCTTGTTACACAAAACACGCTGGTGTTCCTCTTTCCTTCTTGCTTATCTTCTTCTCCCCTCTGCCTTTGCATTCATTGGATCTGTTCGCCATGTGCTGTTTTGCAGCGAGGTGCCGCGTCTGTGGAGTTTGCCTGCTGCAAGTTTGTACAGGGCTGTGCACAGCGGAGACCTTGCAGGGACTGCTTTTGTAATATCTGCTGTAAATAATTAGGATAACCACCAGACATCGACTGATCAACATCCCTGTGAGATAGCCAGATACAGACAGCAGTGCTGGGGACCGCCCCAGGTGTGTCCGGCAGGCACTGGGAGCCGGCTGGCACCTGCCCACCAGGCATGGTGCTTGCCAGTGGTGTGGTGGCATCCTTTCTGACAGCCTTCCCTCTTGCCTTTGGGGAGGCAGGGCAGGTTTCTCATCCATCCCTCGCCCTCTTCTGACCACTGTGCTGTTACTTGCTATTAGGTGGGTTCACTGGCCCAAGGCAAGGGGCAGGGTCTGTCCCTTCCAGGGATGCCCCATGAGATGCCCCCAGTGAACCGGTGACAGCCGGTTCATCACCCATGCAGCCCTCATACTTCCAGTGGCTGTTGTGGGGTTGTGACCTCAGTGGTGCTGGCTGTCAGGTGCAGCTTCCAGAGGTTTTGCAGCCGCAATCCTTTGGCCCTGTCCTTACACAGTGTCTCAGGGGCCATGGCATGAGGTGATGATGGTCCCACAGAGGTTTTGCTGCCTGGCACGGGCAGTTGCAGGATGGCTGTGGCCAGCCCCAGGTTGCGGGGCACAGTGCACACTGAGTATTGGTGCTTGTTGTCTCTGCAGTCCATGGGAGCAATACCTGTACCCATGAACTGGAATTTGGCCCAGTTTGGGTATAAATGGTGACTTTGTTTTTTTTCCTATCCCTTGTGAGAAGTTGCAGTCGCCTTTACTGACTGGTTCCTTCATGGCCCCCTTATGGCTCAGCTAATAACGGTGTCTGGGTCTTTATTCAGCGATAAGAAGCTTTAAACTAAGACATTCGTATTTACTACCAACAGCATTGATGGACATGACCGATTAATGGCAATAAACTCAGGTGAGACCTGAGAGATGAGGATTTTTTTTATATTGTATGCAGTGAACTTGTTTGTTTTGTATGAATGAATTTTACGAACTTTTGTACGATCTGCTTTTAAAATATATCCCTTGCCAAATGGTTGGGGATTTCTTAAGCTGAGATGACTGATTCATTCCTTGGCTCAGCCAACGTACATCAGTCTACACCGAAGCTGAGGTGCTGAGATGATCAGATAAAATTACCCGAATTCTTCACACCACCGGTGGCAGTTGAGCATCCATCCCTTTTTTTTCCTGGGGGAACGTCCTCCAGGAGAGGCTGTTTGCATGCTCTGAGGTGGTGTCAGTGACTCCCTGGGTTTTTGCTCTGCTTCTCCTTGATCAGACTTTAGCTCTCAAAAGATCCAATTGCTCTTTTCAAGGCCTAAAGGGAAAGTAAAGTGACAACTTTGATGGCCAATTTGAAAGCTTTCTTAGAACGGAAAGTGTCCCATGGGGTAAACAACTTTAGTCACACTCCACACATCCCATTCTGATCATGTAGGATGGTATTTTACTGGCTTAGTGCTGCGTAAAGTTGGGATATTGTGTGTTTTCAAGTATTTAAATGAACTTATATAAATGACTAATGATAAGAAAAGATGAATTAAATTTTATTCCTGTGCTGAAACTGAACTTTAAAGAAATCATTCTGAGATTTCAGCAGTTGTGAAATTTGCAGTGTTGTTCATTGCACTGTAGAGCCTTTGTGCTTACTGCTGTAGTCATATTACACGACATTGCCTAATCCCAGCAAAGAGTATTCTTGGCTCATTCAGCAGGTAAGGCTCCCTCAGGGTCACTGAATCCCTCCATGTACTCAGCAGAGAGCTCAGCCTAATGATTTTATGGCCATGCATCTGCGTTTGCATTTCCAGTGCCTTTTCCTTTTTGCAGTAGTTTTCCCTTTTACAGTACAGTGCTTATGAAAAGCAGGGCTCTGACTCGTTTTGTAATCAGTGTCATCCCTCCCTGCTTCCCGCTCTGGGCAGTCAGCAGCTAATTTTACAGGTGGTCTGTCCTAGGGATGGGTTTTTTGCTGTTGAACACCCGCTCCATCCTCGTGGTGCGGTGGGAGAGGCCAATGGGTGTAGGCACCTTGCAGAGATGCTCAGGTTCTGGGGCAGGGGCTCGAGCTCGCAGCTGAGAGCTGGTCCTCTAGCACATGAGATGCTGATCCATTAGAGCTTCAGGGTAATTTAATCACTCTTGGAAAGCACAATAGTTAATAATCCCACACTAAGAAACCTCCACTGCTTCAGTTCCTTATTAGACATCTTAATTTCTTTTCCATTTCTGTTCTTAGGCATTTCATAGCATTTAATTTTCTCTACAATGATTTACGAGTCATGAAATCTCTTGGAAGAGTTTAGCCTCTGAGTGATGGTGTTTCAGCACCTCTTGCATTTCCTTCGGTTGGATCATGTGTTGCTGCTTGTTTAGAGGCAATGCTGCTGCTTCCCCAAGGAAAGCTTGTTATCTGGGTGTGATGTGCCAGGACCACGCTGCCCTCTCGTTGGAGACAGGCTCTCCAGCTACTTCAGTGGTATTTAAAGTGCTTATCAAATACTGGGATGGAAAATTATTCCATTTTGGGTGACTTACTTTTCTTTCCAGCCAATGTCTATGTGTATGAGTTGCTTCAGAAAGATGGAAGCAACAGATCAGCTGAAAAATATGTCGGTGCACGGGGCTTCCGCCGCAGGGGTTTGTTAAGTGGGATGGGTTTATTAAAGAAAGTGAGGTATTACATGCTGTTGTACAAAGCACTGTAAATATCTCATCTCTGTACTATTCTCATAGTTCCTTGTCAAGAAAAGTTAATTTATATTGTAAAGAGGACAAGTTGGGGAACAGAGAATTTGTTTCACTGGAGGTATCATTTATGGTAGAAGATTGCATCTTTCATATTGCAAAATGAAAACCAAAGAGGCCTATGATTGCTACCTACCACTCTGAAGTACTTATGGAAAACAAAGCTAAGAGCAGGGCAGTTTAAAGGAAAAAATCTGTAAGTGAACTGACTATCAATAAATTTAGGTGGAATGTTAGAAGGCAGTTTGAAACCTTTAGGGAAGCAAATTTCTGGAACAGCCTCTCTGTGAAGGGATCCAAAGCAGTGTAGCTGGATTTAAGATGAAGCTTGATGAATTAATGAATGCTTGATAGTTTATGAGTAGTATTATGTATATACAACACACTTCCTTGAGAAGCTTCCTTGAATAGAAAATTGAACTTGTTGGTGGGAAAATTATTTCCCGTTCTTTTTTTGCTGCAGAAATTAAACACACATATTAACAAATTGTAAATGCATTAGCCCTTTGAACTGCCTGAGCTTGTGTAAGTTGTTGTGTGTTGATAACAGCATTGCTATCTTCTCCTAAACTTGGTATCAAAAGAAGATAAAGAATCCACAAGGCAGTGTGGTTCGGCAGATAAATGAATGGGGCTGGAAGTTATTCGCAAATGTCACAGGCTGCAAGTTGCAGCAAATCTGAGCCAATCTTGCTTCTGGCTGTTACAGTCCTTCCCTTCCAACACCTGTATGACCTTGTGCTGGGCTGTTTCCATGCACAAAGTTGCTAAAAAGCCAATATGCCATTAAAAAAAACCAAAACAAACTTCTGACTTAGCATGAAGAAACAGCTCAGTCCATCAAACGAGTATCAGAGACAGTGCAAGGGAGGATGAAAGTCGATAAAAAGCCAAACTACCAATAAAAAACAAACAAACAAAAAAAGTTCTGACTTAACGTGAAGAAACAGTTCAATGCAGTATGAGATGAGTGCCAGCACAGAGGAGGAGAGGGACTGTCTCAGCCAGCCCTTAGATTAGCTTAGGGCTGCTGTGCATTTGCAACCAAAGCCTAAAGAAAAATATTCATTTTTGTTGGGTTTTTTTGAGCAGGATTTTTATTACCTTGTGCTGGAACAGTTCAGCATGGTTGGACAGGTACCAGGGATGGTGTAAAAGAGGAGGCAGTAATTAGGTGGGTTTAGGCTCTGCCCTTGGCTTGGTGGGTTCTCTGCTGCTTCTTCTTGGAGGAGATTATATATGTTTTCCTATGCTTGCGTTTTGTTCCTTCTGGAAGGTAGAAAGTCTCTAGAAAGTCCTTTCAACACATAAGAAGGTTATGCTCTCCCTCCCTTAGGCCTGCGTCGCCACATTGACTCAAACTAAGGGGAGAATTTGTTCCAGTGCTCTGTGCGCAATACTCGGCACCTAACCCATGTAGGCAACTGTGTCGGCACTCGCCACTCTCTTCTGTGGGTACAAAACTCCCGACTTTCATTTGTGTGAAGTTGTGTGACCTAGAAGTTCTACAGCTTGAACCTACCACAGATTTTGTGATGCAAAATGCAGCTGCATTGTGCTAACATCAAAACCATAGGAGATTCAGTAAACACGTTTAAAAACACCTGTCTTGGAAACACACAGCGCAAGAAAATATTGTAATAAATGAATGCAAAGATAAACACTGGAATAATTTTAGTTCTTCATTCCCTGTAGATTGCTGCCTTTCTAGGTTTGTTAATAAAAAAATTAACAAATTTTCATTACAAAAGGTAAGAAATTCTCTGGTAGTAAGAATTTTGCATTGATAAAGTGTATTTGAGCTCTGGCTTAGTGCTTTGAATTATCTAGGCACTACTGTAACTGATAAGTGAATGCTGATAACCCTGTTAATATTTCAAGGACTCTTTGCAACTATAGGGGAGCAGTCGGTAACTATCACATTCCTTTGCATTGCAGGACAGGTTTTTTATTTGCTATCTTAATGGTGTTATATACATACAGTTTTTTCGAGCTCTGTTCACCTTGTCTTGCAGCAGCTCCTTGGCAATCAGCCTCATGAACTCTTTAAGATGCTTCTTACTCACAGTGGCTGGGCTCATTGCCTGCCCTTGGTGTGGCTGGGATTTGGATTGCAAATTCCTGATCCGAACAAAGAGGGGGAGTAGAAAAGGCTGGTCTCTGGCCTCTCTCACGCTTTAGGAAACCTTGCTGGCTCATAACGCTGCCTATACTTCAAAAAAAAACAAAAAAACCAACCAACCAACCAAAAAAACCCAACCAAAAAACCCCACCAAATTTCTATCTTTGCAAAGACAGGTGCAGCCCCAGCAGTAGGCACATTGCTAGAGGAGGGGAGAGAGAGGTGGCTCCAAGGAGGCTGCTGGGATTTCATCTTATCTAGAGCTACTTCGAGCCTTGTCCATGCTTGTTCCCTTTTTCTCTTTCCCCCTACTTTGTCTCCTCAGAACTACAGGGCTGGAAATCAATGTTTTTAAAAAAGACAGAGGGTGGGAAAAAAACTGGATGGAGACAAACCGTGTGTGCAGGATGCATCCACACGCGTTCCCTCACTGCGCTTGTCCGCTGCACCCAAAGGCCTTACAATCTGAGAAGCAGCTTGCTGTAATTGCTTTCACGAGACAGTATCAACTGGGTAGGATTTGGCCTGTACTGGCTTGCGTTTGGTGAGGAGCACAGGAGATGAGTCAAACGAAACAGGGTGATTCATCAGAATCGGGCACATGCAATGGTTTGTGTGTATAAAAACGCTCGGAGTTGGGAAATGGGCTGTCATGGTCGTGAAATCATTACCTGCCTTTGGGTTGCTGCTCTTCAGAGCTGCTGAAGACCTGTAAAGTCTGTGTGAGCCACAGTCAGAAAAAGGTTGACTGCTTGGCTGATATCTAATTCCCCGGGGCTCTGGGCAGGGACGCTTACGTTACTGCGAGGCAGCTGCCGAGACTGAGCTTGTGTCCTTGCACCTGGGGTTCCCTTTTGCCGTCTCTATCATCGAAGGGGACCAAAAAAGCTCAAACCACTCGTTTGTGTGGAAACGTGTACAGAGGACTTTGCACAATAGGCAGCACTGGGTTAAGTGGCCTGTAATTATTCATCGGTTTGGTTTAGAAAGTGTGGCAGTTGCTTCCCTGAAGCCAGGCTTGTGTAGCACAATGAGGAAAGCTGCTTTCATGTCTCCTGAGCTGTGTTTTGATTTAAAACCATCCTCCCTCTCACTCTTCTCTCGAGCGTCCTTGTGTTAAAGATATTCACCACATGCAGAGATCCCCACCTCTCTTGTGGCATAAAGTCACAGGTCTTCATCTTAATGGACTCGGAGGAGCCAGGTAAAGGCAGAGGAAGCATGGCCAGATGGACACCAGGATTACTGTGCTCCTCACCCTGGGATTTATCGGAAGAAATCCAGTCAGGGACGCTTTTCTCCTACAGGAGAAACCTTCCTTAAGAGGTGAACTGGAAGGTAGACGCAGCTGCGAAGCCCTGGGAGGAGAACTGGGTTCGATCTGCAGATGAGTGCTCCTGCGGACGCAGAGCCGGTGTGGCGGCCGGGAGCTGTGCTCGGCAGGCCGGAGCCCCGGGGCTCCCTCACACCGATCTCTGCAGACAGGAACAGTCTCTCATAAAAATGTTGTCTTGAATGTAACATGCAGAAAACCAGCCTCTGGGAAAAGCTGGTGCTCACCGGAGAAGTTTTTTGGGCGTATCCTGCTCTGTGAGTTACAATTTCTGTGAGGTACAACACACCCTTTTTGGATGTGTTTGTTAGTCAAAAAGTACACTGCCTTCCTTCTGTTTCAGGAGAAACGAGTCTGAAGGAGAGGCAGGTAAACAGTGAAAGAGGATCTCCTGGCACGGCTCATTTTGGGGCTAGGAGGCCACACGGGGACTGGGATTTAGCTGGGCTGCCTGATTCAGCACCATGTGTAGGTAATTAAGGTATACCCTCCAATTAGCCTAAGCAGCCCTTTTACTGATGTCTGAGATCAATGAGCCCAACTGCCGTACAGATAGCAGAAAAGAGTCTGGATGATTTTAACCACTGTTTTGCATGTTTAAGTAGTTTAAAGTTAGAAAAGACCTGCCCTGCTAATGTTTACAGAAGCTCATTAAGCAAGGCAGGGATGCTTGCCTGCTCCGGAGGCTAAATGGCAGAGCTTGGCTGGGCCGGCATGGCTCCCTCTGCACCATCCCATCCCGGTGTGGCCAGGATCCGTCCCTGCAAGCGAGCCAGCTTGGCAGGGCGCTACTGCACTGGCCAAAAACTGCACCCGGTCCAGCGCTGACGCTGCTGCAGGTGATCGTATGCGGCACCTTGGTTTTTTTACTACCATAAGCATCACCTCTCAGACCTGCTAAATTATATGAGGCCAAAGGGATGTCTAAGCTAATATCCCTACTCTAGCTCTGCCTAGTAACAAGTATTGAGAAAAGAGTATGAGAAACAGGACAAGTACAGACTGGTCCTTCCCTTCTTGCACTGTCCCAGCTCCCTGCAGGCAGATGTTTAAGGGCTTTTGGGACTACAGGATTCCCCTGGATCATGGTGTTAACTTGCTATGGGGCAAGTCAGTGCTGCAATCCATGGCCCCCTCATCTCCCGATTTGTGTAATCCCTCTCTGAGTTTTCTGCTTTCCGCAGTGCCTGATCACAGTCCCCACTGTTCAGATGCACACACTTTTCTGTTAAAACATGTTGCCTGATCATTTCACTGGGTAATCTTTAGTTTTTATATTGTGAGGAACAGGGATTATTTGTTCTTTGTTCCCCTTTTTGTTGTGATTTTATATTTCCTTGTCATGCCTCCCCTTAGCCATCTGTCTTCCCATCCTACAAGGCGTGCTCCTAGTCTTGTAACGTACTGTGAAGATGATTTCTCCAGATGTGCCTGACTTGCCCAGGAGGGTGTAAATAAAGCATCCCACTGTAAATGGGTGTATTTATGCCCAAACCATTTCCAGGGAAAAGTCATATTACAGAGGTGGTAACTGTCTGCAGTGTTCTAAGATGCGTTGAGCATCGTTTTTCTCTGCAAGATTTTTACTGTGTTTACATCATTCTTTAAAACTCCTTTGCAAAACTTGCAAAGCTTCGGCCACAGAAACACCCTGCTGCTGGTGGCTGCTGGCTGCTGTCTGAAAAGCAGCGGGGTGCCCTATCTAGTTTTTTGTTATTCGTTTTGCTCATCCCTCTAACTGGGGTGTTTTGGATACAGCTAATACCCATTTCAATACACAAATAGTAGCTATATTGCCTCCCCACTCATGTTAGAGCAAAGCTTAATCACATATTTCAGAGAAGAATAAAGAATCAGGTGCAGCCAATGTATTTTTACATCTTTATTTGTATTTGTTGGCAGCCTTTTAGCCTGCAGATTGCCAACACAAACGTGGGCAGGAGAGCTGCGCCGAGCAGGGTTTGCTCTCCTCCCCGCGCTGCAGGTGATACAGGATAGCTGTGACCTGGGCTGAGTTTCTTGTCAAAATTAAGATGTTTGTCCCCATTTGACTTTTAATTTCATTCGGGCCCGTCTCCAGGTAATTGCTGGTTGTAGAAACAACCAGGAGAAGGGGAGGGCGGGAGATACCCATGACTTCAGGGTCTCTGCTCGCCTTAAGCCAGCGCGTGCGTATCACACCTGCCGAGCTGACCCCTGCGCTGGCGGCAGCGCTGGGAGCAGGGACCGTCCTGGCTCTCTCGTCCCTAGGGGAAGAGCTCGACTCAAGCTAAACATTTCACTCCATTTGTCAGTTTATTTATTTGTCTGGATACTTTTGCTATTATAACCACATTAATTGTGAGTGCATCTGAACCTGATACTTTAATTGCTATATGAATTGCCTTTGAATCGCTAAGGAAAATCCCTGTATTTTCCTTTAACGACTAATGCTGCCTTCCTGGTTGGGATTTTGCTTTGAGGTGGGACGTGTACGGCTGCCTGGTTTCTTAGACCCCTTGCTGAGCCCCCTTTGATAGAAAGACCAAGGCAAGTGTATGTGGCCAAATTTTTTTACAAGAGCTCTTTCCACTAAAATCAGAACACGCTGAATTTCTTTACTGAGCCAAAATCAGTTCAGGAAAGAAGATTTCTTTAGGCTTCAAAAAAAGACCAAAGCAGTGAGAATACTATCTAGATAGCATAAGGAGTTCAGGGCTTTGGGAGCCTTATGGTGCTGGGGAAGGGGCTCTTCATGGGGGCTCTGTCACCAGCCCATTGGAGAACAGCTTTACCCAAAATGGGAGCTCAGAACTTGCCTCAAGGGTAACAATGTTGGATGCGTATTATTTTTAGGTGTTAGGTTTAAATTTGTCTCTATTTACTGGTTTAAAAAAAAAGACAAAAAAACAAAAACCAGAAAATCTTCAGCAACATTGTTCAAAGGACATCAAAAGGAAAGTGTTTGCTGTTTTTCTTGTGTTTATGTTTGTAGAGCATAGGGTCTTGGTTTTGGTCCCATTTTGGATTATAAATCACTATAATGAAAAAAGCCAGCAGCTCTGCTTTGCCTTGCACGCAAGTATGATAGAGCATTTGCTTTATTTAATTTTTTAAAGTTTTCCGTATATGTTTTTGACTCCACTTCTAGTAGGTAAGACTTAACCGGAATCTTACTGGTGGTGTCTCAGTCATAGCTGATTGAGCAGGGAATTATTAACCTAGCATAAGAGCAAACATGAGGATTACTGGAAAGTTCCTGCCTGTGTCAGCTTTAAGTGAACTGTGTTACTGCAAAAGCTGTGGAAAGTTCAAATTGCTTGAGATCGTGCCAAAGGACTGTCAGTGGTCTTTTGTTAGACGCTGACCACCTCAGGCAGGGCTCACAAAGAAAACCCATTTTGTTTAAACTGAGCAATGCTAGCTCTGTGCTCCAGAGTTACAGCCTAGTTACCTTCCCCTACCTCAGTGTCTGGGTATTAAAATTGATTATCAGTGTCTTTCCAAAAGACTTCAGGAGGGAACCTGGTAACGGTGTGACTCAGGTCTTCCCAGCTTTAATACAAAACTCCTGTAGTCTTGTGGACTACCTCAATCTTTACCTGAATCATAAAACCTGGTTTTCACCACATACTGCTGGCTGACCCCTTCATATGGCTGGCACCAAGGTCATCGCTGCTGAGCTGGACATCTCTGCTGACAGGGAGCAGTGCCAGGTTGATATATCATTGAAACAGAGCAATACTCTGGACCCTGGACAGTCCGGATGAGGCTCCACATCTTTTTTTAAGCAAACCAAAGCTGTGCTGGAGACATCTGCAAGGCACCTTGTGTGGTTGAGGTCTGGGGAACAAGTCTCCATGGCCACCAGTTCCCTCCTCACTGTTGTTGAGAGATGCCCACTCCGTTGCACATTCCTCCTCTGAACAGCCTGCGTTGCTCTGGGGGATCTCAGACATTGCAGTGCTGTAGCTCCTGTGGAGCAGAAGAGCCTGAAATATCATCAAAAACAGGGTCTTCAGTGCATTGTGGCCAAGCCTTTCTTATCAAATCGAACTGGAGTTGGGAGGCTGGACAACCCCTGTTTCTCATATTGTCATTTAAAGCATCCTGCACTGTAGAAGTGATGTCCTTGATGCCAATATCTGTGACATCTGGATTTTAGATCATTTCAGGAGGAACTTGTCTAGGTTGCTAAACCCCCGGAGACAGAGAAAGTCGGCAGAATCAGGAACTGTTCTTCACTGTCAGCTCTTGGAGAGGTTGAGATCACTGTCCAGGAAACTGGAGGATGTTGAAACCTGTTGTACTCTTGTACCTTGCGATGGGAAATGTCTAAGTGGTGCCTGCAAGAGGCCAGTTACAGGGCAGAGCAGTGGGGACTGGAGGGGTTTCCGTCAGTTGCCCAACTGCTCTCATCTACCAAAGCCATATGTTGTCAGTGGCTGCCCTGAGTATGTGACCACGGCTTTCCCATGTGTTCCTGGAGGATGATGAGAGGACCAGCTGGAGACCTGCACACCCTTGTTGCCAGTGGAGCTTGGTGCTGTGTGGGTAGGGTATCCTGACAGGAGTCTCCAAACATGAACACATTTTGTTGAAATAACCTGGTCGGTGGCACTATGCCAGCAAAATTTGTGACTTTCGGCTTCTCTTGCCTTTTCGTCTCTTTTCTAGATTGATTGGTCTGTGTCTTCAGCTTTAGCTTGGGAGGTGGTGCCTTCTGGGCTGATTTTTTTCCATCATTGTCAGCAGATCGGTGGGGCTGTGGCTGCCTTTCTGCACCTGTGCCTCCGTTGACTTTGATGGATGCACAACTTTGTTCACTGTTCAAGCTACTCCCAGCTTGGCCAGCATCCGTCCTGGAGGACTAGACAAGGACCAGCCTTTGTCTTAGCTGAGAGACAATGTCATCTATGTACGGAAGCTATAGATAGCCCAGGGCTAAATGTATGCTCGCATAGCTCTGCTGCCCTTGGAGCAAGAGGCTGCATTTCAGGAAAGGAATTTGTCGCTCTCATAATTCAGAGGAGAGCAGCATCGCCAGTCCTGCCCCGTCGGCATGTCCTGCCTGCTCCCAGAGGTCCTCATTAAAGGGCCTTTTTGCTCGGTCTGGGGGGCTGTGGACACACAGCCTTAGCTGGATGTCATGTCTTGAAGTAGGATCTGGCTGCCAGTCCCTACACTGGTGTAATTTTTCTGACAAAGCTTATTTTCATTAGCCAAATGTATAGGCATTCATAAATGTTTTGTAGAAAAATTCCTCAGATCCCTTGGCTGAACACTTCGAAGCTTAGTTTCCTTTTCTCTGATGATAGCATGGCAAACACAAGTATTACCAGTTACTTGGTGGTTTGTATACTCTGAGAGGTCTATAAATATCCTTATATTGCAACATTTTTCATGTTTTCTGTGTGTGACTGTATCCCAGTATATCGCTGCAACTATTTTTGAGGTCAAAAATAACTTGTAAATAGTGGCAGCAGCATGAGGCAAGATCTTGTATTAGTTTGACCCTTTCAATTGCAATCTGAAGCAACAGATCCTAGTGAGAGTCACAGGCACGAATATGCAGGTTTATGTGGATCTTCCAGAACCAAAGGTGTTTCCCCAACCCCTTTGTTTGTTATGTTTTTCATTGTAACATCTCTTTTTCTTGTAATGTATGTGCTGCTTCTGGAGGAGAAGGCTCAGTACAGTAGTTGTACTCTTAGCAAGTCAAAGGCTACCCTGCAGGAGTACGTTCTACTCAGGCACATCTTACATAAAATTACCTCCTTTCTTTTAACTCTTGTGTATTTTATACCACTGTATTGTTATTGTATAACACTGAAACCCTCTTTTTTGTGTGCATACATACACGTGTGAAGAACACTGTGGTAAAAGCGAACAAATCTTGCAAAGCGTTGTTATGGCCGCCGATGCAGGCGGTTGTTTGAGTGTGTGTATAGCCTTTCCATCCCTCAGATTCAATAGCAACAGCTGCTAGGGCTTTTGTGCCGGCTATGATTGCAAAACTGTTCCCTGCTTGTTTGTTCCCATGCCGATCTGCCACCCCTGCAGCAGGCTGCCTGTGGCAAGCTCTGGGTGGCGAGGCCGTTCGTACAGGGTGAGACTCCAAAATCCTCGTTTTGCACTCCAGCATCTGCCACTGATTTACTGCAAGCTGTGCCATGTAACCTGTGTTAATTTATTTCCCTGTGAACATAGTAACAGGTCAGAAATCAGAGTAGAAAATGAGCTCGTTGGAACTTGGGTGGGTGGAAAGCCTCACTGAACGGGAAAACCAGGCGGCCACATGGCTGCAAACCATCCCGCGGGAATGCAAAGCCTGTATGGGGCTGCACTAATGTGCCTCTAAATTGACACCGGGTTTGGACTGTGCTGTGAATATTGAAGAGTCTCTTTTATCGTATTCCCCATGAGGTAATTCCTACAGAATAACATCAAATCACTGATGAAAAGGAAAGCCTTTATTTGCTTATTCTAGAGAGAGATGGCAATATAGTACAAGAAATGCTCTGTAAATATGAGTCGCAAGAAATGGTTGCATTTGATTTTGTTGATGGAGACGTAGCAGAGACTTAGCAGATAAAGACTGACAAATGTTAAAGAATCTTTATGTGGATTGAAGTAAAACGCACATTTGGAGAGGGTACCTCATATTCTCCTTGTCTGTCCCTATGCAATGCATCTTTATAGGTTTGCAAACTCCCCAAGTGCCAAAACTGTTAGACCCCAGAACGCCCATGTTTTACACAAATGATGCTTATGGCAGATTGTTTTCTTTTTTCCCTTATTCTCTCTATTGTTTTTTCCCTTTACAGCGGCGATCTTTTGGCCAGCAATAATGCAAAATTCCCATTTCTTTTTGAAAGCTGATGTTTGCCAAAATGGTAACCTCATAGATTATCTTCTTGTCAGTAAGGCTTTTAACCACAGTTTTGGCAGAGCCTTGAAACATGCCCTTTCTCAGGAAAGAGTTGTCTGGGCTAGAAAAGCATTGGCATTAAAAAGAGGTTGTCATAGTGATTGAAACCTCCTCATAGACATTCCTCAGGAAAAGTAGGCTGCAAGATGCACCTTTGTAGTCCCTTTTTTAAGTAAGGGACCCTTTAAATTGAAGAGCCTATTTCATTGTCTAAATGCAGATTTCTGTCACTTGTAAAACAATAGGACTCTGGAGTGCTGTTTGTGTATCAATGCTTATTTTAATTACTTTCTACAAGAAATGGCTCAATGGGAATTAAGTTCCAATTTCTTGCTATTGCAAGGCTCCAGGTTTTTTAGGTCTAAACCAGGATCACAGCTTGGTTCCCTAGATTAATAGGAAAAGATTCGAGGAAGACACTCAAACTGAGCCCTGAATGACCGGCTCTGAGCAGGCTTGAAAAGAACAGCCTGGGAAATCTGTCCTTGTAGATGTTTGGGTTTTTGCCTGAAAAGACCTAAAAAAGGTCGGGACTTCACTGTTATCTCCCGAGCAGGCAGATCCACATGTATAACTGGTGTATCTGGGTCTGGAGGGAACTGTGTGCAGATTAAAAAAAAGAGAGAATTTGGAATATAAACAAATAATTTTTATACTAAATCTAGAAATACAGCATTTAATCAGTATGTTTTTTATCTAGAGATGTAATTATTCCTTTGAATCACTGTTATATCTGTGTTATATTTCTGTTTACCAAAATAAAATGAGGAAGCATGTGTTTCTAGGGTAGGGTCTTCACTCTAAAGTGAAGCGAAATATATGCTGGATAATCTGGGAAAAGATCAGAAGAGAATTAAGCTAGGAAGGAAATATGCGCAGGGGATGGGGTGAGGTTGTAGAAGTCTCCTAGCGATTACATTTTTCAGTGCTCGGGGTCTCTGGATGTGCCTTATTCCATACGCTTACTTTCAATTCTTTCATAACAGATGCACATGCAAGGAATATTAATTAGAGGAAAACTAAACTCGTGGCTAGCCCAGAGCCATCTGTTAGAAACCCACTTTTTTTACCTGGCTGCCCAACAAGAAAGGTCTAATCCTGAGACATTTGGAGACCGTGGCAGAATGAGAGGTGTTGATGTGAGCTGCACTGGATTTCAATGCCTGCTCCTGCAACAAAATTAACCCCAAATTCCAATCCTGTTGGGATTAAAGGAAGAGACAAAGAAAGAGACCTTTGGGAAGATCTTGTTATTTCTGGAAGTACCCAAAGCCCTGCTGGGAACGGGGCCTAATGAGAACCTATTATTGTTCTTATTGTTCTCTCTGAAGTCAAAGGGACTTCTGCAATCGACTTGAAAGGAGCAGGACCTGGGAGCCATTTATTTTACTTTCATCCCCTGCGTGAGAGTTCATCAGTTCTAAAATAGTGACTTTGGGGTTTGTGGGTATGGGAAAATCCATCTGAGCGAGAAACAGGGGCTCGTTTTTTATGTTGCATCAGGGTGTCCGGGGAACTGGGCAAAGCTGCGGTGTAGTTTAAATCTGGCTCACAGTGGGTGCATCTGCATTACCATTTTAGTTCGTATCACAAGCGTGCTTTTGAAGCAGATCTGCTGATCATTCCCACTTACTCCACTTTGATGTGCGTTGTGGAGTCGCCTGGGAGCACACAAACTGGGCTCCTCCCAGATGAAACTAGCCCAGAGGATGCGCTGTAACCGCTGTCAGACAGTCCTTGGGACGGAACCAGGGCAGGCGAGACCAGGAACCCCTGAAATGCGTACAGAGAGGTTGTCAGCCCCCGCTCTTTCACCCTACAGATCCTATTGCACTGCCGTGTCTACATCACGCGTCTGTGCTGCCAGGGCAGCCTGGAAGGGAATATGTGTTCAACTCCGAGTTTCCTGGTTGCCCGTCCTTGCCTGGGTTGTAGCCTGGAGCAAGTCTTCGGGCTCTCTTCGGGTGAGGAAAATCCACAGGAGGGTCACTGAGCTCGCAAGACCTTCGACAGCGAGAGACGGTTTGTGTTGTTTCAGCACACAGTGGTGCTCGCCCAGTGTCTACCTTCTCTTGCCCTTGCGATGCTGCAGCAGGGTTACTGTTTTCATAGAAAATTTTTCCTTTCAGATAAGCTTTAAATACTTAAGAGATATTCCTGGGCTAATTGAAATATATTTGGTAATAGATTTTTAAAGCAGCGCAACATGGTCTGACTTGGAGTTACACTTGGCAAAGCGGTTTCTACAGGTGAACTGCGGTTGAAACAATTTTTTGTCTGCCCTTTCTTCTTGAAAACCCCAAAGTTAAGGAGGACCAAAATCTGGATCCAATTCAGAGTTTTGTGGCTGAAGTTCCTCTTACATGTTATTCTCCACATGAGAAATTGCTGTAAACGCTCATTCAGGAATCCTTTAGGAAGAATAATAAAGGCATTTGGAGAAATTTGCTTTAATATTTGCTTTACGGCAACTCCCACCAGCTACAGGTGTCTCTCCAGCTGCAGCTTCAGTTTGGCGACTTTCCTGGTCCGCCTTCCCCGGGGTTTGTTTCGTGCTGCAGCCTTTCATCCCTCGTTGCCGGCCCGGCCGGCGTTAGGGACCTGGCGGGAGCGCTGGGTGCGCGCCTTTGTCCCCGAGTTACTCATCAACCGGAGGGGCTGGCAGGGCTCGGGGGGCGCCCGGTTACTGTGGTTACTGGCGGCATCGTGCTGCGCTTGTAAATGTGATCTTTGACCGTAGCCACCGCTCCAGAGGAATTTTCACAGCTCCCGGAGAAGACAGAACTCCGGGAGTCAGGATGTAAAAGGTTATCTGATACAAGGCGGATGAAGCGGAGGCTTGTTCTGCGGAAAAGTAAATCCATCTGCCTTGCAATGAGGGAAATGTTGGAAGGTTTTTAAGTTTCAGGCGTATTCCCTTGCAGCTATGGTCTTGTTAAACTTGTTTTCTCTAGCTCTGGTACAAGGGTCGTGCATGGTGGTAGGGGTTTGGTCGCTGGCCGTTTGCAGATGTATGAGGTCACTCAAAATTGTTCTTGTGCTTGTATGTTTGCAGCAAGAAAATTTTAATGAGTCTTTCGTCAGTAGTAGCCAGATCATATCTGCTCCAGGCTATCACTCATCTGGCCCAGCAGAGTTAGCGCATTGGATGCCCTGAGCTAGGGGCTGAACTTACAGAAAGTAAGCTCAAGACTTTGTCCGCGTAGTCACAGCAACAAAACCGCGACTGAACTGTAAGTTTCTCCAGGATCTCACAATAAATGTGTTTTAGCTTGAAAGGCTGCAGTCACCTGCCTGTGGGAGGGTGTTCTCAGTCAAGACTTTTTTTATTTTGTTCCTATCTGCTGCAAAAAGATATGTCACTGGATAACAGAAATTGGGGCCAGAGCACTGGAGACGGGATAATATTGCTTCATTTACCCTTGTACTTTGTCTTACATTCACTGTTATGTTACTTTAATGACTTTATTTTTCAGAGGATTTTGTATCCATAGACCCTATGTATCTATTCCACATCGCGTGGTTGTTTACTTGAATTACTTAAAACGTTTAGTTCCAGGTGTGGGTTTAACAGGGGAAGGGGCTGGTGCTCCCCAGTGGTGCTCTGGCAGAAGGGGAAGCGCAAGGGGTGTAAGTCCTGAGATGCCCCCACTTGCTGGGACTCTGCCCCCCTCCTACCTGCTTCAGACGCTCACTCCGAGCTCTGCTTAGGATTTTGGGAGTGGTCCTTGCTTCTTATCACTCCTAGTACCTCCCCAGAGTTCAGGTCTTCGCTGCCTTTATTCTTTCAATGCTTACACGGAAAATATGCTGGCACGTGTGCAGTTAATGAAAACACCCAAGAAATTATCGCCTGCCTGAGTTTAAAATCTGGGTGATGGCTCTGAGCGGATCCTCAGCCCTTACAGGGGGAAGACGGCAGCTTGCTGCAGACAGTGGAGGTCCTGCCCTTGGGTCAGAGGAGCAGAAGGGGCAACAGCAGAGCGCTGCGTTGGCTCCCGGTCGTGGGAAGGGGGTGAACAGCCGCTCCGTTTTGGATGGTGTCAGGAACAAAACCATGGGAGTGAATGCAGTTGAACCTGTATCCGGTTTTTTTCTCAGGTCGCTCTTTGCTTCTGTGGGAAGTTCCCAAACTGGATACGATTCAGTGGGGCCCAACAATTTGGGTTTTGGAAGATGCTCTCCTTGAGCCGCCTTGGGAGCTGCAGACGCAGAGCTTGAGGGGTGCTGCGAGGAAAGACGTCCCAAGGCAAACGTGCAGGTGAAGGCAGCCAGGCTGGTGTAGCAGGCAGGGGCTGTGTGCCGCTGTGGGATTACAGCCCCAAATGGAGATGATAGGCCAGATACAGTTTCACCGGGGCTTGTTCTGTGGCATAAAGGGTTCTTTTTAGTGCAGCCAAGAATCCCATTAGCCTTTTCTTTTCCTCAGCAACCTGTCTCCTGTCCATTGGCAGTACATTTTAGTTACCTAGCATAATATAGTGCATCTTATGTGGTTTAGCTCTAAAACGCATCTCTTTACATTTGCTCACATTACAGTGAAGTCCGTCACTTCACTACAAGCAGCTCCTACGAGCCTTAGTCACACAGGGTGTCCTGCCTGACTCCATGGGTCTGTTGCCAGCAGGGAGATGAGCAGGATTTGGCTGCTGGTGTGACCACAGCCTGTCCAGCACAATCTTGGGGCTTTAAACACATCAAATTGATTCAAGTGGTCTGGGGTGTGATGCCTTACAGCCTGCAGCATTGCAGTACCCAGTGATTAAATTTTTGTGAGGTGTTTGACCTACAGAAAATATTTTTCTCCTTTCCTGTTATTTTTGAACGTCTATACCATTTTCAAGACAGAAATCCCCCACCTCTTCCCTTTGAATACACTGAGAAAGCAACTGTCTTACTGTGTTATAAACATTATAATACTGGCTATGTGCACCTTCTAGTTCCTATAATGTCACGTCGCTCTGGACTAGGAGCTTGTTAAAATATTTGCTTGCTTCCAAATGTTAACTACTGTATATGAAATGGTAAGTTAGAAAAATTATTCATTAGTTTAATTGAAAGAGCACCCAAAATATCCAAATGTTGTATCATCAAAATTAAAATAGTAGATAATAGGCAATATCACTCTTATGTTAGTAGCTTTGTCTGCATTAGAAAAACCTTTGTGTGTAAAAGTATCTTAAAACTGTTTATAATCTCACTGAATTACATTTGAGTGGTCCTTCTGCTGTGAGAAGTAAATACTAATTTAATTTCACTTTTTGATGGAGCCCTTTTAGTTCCTGTGTAGATACCAACAGCTTGTAATTAGTCGTGCCATCACACATCATTGCAGAAAGTGGACTCTCCAATGCTGACGCTCAGAATAAATTGCTTCGAGAAACTGTCGGCAAAGAGACTACTGCAATTAGACAGTTTAGAACAGTGCTAATGAGGATAAATTTGCAGGGATATTTGGCACGATTCAATGTGGCTAGCAATGATGGCCTCCGCTGTTTCTTCCTAAAATACTAGAATACGTGTAATTTGGTTGCAAGCAGTAAAGCAGTTTTCAGGTAGAAACAGGTCAATTCACTATAGAGCGCAGAGACACAGAAGCTTATTATAATAATTTCTAGGTCTAAAAATTCTGTCTATCCCTCACAAACATCTCTCCGGGCACCGACACCGCAAATTCTTCCCTGGGTGAGCTGTCCTCTCTTCCTTGAGCAATTTCATTAACTTCACTCTAACTGCCTGGGTAGGAAGAGGTTTGCAAGACCAGGTCAACGGTTTGACTTCCTTTCCCACAGGGTGCTAGAGTTTATTATAACAAACTGATTTTTGCCATTTTCAATTAATTTCTAAGCGGACAGATTATTTTTGGTAAGCAGTCTAGACCCTGTTGTTTGTCCTCGTTTCATATGGATTTTGCCTGCCTGGGGATTTTGTAACATTTTCCTCTGTTGAGATCTATTCTTATTAGAATCATTATTTTGGTAAAAGCCATACGCTTGCAATGATTTGCATACCTAAAATGCTGAGGTCGCTTGTACAGTGATACCATT
Source organism: Nipponia nippon (assembly GCF_047370975.1). Lineage (NCBI taxonomy): Eukaryota > Metazoa > Chordata > Aves > Pelecaniformes > Threskiornithidae > Nipponia > Nipponia nippon. The sequence continues at coordinate 17,664,938 of NW_028262347.1, read as the reverse complement.
AGGTTTCCGTGTCTCACGTATTTGTCTCCCTGTCGGATTAACCATTCTTGCTATGCCACCAGGAACATCTGTCAGTCTTTTCTGTGCTGTCTGGCAGCTTCATTAACGATCTCAAACGCATGTAAACACCTTGGGGCTGGGGCTGTCTCTGACTTTTCTCTTGGCCAATGCAGTGAACTTAGCCAGTGCTTAACCAGCTACAGTTCTGAGTGATAATAACACAGATACTACGTTGGTACTCATAAAAAGCAGAAAATCCATGGTGTCATTTTGAAGGGTTTTGGAACTGGCCTTCTCCCACAAAGGTCATTGGGGTAGAGAGAACTCGGACTTTTCCATGTCAAGCTTTTAATCTCCAGAACGTCCTTTTTTACTTTAAAAAGGCCAGATTGTCCTGCTGGCTGTTGTTATTGCAGGACGTTCCCAGGTTCTGTTCTGCATTGTGGTTTACTGGTGGAAAGGTATTTGAGGTCCTGGTAATTTTATTTGTTTATTTAGGTGGGGTTTTTTTGTGTGATCACTTGAGGGAATCAATGAGTTCTCTTGCTTTTCTTAATTTTATTTTATACTTGCATCATAGGTTGTTGGACAGATCAGAGGCGCAGTTTGCTCTTGGTACCTGCACTTCAAGTGCCATTTCCAGTGGTGCCCATATGAAAAAGAAGGCAAACAAACGTAGTAGACACAATTCTTCCTTAGGGTACAATTACTTTTTAAAAGGTGCATTGATGGAATATGCCTTCTAATCAGGAGATACATCGAGGAGAAGATGAGACCTCCGCTGTGCGGGTAGGAAGCCAGAGGGTAGGCTTGCGGGGCTTTGGCTGCAGAGTGAATGCAGAGCGGGCTGCCCAGACCTGTGCATCAGGCAGAGCTGCCCTGAAATACGAGGTCTCCTTTCCCTGTTGGGGTGGGGTTTGTCTTTTTTGAAATGCAGCTTCCTTGGGCTGAGCATAATTCAAATAACCGGTGATTGATAGCAGTTATTAGTGCTTCTTTTGTCAGATAGAGTTCAGGGAGGGTGTGAAGAGGGGGCAACCAGGAGCCACATCTGCCCCATCTGGGGTGGATCTTTTCCACACATACGTGGCACCTGTGCTTCAGAAATGAGGCAAAAACTTTATTAGTGAATGAATTCTGTATTTTTTCCTCCAAATCATGTGCGATGTCAAGCATAGTTTCTCTGCCTAAAATACCTACTTCTTGGGGTTGTTTTCACTATGGAAAGTATGTTATGTTTTCTGACTTGGTTCAAACAATTCACTTCAGTTACCCAAGGCACAGGATCAAGAAGATGAGGGAGTTCTGTAATCCTCTTGCAAATTTGCTGAGGTCAGTAGAGTTTTCCTACCTGAGCCCTGTAAGCTGACCTTACAGAAAATATGAGTGTTTTATCTTGACTGTAGTTCCCTCAGGGTAGGTGACATGCACTAGTTAACTGCGGTTAAAATAAAACAAAAACCTCCCTCCCATGAATTCAGATGCCAAATACTCTCCTAAACTTCCTTCCTGTGCTTCTGCTGATATTGCCAGGGCTAACACAGCTCTTGCTAACTGAGTTCCTGGTGCACCCTCATGGGACCTTTCTCCTTCCCATTGGATGTGGATGGCAATCTAGGAGAAGGATCCTTATGTGTACCCAAATACAGAAGACAAAGGACTGTAACCATAGCTCACAGGAGAGTCCGTTTTGTTCTTTTGCTGTAGCTTTAGGTCAGTCTGTTTTCCATGGCATGCAGTTGGCCCAGTTCTACGTAGTGTACAAGCTTGCATTTCCTCTGTGTATTTTTCTGTATAAATTATCTTTCTATATTTGTGAATGTATCAATATCTATATATATTTCTCCTATAAGAAGTTTAAAACTCCCTAGAGCTTTTTAAGGCAATGACATAAACTATGGTGTTATTAAGACACGAACATGTTGCCTTGTTCTTATATTTAGCCCAAAATTACAGTGAGCGGAGAGTGATTTAGTAGGGCTTTGAGGAGGTAATGAGTGCATTAGCAGTCTTAAAAAATCAGTTTGTGAATCAAATCCTGACTCATGCCCAAGAACTTTTGACTTGTTGAGTTAGTCTGTTGGATTTCACAGAGCCAGCAAATTCATGAAGTATATGAATTATTGGCCTTTCAGCAGCTCCTTTTTCCTTTTTTAAAATATGTCAAATTTGCTAATAGTTAAAAAGTTGTTTTCATTCTAAGTATGGACATTTCTTATTATAAACGCATTTTGGTAACTGTAGACTCCTAGTTAGCAGTTTCCAGTCCTTTCTTGGTAAAGTTGATGTTCAGGTTTCCAGGATATTTGCATTGGCACAAATCACTGTCCAGCCTCAAAGGGCCGCAGGTGCCTCCTGCACACAGACTGTGCATCTCCTCCTCCCTCTGAGCTGCTCTTCGCTCCTTGGGCAGTCACGGCACGGTCAGGATGGCAAAACAGGTTCCTTAGCCAGAGGAGAGTACTGGAGACAACATTACCAGTTTTTTTCTGGCGTGAAACTCTCGCAAGCAAGCACACTTACAGGTTTTCTTAATGCCCTGACACCTGGAGCTCTGCTATTTCACAGGAATCTGTTTCCCATTTTAAGAAACGTGGTTTTCTAGAGAAGCTTCAGGAGCCCCCAGTCCCCAGTTTCATTTAATGGCTTAATTTTATAGCACAAATAGTAAGATACCAATATTTATTTTTATTTGGATAAACCTCCTTGTTCTTTTTGGGGCTTAGCTCCTGATTTTTGAATACGCAGCATTGGAAAAAAAATCATAAACATTCAAATACTTTTGTAAATTAATTATCTCGGGCTGCAAGCAGGGAGAACTAATATTCTTACATTAGCATGGAAGCGCCTTAGGCCTTTCTCCTTTCTCCTTTATTGATACCATCTGAAGCATCTTTAGAGTCAGGTTCTAGATTCATTAAGTCTGGATTTATATGGGTGAGACATTGCTAATTAGCCATCACATTCAGTTTACACCAGTCCAGCTGACACCTCTCTTCATGGAAATCTGTAGAATTACGTGATTTACGTGGGTATCACTAGAAGTGTACGTCCCCTTACAATAAAGGAAGGTCAGGGGACTTTACCAGCTCTGGGCATGACGGGCTGGGTGGCAACTAGCAACTTTGATCATTATTGGAGCATTACTGTGCTTTGCTGCGGTGCCTCTTCTCCACGCACAGCACGAGTTGGGTTAAGCCTGGCTGTAAAGCTCCTCTGACAATTTGAAGTACTGTTACAGCTAATGGGACTTGCACATCCTAATCCTTTAGATCACTTTGAGCATCTTAGACTAAATTTAAAAAAAAAAAGGGGGGGGGGGGAGAAAAAAACAGTGTTAAGCTACTGTTAAGGGTCTAACTTAAACTCTCAAAAAACAAGAGGATTTGGCATCATTATCTCTGCCTGTTGTTCCTGGGTATTACTGCTATTGTGATCCCTTGTAAGAAAGACTCTGACCTGGGTGAGACTGAGAGCTTGGGTGTAAAAAATAAACCACTTTAATGAGCAAACGTTTAATAGCTTTAATACAAGATTTCCCAACCTGCTGCAATTTCATTTTAAAATCACATGTTATTATGAAAAAGCCATACTCCGACAGTTGTGCTGCATTTTAATAGAGTCCTAGGGCCTAATTCTGCCGTGTTTGCATTAAGCAACACCTTGTTCCAGGAGCAGTCATATGGCAATTACCAGGAGTATGTTACTGCACACCGTGAGTAAGCATGTGATTTAATTACCTTGTGGAAGATTCTCATTTGTGTAAAAAGACATATTGACCTTTCCAAAGTCTAATACCTGAAGTTTAGCAAAACTAGATAAAGCTGTTTTCTATCTAAAAGTATCATTGAGCATTGGCAACTCCTTGTAAAAATGTGATGGGAAAAGTTGGGCACAGCTCTGGAAGAAGTGGGGTACAGGCTGGAGCCTGCACCATTCCCAGGGATGGGAATTTTTCCTTTGCCTTGGCAGAAAGCAAGATAAAGATCAGTTTGCTGAGCTCTGAGGGACCAGTTAAACAACTCTGGTGTTGGTCGCATTCTCATGGTAAGCCTATGGACTAAATTTGAAACTACTTCAACAAGTGCCTCTAAATTAACACTGATAAATTAACTAACCTAATCCTTTACTGTAAATAATGTCTGTTGTGTGCCATATTTTAGCATGTTGGGATCTGAAGAGATTTATAACAGAAGAGTGAAGTATGCACTCCAATGAGGAGAGCAACAGTCTGCAAGCATATCTTACACATACCTTATTTTTAGGGGTCTTAACTGGGCATTAATCAGTCTATGCTTTATTATCAAAATTCTCCTTTCAAGTCTATTTAGATACAATACACTAATCACCTTTCATCAGATTTTCTTTCAGAGGGAGCGGCAAGAATTTCTGACGACAAAACTCTTGCTGTGCTGTGTTTGCAGGTAGCTCAAAGGAGGGAGTTACATGCCGTAGAGTTTATTCTCATCAGACTGACGTAAAGAAAACCCACTCATTGCTCACATGGTTTTCTTAATTTTTTGATTGTTCTTCATTGACTGTCGTAGTGTTTTTGTTTGAAAGATGTTTTGCTGCCCTGTAGATTTCCCTATTGTTTGTCGCTATAAAGCTGTCGAGCTGGATTCTCAGCTAAGCTCTCTTCTGACTCTGGAGGTGCATCTCCTCAGATGGTGGTTTTGAAGTTGAAAGCCAAGGGAGCAGATGATCTTGGTGTATGCTCACACAGAGCTGGCTCCGACCAGGACAGTTGCTGGGTGCGCTGGGTGTAGCCGTGGTGTGGCGGTTACATTGACCTCAGGTCACGAGAGCCACAGAAAGCAAACCTGGGAGAGACGAGACGAATGGGTATTATAGGGTGGAGGTTTTGGCCTCAGAGGGAAGAGTGCTCCCTCCTTTAAAAAAAACAAATTACATGTGGTTTGCTTCTGTTAATGGAACTTATTTGGTGCACTGAAAAGATTTAGAGCAGCAGCATTAGCCAACAGCATTTTACAGTTTATCTTCTAATAGTTAAAGAGTTGATTGCATGGGGTGAGGAATCAGGATCTGCCTCCTGTCCTCACTGAGTCCTTTCTGGTTTGCAGACAAGCCAGGTTGCCTGTCGTCTTCTCCACTTGACTGTATTGCAGCTAGCATTGTAGCACATGCCGGGGTGAAGAAAGAGTGCCTGGAAATGCTGTGGCAGGACGTGAGCCCACAAAGAGCAGGGACAGCCACTAGCTGTCCAGCTTTAGAGTCACTTTTGCTTCCCAAGTCACTCATCCTGAAGGTTACACAGTGTATCATTTTGTTCATTGTCTGAAAAATTTGCCTGACTAGGCAAGTTCATTGTCTACATTCTCTTTATTCATAAATATCAGCCCATTAATTTTGTTTAACTTCTCTGACTTTATCTTGGCAAATAGTTATCTGCAGTACTGTAGACCATAAGTCCCTATAGATGCTATGCCTTTTTGGATGGGATTTTTATCAGTGTCTTACCTTGGCCTTCAGAGAAATGCAGAGAAAAAATGTACTTACAATTAACCATTAATTACATCATAATGTACTTACAATTAACCTAGGTGACTTACTGCCTGACTTGCAGATGTGGTTGGATTCATATGCAGTGTTGGTATGTTTGCTTTGCGGTATATATCACCAAATGTGTGTGCAAGGTTGCTGGAATACAGTAGACACCAAGTCTACTGTACCTTCTGCATAGTGCGACTGTCATGCAGCAGATTCCTACCCTGTGCCAGAGAAATATCTCAGGTGGTTCTCGTTCCCACACAAGGGAAACAGACTTGTTATTTCATTACTTTTGCACTTTCCAAAGTATTGACTGAGAAGTCTGTGGCAGGCAACGCTGAAATGTTGAAAAGAAGATGATAATGGAAGGACAAAAATATGTTCCCCTTCACAGCAGGAATCTCTGTCTACTAAAGTAAACAGAGAAAGAATTAATCTATAAATTCCCTTCTAAAACTTCCATCTATTAAAATAGGATTATTTGAACAACATAATACAGGAAGTTATGTAAAGATTTTAATGATGTGCCATGTACCGCTTTCAATTATTAATAGAGATCTCTTCCATGAATTGTATTTTGCTGTTTTGATGAGTAAGTGTTTTCACCTGAAGACGATGAGTGAAAACTATGAAAGTTTTGGCGGAGCGCATCGCTGTGGCAGATGGATGGCCCCGGGCCCGCTCGGGGCGGCTCGTCAAGTAGGTGCCCGTTGTTCCTGAGGTGTCGGTGGGAGCTGCTTGGGGGAAAACACTGCTTGACTTCTCATCCTGGTGGCAGCCATGCTGCTTTGATGCACACTGCAGTAAAAGAGCTCGGTTTATGCCACTTTGAGTAAGAACTTGATCATACAAGCCTTACTTCATCAGATTTGTCATCTTAGACCAGAGGTCGTTGCAGAGTGTTTCTCTGAGAAGTAACTCTTACAAGGGTGGACCTGAGTTGACTTCTCTGGCATAGGCCACAGCTCCTTGCAGTTTAAGCCTTGCAGTGAGGTTGCTCAGAGGTGTGAAGGTTTCTAGGATCAAAAGAGTAGATTAACAGAAAAGTGTTTAATATGGAGATTGATGAACTTTCTGTATCGCACGTGGAGATAGATGTTTAAGAACTAAAGTGATCACAAATGGCATGTTACACAGTTAGAGCCACGTATCAATCTCCCAGCTGTGACGCGTGGGGCAGTGCAACTGTCCCCTTTGGTCACAGCTCATTGTCTTCAACTCGAAATGTTGGCCCTCTTTTTTTTCTTTTTGTGCTGCTTTTATAAACCTTTGGGCAGGAGCGCATTCTTGGCATTGTTGAGTGTTTTGGGGGAAAGTAATTCCACACATTCTTAGCTTTGGGAAGTGATCAGGCAGAAAGGCGTGAGCTAACGTCAGATGATTTATCATTGTTCCACCAGTAAAGGGACACAAGACCTTAAACAACTACTGGCTGTGTAAGCCCAGAAAGTTATTTTACATACGATTGTTTAAGCCCGAAATAGGAATAGTGACAGCCTTGCATACTGGAGAGGTGCACTCTTGTTTGAAACCACAGGCATTATATACATGCATGTTAACTTTGATAATGCAGTAATGGGAAAAAGTGTAAAAAGGAGAGATTTGCTTTCAGGAAAAATATTAAGACTGTGAAGGCTTAATATGTCAAAATGTTGGGTACTTTGTTCAGTGTGGGAGGTCTTTATCTTTGTGTTGATAACAATGGTCTTCTCCAACCTAGGATTTAAGTTCATTGATTGTGCTGTCCTGGTGAATGAAGAACTCCCTTTCTGTGATGCTGAGAGAAAGAAAACAGCGTACTTTACTGAGATTCCCCTTTTATTAGATCCAAAGTCAGTTATGGGACATCTGATCTTATGTTGCCGAGTTATTCATAGCAGAAACCTTGCATTTAAGCCTCTTTTTTATTCTACTGCATATACTGTGTAGTAGAAATTGGCTAATTTAAATACAGTAGTTGTAAAAGGAATATGTGAAGTGCTGTCTCAACTTCACTCTCTTTCGGAAAGCACTAGCAAATCAGATAGGCTGTAAATTGTTCTAATTTGCTTATGAATTCAGTAAGAATTATCTACAAAGCCATCACACTTCTAGGTTTTCTTGGACAAGTCTCCTTTCTCTTCCCAGCAATTTTGTCCAGGAGGAAAAACAGGACTTTGCCTGTATGAAAGCGGGTATGTCAGGCCCTTAGATATGTACTTTTAACTGTGTGAAAATTTTGCCTAAGGGGGTATTTGATAATTAGGCTAATTAAAAGCAAGCACTAGGGCAGATTCACTAAAGATATTTATGGAAGTTCTTTCTCTGTATAAACAGAAAGAAAGAAAAAGGAGCAAGAAGAAATACAGCAGTAATTCTAAAGAGTGAACCTCGCCGTAATGTACAGCTCTTAGGTTTGCTTAAGTTTTTCATCTTGGTTTAAGCAGTCACTGAACATTTCCATACAGCAGTAATGCAAAATGACCCACCTTCCACATTTGTTTGACTGTCATGTCAGAAGAAGAGCTGCTTAAAAGGATGAAAACTTTCTACTGCATCCTTCAGTCCTGAACCAGAACAGTAACTAGCACGCCTGCTACTTTGGCTTTGAAGATAACACTACTGTGAAGACTTATCTGTGTTTAGGTACATAGTTTTCTGGGTGATAGTCTTTTGAAGTTTGTGATGGACTACTTTGTACAAACACATGCATGAAGTGTTTCCAGCCCTGGGTCATGATAAAGCCTCTTTAAAAGAAATCAAGCAGTGTATTTTGTTCTGGTTCACCAAAGTGGTATTGAATAACGTAGTGAAAACCTTTGCTACTTAGTGAATGGGGGGAGAAACAGCAGCCTGGCCCTGGAGGGAAGAGTCGTGATATACGGAGCTTCGAGAAGGTGAGGTCCCAGGGCCTTTGGGTTTATATTGCAAAAGAAAGAAAGTACACTTCCTTTGAGAGACAAGCCAGTCTAATTCTGACTTCCTTCAAACGGGAACCACAGGCAGTCAGGAGCTGGCTGTGAAGCAAAGCGGCCCCCCGAGGTGCGAGGGTGAGAACTAAGGTGAAGGCTGGCTGTTGTGGGAAGCTGCTGGTGTTGGACACGCTTACTTAATCCTAAAGGTTTACCTTTTCTGACTGCCCCAGAGTTCCCTCCCAGCCCTCCTGGGTGAGGAGTACCGGGTACCCTGGGCCTGGCAAAATGTCCATCTCTGAAGGTGGAGAGAGTCCTGTTTGCAGCTTTATTAAGAGAGGGCATGCATGGAAGGGGAGAGTGGGAGGGGAGGAATACGTGATGGGTCTTAGGGAATGTCTTGTGTTTCCCAGCATGCGAAGGACACAGGAGTTAGACTCACTGCTTTGAAGATATGACTGTCAATATATGTGTTTGTCCTCAATACATCTCTCTTTCTCTCTCTCTGTGTATATGTCTGTCTGTGTAATATATAGTGATATGTTGGGATTTTATATGGCAATGCAACTTCCAGTTCTGTAAAGAGAGCGTTGAGTGAGAAATTGCCTATATTGTTATATAATTACTTAGTAGCATTTGGACTAGATGGAAAATAGTGAACAAAAATATTTGAGTTAAAAAAACAAAACAAAACGTTCCTATAAATTAAAAATTATCATATTCAGCATCTGCAGCTGGAAATGGTTCACCTTCAAACCTGAAAGTGAAAACTTCTTAAAATGAAGGAGTTGGAGAAAAAGAAAAAAATTGTAAACCCAGAGATGTACATTCAATTTTAGAAATTTGAGCTTTAACACTCTAAGAAAGGTGAAGGCATTTGTCTTTTTGCAGTATACATACACGTGTGTCTGTTTTCAGTCGCAGTAGTATAAACCTCATCAGAACCGCTGGGATTACTTCATGTTGGCATCTGTGAATGTGAGAATAATATTTGGCTTGTGATCTTAATGTTTTAGCTCCTCACCAGAACTCAAATCCACGGGTAAAACACACTGATATTTTCCTGTGAAAGTGTGAATTCACAAGGGAAAAAAATGAATGTGTGGAACGGTACCATTAAAGTTGAAAGCTAAGGAGAAATTATGCAAAGTCCTAAAATGCAGATACTTAGGCTCAGATCTGCTTCCATTATAGCTAATGCCAAAACTCCTATTGTTTTCACTGGGAGCTGGATTAGGACTTTTATTGATATCATGCCAGTCTGAATACCTTCTTTTGATCTTGATCTTGACAATCACTTTTTCCATTACAGTTCCATTAGAGATTTAAAACACAGTATAATAAAACTCAGTGAAAAAATAACTTAATGCACCTGAATTATTATGCAAATGGTACAAATTTAAACTCATTCACATCATTGCAGTTCTCTCGTTACACCAAACAATAGAATCTATATTTTGTTCTTTTCACTTGCTAATCAATTTTTTGTTCACTGTCTTTTTTTTTTTAGGGGTTTTTTGAGTATCAAAATAATTGAAAATAATTGGTCTTTCGGTTGTTTTACAGTTAGTACTTGGATAATTAAAAATGAAACAGATTATGCATGTGCTATTTTATTAAAACAATTAATTATTATTCAGTGGCCTTTATTCAGTGGCCTCTATGGAGTATGCCTGGCAGCGCTCAGCCCCAAACGGACGGAGACCAGTCCAGATCACAGAACTGCCCTCTGTGTTTTGGCAGCAGCTGAAGTTGCTATTATCGAGTCTCTGCAAGGAAGCAAAAATAAAAAGGCTGAACCATGCTTTTTTTCCCTGGGAGAAGTTGCTGCAGCAGAGATTTGGGAGCAGGGGCAGCGCAGAGGCTGCAAGTGTCAGAGGATGCTGGGTCAGCTACATCTCTTCTTCATTTGCTTTGGCATTTTTTCTAGGACTGAGGTAAAGGTGTTTATTTTGGGACCATATGTAGATCTAAGTAAATAGTCCTTAGTCTATATCAACGTAATAAATTCAGTCACAGGTGATCTCAATATGGAGATCTTCCATATTATGTATTTACATAATTCTGAAAAATCGTAAACTTCATTTTAAACACTATTGGCTCAGAATTTGCCTGTAGAAATAAAGGGGTATTAACTGGAGCTGCTGTTGGCTTTCAGTGTGCAACTTTGCTGTCATTCAGACTGATCATGATTTATTTTTGTTTATATGGTTTTGATACAAATTTGAAGATATGATACAAAGATATGGTTTGAAAAAAATTGATATACTGTGCCTAAAATGTTTGTGGTGGAGAACCAAAGCGTTTTCTTCCGTTTTGGTTGTGGATCTCCATGATGTGAGTTCATTTGCCTCCAGCTTCTGCGTAGGATAGCTGTAGGAGCATTGCTGTACTGTTTTACCACTGCATTTGGCAAATACTACAGACAATTAAAGACAGTTTGAAAATTTACTGTATTGTTCAGATTTGAAAGAGCTTTTGTGAATAGACCAGCCTCTTGTCCACAGTTAATACGCAGTACAGCTTTCATATTACACCAAGTAGTAGTGCCTGACGCAGACAAGGGAAGTTCTGCAAGTGCCAACTCCCTGCGAGCTGCCGGGAGTGGAATCTGTTTTGGGACATTTCCACCGCTTATCTACATTACATACAGACACTGAGTAAATAGTGGTACAGTAAGAGGCATCGTTCCCTCTTCTGTACATAAAGGCACACAAGCATTAGATGCAGAGTCTTAAGTCAGTCCCGGCAGCCTGTTGCTCCCTGTGAAGCTCAGGCCAGTACATATGCTGGTTAATGAAGCAGATGTGTGCGGCCCCCAAAACTTTGGCTGTCCTTATGACAGGGCAGCTTTTTAATAGCGATAACATGGGGCTAGGGAGCCTGTCACGTTCACCCAGTGCTGGATCTGTGGTGGCTATGAGGGAGCATGAGCAGGTTCATGCATTTTCCCTGTGTGGCTGGACCAAGAAAAGAAGAGTAGATTAGATAAATCCAGTTAATGGAAATATTAGAGACACGTTACACCTAGGTTTTTCCCCTTCTTTTCATACATTTTATTCTACATATATTTCAAGCAGAATGAGAATTGCCAAGAGGAACGAGCGCCATGCGGGGACGATGAAACCTGAATTCGGCATCTCGCAGCCTGCTGAGGGCTGGGAGACGGGGGGTGCAGCCTTCACGGGGCGCCAGGCCGGGTAGGCTTAGCCCACATGCAAATCCCTATTTGAACTATAAAAGCACTTTTGGGATGGGTCTTGCTGGGATGGGCGTTCAGATCATTCTCATATTCCCAGGGCATATGTATTACTGTTTCAGCATTTGGTTGAGACTCAGAGAGCTAAGTTAGCTTTACTGTTGAAATCAGGGATGCCAAGTTCTCTCCTCAGTAACAGCCGTGTAAACGTCATCAAAATCGATGGAGTTGCTTCATGTTGGCATCTTTGGGGGCAAGGACAGTGATGTGTTAGCTTCCCGCCAGACTTCATATACACGAATAAAAAGGAACTGGCTTCTTTTGCCTTGCTACAAACCAACGAGCTTTTCTCCAACCAGATTTGAGTGAGTTTTGGTGGCCTGAGTCTTTCATTCATCGTGCATGAAGCATGGTGCAAAGCTGCTCTGCTCGAGTTCTCGTGCTCCCTTGCTTTGCAACAGCTCTGTTCACATGCTCACAGGCGGGCAGGTTTGCCTGGAAACGTGCACTGAACCAACGCGGTTTCATTCTTCAAAGGTCTTCTAACAGTCTGCCCCAAAGTTGCTGATAAAACTGTCCTTTCCCTGCAGATTTAGAAAGGTCTCTCGGCTCCGCTTTTAAGTAAATGTACATTATTTAATGGCATGTGGTGACAAATCTTAGGTGTTACACAGCACTCGGGTGACTTCTGCACCTGTGGCATGAGGGGCAGCTCCTGCTTGCTGCTCCTTTAGGGCAGCAAATAGTACTGCCCCAGTACCATGTACGCAGCCCCAAACAGCATTACTGAATTTCTCTAACAGAGTTTCAGGGTTTTTTTTAATCATTATACATGCATGTATAGAGAAATCTGTGTCTGCTCTGACTGCAGTAGGTTTGTGGGCTACGCAAAGGGATTTCACTGAGGAGGGAATGCTGGGGGGAAGGTGTGATCCAGGCTGGTGCAGCTGCAGGGACATCAGCAGAGCCACTGCCGGCAGCTTTCTGCTTTCTCCTTTCAAAGGAGAGACAGATAACTTTCTGTGGCTAGTGTGGGGTGTCACCTGCCTAAAAACATCCCCTGGTCCTGTATGCTCTCTGGGAGGCCTCTCAGGTGGGTGAACACAAGCTTAGTAGAACAGAACAGCTCAAATAGTAATCAGGTGCTTGTTTGGATAGTAATATTTTTTAATCCTTTTCTTCACAAAAGGCTTCATCAAGGTGTGGGTTACTTGTTAACAGCTGAAGTCAAGTAGTGATAGGCGAACCTTTCTCTCTATTTACACAACATAACAACGCTAGAAAGCTGTGTTTTTTAAATAGTCTGTGTAAGGACTGTAAAAACAAATGTCTCCACCCTTCACAAACAAAGGCCTTACTGGAAAGGCCGTTTGCCATGTATAGAGCAGAGAAAAAGGAAAAAAAAAAAAAAAAAGGGTAAAAATACCCTGTTCAGGATGGAAAGGAGAATCCTGGCCGATCTTCCCTCCGTGTTTGCAAACACATCTCTGGTGACTCCATGAGCTCTGCGGAGCTGAGCGCGAAGGGAGAGAAAAGCTTTGGGGGAACAGCCTGCACATCAGCCACCTCCCAAAGCAGTGCGTTTCTGAAACAGGTTTGAGAAGAGGCTAATGCCCTTTGGCTCCTCCACGAGCTCCTCAGCGTAGATTGCTGATGGGGGACTTAGTTTCTGAACTTTGATGCTTGCTATTTCCGAGGGCTGATGGTTGGCTATACCTCACTCCTGCCCTGAAGATACCCATTCCCGTGCTAGTTAGTCACCAGTCTTGTATTTTGTACACGTTAGCTACTGCTTCCCAAGCAAGCAGAGGTGCACCGAAAACAGGTTGCAACAAGACCCTTTAAAATGCTGAAAGGTTAGAATGCAGCAAGTGGGATTTTCAGCACATTAAAAAAAAAAAAATCTTGTAAACCTTTCATCCCCAAATTTTTAATGGACATTTTTAGTGTGTGTGTATCTTTCTAGGAAAAAAATTTACTTGAAGAGATCTAGAAGTATAAATTCAGCTGTAAATTGAACTGGGAAGGAAAATAAGATGAGACTCCTCTCCAGCATTTTTGAAATCGTGCAGTAGGATACAAGACCTTGTAATAATTTTTCCTGTTACTTACTTTTATTTTTTTCAATATGGCTAGCTCTCTGTCTGCCTCTTAGTCTTCAAAATAAGGCTTGGTGTGAATTGGGGGGGTATCTCAGACCTTAGCAAAGAGGGTATCCGAGCTCTACACCAACGGCAGTTGTGGGTCTTCCCCCATGTCAAACAAAAATCCCAGAAAGGAGCGTTTTTCTCTCCGTGTCCATGCAGACCAGAGGAACACTTGGTTGTCTTCTCCTTCCTTGCACTGAAAAAGATCTGCAGTAGAGGCTTCATTTGCAGAACACAAGGCTGTTTGAAGTCTCTTAGGCTCCTGTTTCTGAAATAGTGGTCTGCAAAACAGCACAGAGAGACCATTTGGTGCACTTTGGAAACTGTATAGTGTTTTCAATTTAACATTTGCTGTTAAGGTCGCATTTTGGCACTCAGAGAAGTCAGGTGGCCCAAAAAGCACGGACATTGCTTCTGCAAATCTTATCTAGAGGGGGCTCTGAAAGACGTTCGCTGAGGCAGCGCAACCTGCAGCGTGCCAGAAGTGGCACCTGGGCAGCGTTGAGTGACGTGGCACGGGGCAGGCGATGGGAGCGGAGTGGGAGCCGCCACTGCGGTGGCCCTGTGCCCTGCCCGGGGATGCTTCTACGTAGGACATTTTAGCAAAATTTAGTGCTGGAGTGTAAAGCAGCTAAGTGGCCCAAGCTGGGAGCATTGGAGGCAGGGAGTGAGGGGCAGTTTAGGAGCAGACTACACCTCATAATAATAATTAACTGTGTACTCCAGACTAGACAAAAAAATCTGCAAACTGTTTCATTTTCTTTTTTTAATCCTTTTTTACATTCTGATAAAAATGGTAGAATTACGAAGATCAGCCAAATAAGCTGGGGTGGCAAATGAAACGACCATTGTACAGGAAAGGATGTTACATTGGTGTTCTTGTCTTCAGCTGTAATATGTTCGGTGTGTCTTTTTATTGTTTAAATTCCCTAATTGCTGTGTTCTATGAAGGTATTATTTTAATCAATTTATTATTCTTTAATTTGCCAGGTAAACTTTAATTCGGTGCCAAAAGGTCAGCTCACGAATATTTTTTCATTTTTAGTTATTTAACTTTGCTTTTAAGAAGTCTTTCAATGACCAACATTTGCAGCTTAACTATGCTACTTCTCTGCATCCTGTAAAACAACTCTGGAAACCCACTGAATAAAATGAGGAAGAAGAAACATAGGGTAATGATCAATAAAATTTATCAGGAGCTGGGTGCCACTGGCTTGCTCAGACCTAAACACTATCGATCAGTGATCACTGGGTCTACAGCATGTTAGCCCTCGCAGAAGCATCTTGTCCAAGAACTTGCTTCGTTTCTCGTGGCAAAGGCAGTCTCTGATGCCAGGAGGAAGAACATCCCCCGGGTGCCAGCCTTGAACGGCTGCCGACCCCTGCGCTGACATGCGTTAGTCCAGTGGAGATAGATCAATGTGCTTCTCCCAGCATGTTTTAAAACATTGCTACAACCTTCCAAATGCTAGTCTATACAAGTTAACCGGCTGAATTTTCTCCCTCTTCAATGCTGTTGGCAGGCATGCTGCATGTGTCTGAGCTTTACCTGAGCTCGGTTGTTTGCTCTGGTTTGGAGCAATATGGGAATAACAGATGATATACATTCTTTCTCACAAACGTATTCTTTTTTCCATACTCCTCCTTGAATGAGCTTGTGCCAGAAGTCGCTGAGGTGTTAGGAAGGCTCCGGAAGCTGGTAATTTGCTCACTTACAGTTCCACAAAAGATACCAATTTTTTGTATGGTTCTTACCATCTAAAGGCAAATATAATTAAGAAATTGAGTCAGTTTGCAAATAGGTCATGGAGCATGTAATAAACTGCAATTGTTGACATTTATGGAGGCTTTTTCTCCCAAACATTGTTTATGAAAGGCAACTGGCAAAGGCAGCAAGACAAAAACTGCTGTAGGCTCCTTTTCTGGGCAGCACTCAGCCTCCCCAGCTCCTCCTCTCTCCTCAGTGCATCTTTTGAAGCTCCCTTTTAGTATTTTCATGTATGTACATGTGCTACACTTCAAGTGGTGCAGTAGTTGATTTTCTTGTACTGAGAGCCGTGGGACGTTAATTGCTGGGCTGGCTTTAATGGGTTTCACCTGAATGCTGGCTTTCCGCCGAGGAGGCTACGATGCACGACTCTGATTTCAGCCGTTGTCCGGGGCTTGGCGGAGCTGCACAGGGTGGGTGTCCCAGGCCAGGCTGGGTGTCCCAGTGTCCTGTCGGGCTGCCACATGTCCTGCGGGACCATCACCTTCACCCGATGAGTGTGGAGACCTCCAGCTGTCTCCAGCAGCACAGACCTTTGTGCATCACAGCCCCAGATTAACCTCTGGAACAGCTATAGGTGCATGTACGGTCTTGCTCCTTGCAGGAGAGCAGCAGTACGTCAAAGCACCAAGCTGTTGTAGTTAAGAAAGGGTCAGGGTATAGCCTGTTCTTGAAGTAGCCAGTAAATTACCCATCAGGTTTTTCTTATTTCAGTCTGCTGTGGGTTGCATCCCATTTTTGTACCAGAATCATCTACTCCAGTCAGAGGCAGCTGATCTGAACTAAAAAAACTCTTGCTTGAGGCAAAATGCATATTCTGTCTTCATTACCCACACCAGACTGGTGAGAAAAAAAATGAAGGCGGGGGCGGCAGCAAAAACCAGATCAGGAAAACAGTTGAAAGACCTGGGGCTGAGCTGAAGCCTCATCTGTGTTCAGTTTTTCTTCTGTATCTTGTGTGCTCAGGGATATGGTTAGTTGGATTCAGGAGAAGGAAAAGAAGGATTAGCCAAGGGATGACCTGAAGCTGAGCTTCTCCAAAGCTGGCAGTGTTGGGCTGCAAAGTTGTGTTTTGGCCCCATTGGTAAGCAGGCAAGGACAGGGACAAACAGGGTGGAAGCTGCATCTTGTGGGGATCTTCGAGGAACAATGGCATCTTTCATGCTTCATGGCTATAAAATGCATGAATCAACTCACCTGAGGCAGGAAAAGTCAGGAGCAGCTGACATCAGCTGCGGGAGCCGAGTCGCTCATTCTTTCGGGGTTAGCGCATTTCCCGACCGACCCAGTCCGCGCTCCAGAGGCTGTCTCCCTCCCTCCCTGCTGATACGAGCTGGGGACAGATGTTTCATATACTTCTTTTCGTTGTGTCCGATGACCCGCTGCTCCCACAGAGCCCACCATGAGGGAGGCCAGTGAAAGGCCTGGGTGGATGCTCCTGTTGCTGGACATAACACTGGGCAAGAGGCCTTGTGTTGTGGCCTTGGCGGCATCCTCACCCAGGTGTGGTACCCTGCCCCGCGCTGGGTGCTGAGGGCGGTCCTACCCAGCATGGCGTGGGGACAGGCCTGCTCTCCCTCCCAATGGGCAGCTGGGGATCAGCGTGCAGGGCTTGGCTTTTTGGATGGTCCATGTGAAGTCCCGCAGTCATATCTGAGAGACCACCTTTTTTTCCCCAAAAATTTCTATCATTGGAATTTTAGTGCAAAAGGTTCCAGAGTGACAGAGCGGGGATTGAACCTATCCATGAAAAAACTCCTTGGTGCAAAATCCCCCCCTCCTCACACTGTGTGAGTCGGTGTTTGGGACACCAACAAAAGCCAGAGAGAAGCCAACTTAAACTCATTTAATATTTGTCTTTTGCCACGGCACTCAACCTGGTGTCAAAGACTCATATTAATAGGATTATACTCTTGTCAGATGGGAGCTGGAGATAGTCATCCCAGATGCGCACGCCTGCTTTGAAGGCCTGATTATCTTGTTGGTGTCAGTTCTTGGCCTCTTATCAAAGGCACTCTCACGCACATCACCTTTCAGCTCCTCGCTCTCAGCTCTGCAAGGAGGAGCAGTACACTTAAACAATTTCCAGCTAGTAAGCCGGCGTTTGTCATTTTTTTCCTCCGGGGCAGTAGTGTCAAGATGAACAGGCTCCCGAGCTTGTCAAGTCGGAGGTAGGATGGCAGAAGGTTTCTCGTGGTTGAGGATGACAGATGAGGACACAGCTGCCACACCGCAGCAGGAGGGTTACTGTGTGCCTTATTGCAAAGCACATGATGCCTGTTGGAGCCTTTTGGGTGGCTGGGATTTGGTTTAAGGTAGAAGATCATGTCTTTGCTCAGCCAACCGCGGGGTGTACCTGCTCGAGAAACAGCAAAATGTTGTGTTGCTTTTGGTGGGCATCATTTAAAAAGACCCTTTACTGGTAAAATGCAGCTTAAAATCTGAAAGCGTTACCAGCTGGCTCGAGAGGTGACCTTAGAGAGGAATCAGAAATTGAGTAAATATTCACTTTTTAAAAAAAATCTATTATTTCACTTTTATCAAGATTAAGTAGGAAGTCTGGTGTTTCTGGATTCATTCTACAACTACCTGAAAGGAGGTTGTAGCAAGGTGGGGGTCAGTCTCTTCTCCCTAGTAACAAGCGATAGGACGAGAGGAAACGGCCTCAAGCTGCGCCAGGGGAAGTTTAGGTTGGATATTAGGAAAAACTTCTTCACCGAAAGGATAGTCAGGCACTGGAACAGGCTGCCCAGGGAAGTGGTTGAGTCCCCATCCCTGGAGGTATTTAAAAGACGTGTAGGTATGCTTAGGGACATGGTTTAGTGGTGGACTTGGCAGTGATAGGTTAACGGTTGGACTCGATGATCTTAAGGGTCTTTTCCAGCCTAAATGATTCTATGATTTACATGAACCACTTAGTATCTTTTTGTAACGAAGGTGTCAAGAAGAGAAGCCAACTGTTTCCTACCCCTGGAATCCCCAAACATTGTTTGGTGCCTGTCACTGTGTCACTGGGCTAAATATGGGCATACGTCCTTCTGAAACCAGCCAGAATGTGATAAATACAGGAGCTTCAATCTCTGTCATTCACTGGAAGGGAAAGCTTGTCCTTTCCCAAGGCACGTTGACGAGGGGCTGTGTAATTGAGCTGAACAAAGCGGTACCTCGGGGGGCCGCGCCACATGGGGGGAGCTGCTGGAGGAAGAGCAGCATTGGCCTGCGGGGTGGCTGGATTGGCTGGGGAACCTGCGCTTGGCGAGGAGTCCTGGCTTGAAATGTTGAATGTGCATTCTCCGGATGACTTCATGAAGTGCCGAGAGCCAAGCCCACATGCTGCACTGCAACCATCAGCGAGAGAAGTTACACTAGAGGAGGTGGCAGTTAAAGTAAGTAGCTGTGTCACTCCCAGGTAGATTTGCACATGCAGCCATTGCAAACTCAACATATTGCAGCCATCTCTTGGGTCCAGATGGACTGGAATTTACTTCTGTAATTCAAATAAAACCACTCTAAAGATATTCAACTTTTATCATGTATCATTAAAATCAGTAACTAGTCTACGTAAGGCAAGTGTAACCAGCAAAGTTTGTGTTGGGTTAAATGAGCTTGTGTCATGTTTGAATCCTGGAGATAGTGGCATCACTAGAATTAAAGATTTTCTTGTTGTATTTGGCAAATCACTTTTAAATATGCTGTCTGCTGTGTTCATTACTAGCCCATGATTACTGAAGCAACCATGTTGTTGCATCGCCAGCTAGTTCTTGTTTTCATTTGTAAGACCTCTCCAGTCTCTTTTCTTGTCATTAGATTCTACTATTTCTGTATCACAGAACTGTTCTATGGCTCTGCTAGCAGAAAATAAAGTTATTTTTGTTACAGAGTATGAAAACACGTAGTGTGTTAGAATTTCCTACCTCTTTGCATGGTGTGAAAAGCCAAGCAAGTTTATATTGTGCTGTGATCTCTTCCTTATGTCCGAATTCAGTTGCCTCTTATAGTTGCTTTGGTTTTCACCCCATTTATTCACTCCCATAATGTTTCACCTCCTTATTCTTCTGTGTTATTGGTTGGGGATTTTTTTGTTAGCAATGTCTATCATTGCATCACCCACCCCTCTGCCTCTGTCTCTGTTCTCTCTCTCCATTGCTAGTCCAAGAATCATTGTTCTCTGTTTAGTGATGTTGCCTAGGTCACAAATTGCATCATTTATTAACGTTTTTACCATAGCTTGCTTGTTTCCCATACCCTCTACATTGTGTGCACGTACATTAATGTAGCTGTCACCAAGAGTTTATGTTTTCCTCTTTTAATTAGTATTTTTTTAAAGGGTTTTTTAAGCCCTGAAAAGTGCCAGCGGAGAATTGGATTTGCAGAGTCACTTATTCAGCCATTCCTCCAGCCTTGCAGAAAACCCAGATTACATAGACCTGAGAGGCACATGTGTGTTAGGATGATGTTTACATACTGCAGGGCTGACAGCAGCAGAAGCAAACACCAGCCATCAGCATATGGTGTGTGTCTGAGCTTCTTATAATGTGTATTGTGGTGTACAATTGCGAAGTGAGAATATATATTTAGGAAGCAAGAAAAATAATTAACTTATCTTTTCCTTTATGCTGGAGCCAGTGATGAGACCCCTGAGCCAAGTGCCTCCCCTGTTTTTTTCCACTTATCTTAAAGCTCTTCTGAATTGTCAGCTGTGAACACAGGGAGGTTAGCACCCTCTTTGCTTAAGACCATTTAATCTTAGTACTAACCTTTCATCACAGAAAGCACCCGTGAGCCCTGCCAATGCAGGTCCGTTTCTGCAGCACTCCTGCATCCCTTGGCTGCTGTGCGGTGCCTGCTGACCTGCAGTGGGTACCAGAGCAATCTCGGAGGGGGCTTCCCCTTGGCTTTTCTAGTCTCACATTTCTAGCGTGATCCTATTAAGCATTGACTTGCCTGCTGCTCGTCTCATTAGTTTTCACTTGGAAATAGTGACTCAGAAAATTCCCATGTATTCCTTAGGTTATTTTCCCTCCATACATTTATTGTATTAATCCCATCCTAGCTCCCAGAAGGTAACATGGCATTCCATTCTTCTTGTTGCAGACCAGAGGTCTGGCTCTTCACCATGAAGCTACCAGTCACGGGCACTTATTTCATCCCCCATAGCCTGTTTGCTTCTTGACTGTGAGTTTGGAGAGGTTTGGGTACGTGTCTCTCTGTCCAAGCAGTGGTCTCTGTGGGAGCTGCAGCTCAAGTCAGTCTGAGCAGTCCCTAAGCCCTCACAGTAAATTCTCCACAAACATGTGTATTAGGACCACAAATCCTTTTCTGCAGACTCTTCTGCTGTGTTACTGTTATCTTCTTGTATGTTAGTAGCCTGCTGAGAGCCAGAGCAAGACGTACAAACACAGAACAGACATCCATCCCTTGGGGCTGAGAAAAGAGACGGTAAAAGTTTGTCAGGCTCACTCAGGGTGAGGGGTGGTAAAAGGGCAAGGCCAACAGTCAGCCATGTACATTTACATCTGTGTTTGCAGTTGGCACCCTTCTTTATCCACATTAGCGTGTGAAGAAGGCATCAGTGACCTAAGGCGCTTGTGCCTGCTCTCACCCGCCATCACAGCAGGCAGTTTCCCATAGGTGCCTCAGAAGAGAGAAGTGTACAGTGAGAACAGGAGGCAGGACTTCGTGGCCACTCTGGGAGGTGGAGGAAGGGGCAGACACGTGAGACGAGATGAAACGTAAGGGAAGTCTGATATTGGGAGAGGGAGCCCTGCCATGTTGGCAGAGCAGAGGGCAAGTGGCAACGCATCACGAACAGAGTGGCCATGATGGTGCGGAAATCTCAATGCGCCGTTCCTACAGCGACATGTGAGCTCTCTGATGCAGTTCCCCGGCTCATGAGGATTCTATGAGCCGCTACACTACTGCTTTGAGGACTAAATTTGCTTTTATTGGTGTGCCAGTTCTCCTTTCTTTCCCACCTCCTTTGAGCTCTTGGAGGGAGGATTTCCTACAGTTCTGCTTTCTTCTTTACAAGCTCTGCAGGTCTCTGCATCTGCTCCAGCAGAAGCATCTGCTCCAGACAAGGGCTGACAGGACCTGAGCCCACACCGGTAGTACTGAACAAAAATAATATGTAGTTACCCTTGAATGATTAATTTTCATATCTGCATTCATGGTTTTCCCCTGCTTGTGCTTCTCTGCCCCACTTCTTTACTGACTGTTGACAATTTGCATTTGAAGTAGTTGGCTTCAGTATTCATAGATGTTTTGTGACAGTTTGGGATGCCAAACTGGGCCCTGTTCACCTCCCCAAGTGTGCATCTGCCTCCTTGCCCTGCTTTGCAAATCTGGCAGCTGAGTAGAGAGGGATTAGCCTCTAGACAGGGCTTTCAGAAACAGACTTTAATTAAAGGTGCAGGATGGAGCTCAGTGATCACCTCTGATTACTGGTGCAAATGCTTTAAGAAGAGAAATTAGAGCAATGGCATATTAAGAGGTGGGTTCTCAGGTCTTAATATCGCAATCAGTTCAGTCTTTTTAAAGTTATTTGATCAGATTCTGCCTTCTGGTACCTGTGTGCAAATCTGGAGTAACCCCAGTACACCGAAGATGTTGCAGAGCAGAGTTATTTTGCTTGAGGCAATTCAGCATCCCTGTCCCTTCACCACTTGCTCCTTCAAGTAGAGACTGTTTGAGTTCAGTGCTGCTGAGCACGTTACTCTACTCAGAACGGAGAGAGGGAAGCACCATATTAATTTTACAGTGATAAGTGGTAGTAGAGAACTATTCTGTGTTTCATGCTCGTATGACCTCATTAGTGTCACGTTACTTCTTGCTACTCAGTTTCTGCTGGTAACTTGGGATTACATTTGGCATTTTCTAGGATGGTATAATTATTCAAATCCCACCACTTACACAGCGGTGCACAGTGTGCACTGACTGAGATCAGTACTTTTAAAGTAATTACAGAAACATCATTGCTTGATTGGCAAGTTAAAACATTTCTGAAAGAGAGGTACAAGATGCGCTCAGAGACCTAAGGAGCCTCCCTGTATTTCCACGGTTTCCAAAGCACCCTCCACTTCCCAGACAAATCAGTCAGTGAAATGCAGCAGATGTTAAATGATACTATATATTAATAAATTGCAATATCCTATCTATTGGCCTTGGGCAGTGTCTGGATATAAGTCATGGACCTGTACAAAAAAAACCCCTCCAAACTCTGGTTAAGAGTGTGGATGTAAGGAAAAAAGTGTATTACGTAGGTAATATTAAAATGTTTCCTCTTTTTGGGTGCTGACTTAACTTTAATCACCTGTTACAGCATTTTCTGAAGCCTTGGGTTACTGCTATAGAAACAACATGCAGGAGATGTCTTGAGCCAACCGAGAAAGCGAGTCAAGAGAGGTCATTTTACAGAGCTTGAGCTGTTTTAGAGAGTAAGTAAAGGCTCCTGCCCAGCGCAGGAGCCTGGTGTCATAGCACAGCTTCCTGTTCACGAGAGCCTCGTTCAAGACAAATGTGAAGGGATTTAGCCATTAAACACGGAGCTGGCAGCAGTCCTGGAGCGAGAACATGGAGTTGGGTTTCCCTAAGAGGAGACTATGAAACGTCTTCTTTGTGAAACAGGTCTCTGAAAAAGAGGCAAAAACAAATGGGTGGTTATTTGGGGGCTAGAATGTTTTATTTTGAGCTTGAAAGTTCTTTGAAATTTTACTACTTTTTTTTTACTTTTAATTACACATCCATCCTTAATTAGAAAGGTTTTTTTTTTTTGTGAAACTGAAGTAGAAGATACATTTGGCAACTGGGGAAGCCCTTTTCAATTTTACTGTCATGAAATTAAAGTAAGTTAGAGGTCATCAAGGCTCAAGTCGGGCTAAACACACCCCCCCACCCCCGCAGGCTTCATGCCCGTGAACAGTTCTCCCCCCTCCCCGAAATGCAGTGTCAAAGTTTGCTTCTGTGTCGCTGCTTCATCCTTCTCATCCTTCTCCACCTCCTTGTAGTTACAAATGCAGGTTTGTTTTGGCTTGGAAGGAAGAAAGAAAATAAAAAGAGTAAAAGCCAGCTTCTCTGGGGTAATTCCCTGCTCTTGTCGGGGTATTGGAGGAAGAGCTGCTTCCACCTCTTGTTAGCACGGGAGTTGGCTGTAATGGGGACCGCCTGAGCTGGAGGTCAAGAGCAGGGACTCTATACAGTCATCCTTACCAGTACAGGATTTTGAGTTATATATGGGTATCAAAAAATATATATATGGGATGGTAGAAATTGTCTGAGTCATTCGCAATGGAAGTCTTACTGGAATGGATATGTTTCTGTTAATTTATATTGGTTTCGCTGACACAATATTGGGAGATTTCTGGTAGAAATGTTTTTTCTCCTCTAGATGCTTTCTGCAGACATTGCAGCCAGCTGTCATGATACCTTTGTGTGCATCTTGCTCTGTGTTTATTTGACACAAGGGATGACGTCTGCGTGACGAATTGTGGAGCTGGGTTGGGTGACACCCAGCTATCACTGCTGGCCCCTGCGCTGCCCCCAGCCCTTCTGCCTGTGCTGCCTCTGACCTGGAGCGTGCCGAAGCCTTCTCCCTTCCCGGCATGCGTGTATGGGAATTTTTCTGTCCTTTCCACTAAGGTTGCCCCATGCTGTGCCGCTGCTGCCTGCGCTGCTCAGGCACCCCAGCAGCCCTATAAACCTCTCCTGATCCGGGTTGCAGCTGCTTTGCCTTCCTGCCCGTCACCAGCTGTCACGTCCAGAGAGAAATACTTCTTTCCATGCAAATCCTGAATCTCTGCTTCCCTTTCCCAAGAGTCCACCTGTGAGACATTCAAGAAAATTAATGCTTCAAGCAGCCAGCGCTGTGAGGTGCTGCAGCTGTGGACCACCATGGGTAGGATTTGGCCACCTCCGACATCAGCGGGTTTCTTGCAGGCTGGGAGGCAGGGAGGGGTTTCTGGTGTGCCCTGCAGAAAGAAGGAGCGGGTCTCCACACAGGCCCATGGGACGTTTGCAGGGGTTGTGGACCCAGTGCAGTGACTGTGGGTGCTATAACTGGGTGCCCTGTCAGCCTTTGGAAAGCTCCTTCATGAAGATGCTCAGCACTGGCCAAATATAGTAATATCAGCCTAAATCTAAAGAGGACTAAAGAGGTTTCTGAAAACGGAGGAAATTTTAGAAAATACCTAAAATACATTTTCCTTCCGAGAACTGTATCACTGGATTGATGCCATGACATAAGCCTGATTTTGTCAGTGGAGAGAGAGAGAGGAGTGGCTGCACCCAAGGGCATGCTCTGCAGAACTGATGTCCTGTCTGTACAGATGGCCCAGGAGCTCAGGTGGTGAAAAAGTGTGCTGTGGACACTGAAACAGCAAATCCTTTCTACTAATTAAACTTCACCAATTATCTGAGCTCTTGGGAAATGACTCCACAGTATGAAGCATCCTGCAGGAATTCAGATAAGGTCTTTGCAGAGAAAATCCTGATTTACAGGCAGCCACTTTTCACAGTGTGTAGTACAAAACTTTAAAAAGGAGAATTTTTTAAATATAAAATTAGTATTTATACTCACTCAGGGATAATATTTATCCCACATTGCGTGCATACAGATGGCTGACACAGGGGTTTGGTATGTTCCATGGAAAGGTGATAGGACCTCTACTAATGTTTGGTGAAATCTCGCCCTTCTGACTCAGTGATTTCTCGGGAAGCCGCGCTCTCTTGGAGTCATACCAAAGTACAGTCTGGGAGCTCGGGCTAAAGGCTTCATGTCCCAACAGTTGCGTAATGCTCAGGCTCTGCTGATACCAGTGGGACTATACGGGTAAGGATTCCTAGAATGAGGATTTTCATGTTTTCCCTGAATGATTTACATTTTAAGGCTCAATATTAACAGTGACAGTTTTTGAGGATATTTTGCATAGGCTCAGTATTTTGTATTTTTCCATAAAGTACAACTAAAACAATGCCTTCAAAGATATTAATAGCAATTCACTGCTACTGTAATGAAGGGAAGATATATATTCGTTAGACTTTGTAGAAAATACGAACAGCCTTGAGAAAACTCAGTGTACAATGACGCTTTTTTCCATGGGTAGTTTATTCAATGGGAGTCAAAAAGTGCTTCATCCATGGCACTGTTAAGGTCACTGTATGTCCAGCTTTCACTGGACATATCCTCTTTTCCACTTGGAAATTTTGCCTGGGTTGAAAAAGAGGACTTTGCTACTGGATGTCAGGATGTCCAGCAGTTTGGTAGGAGCAATAGTCTCAATGGAATGTCTGGAAATGGTGGATAAATTGTCACTGCACTAGTAAAACTTTGTGCTGAAGCAGGTGGCATGAGGAATCATCCTGCCCTGCCGAGGCAATGGCTCGGTGGCGGGTGTGTGCCTGCTGGGTGTTGGCACTCGCCCGTCATGAGTGCTTGTCTGGATCACCTGCAGCCTTGGCGGAGTAGGAAAGAAAGAACCATCACCCAGAAGAGAAAGACGCGGTCACCCTGCCCTTGGCCAGAAACACGAGACTGCTGGGCAGAGTCTAACCCTCCTGGTGCTGCCCTGCTAATGCTGTGGTAAAGTCAAGGATGCATTGAGAGCACCAGTGTTTTCCTCTGTTGTCCAGTGCAGTAAATTCCTTTAAAAATGATCTTTTGCTTACGGAAGTTGTTGGGTAGCCTTATATTAGTTTTAGAACGCAAAATACCTGTTCCACTCAAGATTTGTGTCTTACAAAGTGCCTGGCAGAAAATTTTATCTGATTCTTAAGGAAGTGAATCATGTAGTTCTGAATCCATTTCTACAGCTCAGCTGAATAGCAATCATTAGATAGGCATTTGAGATTACAGTATCGTTTCTGAAGATCAGTGTAGTTTCTGCGTTTCACCAGTGGCTCCGAGTCACTGATGTTACCCACTTTAATCTGTCATAACTTGACCTGCCCTTTCTCTGCATCAGCTTCCCAAGATGACGTACGGCGATAGGAGTCAAGCTCTTGCATTCTCCTGATTTTGTCTGTGGGGCTGCTTTTCTCTTTGGGAAAGTTTTGGAGAGAAAAATACCCACTGCAGGTTCAGGACTATAGAAACAGGAAACAAGTGCTTTGTCCTTCTTGATTCATGTCCAGCATACTAGTTTTAACGGCAGGGATCCAAGAATAATCTTCTCAGTTGACCGTGTGGCCAAAAATACGATGATCTCATTGCCAGTGGCAAGTGACACGTAGATGGTTAGCTAAGCAAAGTTCTTCTTTGTTTTTACATTGTGTTTTCAAAAGATTGTGTGGGTTGCCTGTCAACAGAGAATCTGGACAAAGTACACAGAATTTTTTCTATAAATATTGCCAGTGCCCGGTGAGTCTTTCCCAAAACTACAAAAGTTTGGTAAGGGTGTTTTTGCCTGTTTATTTTATCTTTCTGCTCTTATTTCTTTATTTTAATCACATGATGCAAGCAAATATTTTTTTATTTCCGTTTCTTATTTGCTTAAGTTCTATTTCCTTAAGTTTCTTATTTGCTTATTTGCTTCTTATTCTGCTTAACTCAGCAGACCTCAGTTAACAGAAAAGATCAGCAAAACTGGTCGGTTGAAAATCTGGTAAGAAAAAAGAAAACCTGTTCCCTTTGAAACCGAAAAAGGGGAAAAATGTGATATTTTTTGAAGCAAGTATTTTCATTCTAGGGATTTCTAATCAAGTCAAGCTAATTGAAAGTTTAAATTCTTCAGACTGTGGGAGATGGGTGTATTTTGTGTCGGATCCAGCAAATGGACCTTGATGCTCCCCATCGCTTCTCTTGATTTTGATCTGCTGCTTATTAAAAATTGTTAAACATTGAACTCGAGAGAGAAAGAGAGAAGAGAGAGAGCTATAAAGGCTCTGAAACCTTTCCTTTAGGACATGCGTGTTACAGGTGGGACATCCGTGCCCCAGTCATTGCTCCCATCAACAAATTTGATGTGAACTGAAGCAGCATGAGAGCATTACCCTGCTTGTGTGGGTCCCTTGTGTTCGAGCGTGTTGAAATCTCCTGGGGCAGAAGGAGCAGCTGAACCAACCTTTCCTGTGCCCGGTGCATGTGGAAGCTGACACGTAGCCATGACTACTTGCCCTTCCCCGGATGGATAGCCCTCTGCTTTTTCCTTGTATTAATTTGCAAATTGTCTTACGATGACTGAGGCTACAGAAAACTGAAAAAAAAAAAATACACATAAGAACCCTCTTAGTTTCCCAGGCTGTGCTTCAGCAGAGCAGAAGCACCATCAGCAACCCGTTGAGCTACCACAGCTGCATTTTTCTGGTGGTTTTTCTGTTTCAGGGAGCTGGGCAAGTTTCTGCATTGCCCAATATATCAATAACTCTTTCAGCTGATATGTAGCTGTTTTGAAAGCTTGGCTGTAAACAGAAATGACATCAGAAAAACATGACCATCGTCTTTTCTCGTTGTTCCCTCCTTTGTTTTCCAGTTGAGATAGCAAACCTGAACTCGGTCCAGCGGGAAGTGTCCCCATGATTTCACTGTGGGTCGCAGTAAGGAGCAGAGTGTATCTCCAGGCAAAAGGAATATGGAGACATTTAGAAAAACAAACATGACTGATTTCATTTTGCTGACACTGTTCAGAAAGGATCCTTTCGAGGTTACTAATACGCAGTATGGGTGCAAACACTGAGGCAGAGAAGCTGTTTCCTTACTGCTGCTCCCAGTTTTGAAACTCCCAGGCCCCCACCCCAACTCTTCCCACCCGCTTTGCCATCCCCAAAATAGTTTTCATCTGCTCCTGCTTTGAAACTGCAGAGAGATATTTGAGCGGAGCCCTGGCTGGCCTGGGGAAGTTCTTGCTTTAATCAGACTGAGTGAGTACAAATGTTTGCAAGGGGATGCGTAGCTATGAGGAGAATGCAGGCTTTTGTGGGGACCCATCGGCTGCTCCTCCGGCAGCACAGCCGGGCATGCTGAGCAGGGGCTCTCTCTTTTGAAGTGGGGTCAGTGACGTAAAAGCGTGTCTCGAGGTAAACACACTGCTGTTACCTTACTCTGTGCAAAATATATCATTTACTTGAAGACTGTCCCGGAATGGAGATCATGGAGCATCCCATGACTGCAGTTTAGTTTGTCTGGTGTTTTCATGGATCTTTAAGAAACCTGTTTCAAGTCCTATATACAACTGGTTACAGCTGGGAAGGTAGAGGCGGCCAAGAATAGCCCTTTGGCTGTGGGGTGAGTGGGTGACTGGGCTCCCTGTGCCTGGGCTTCGCGCACCTCGATGCTCGCGGCGTCTCCCCCTGCCCGGCAGTGCCCGTCCAAGCCACTGCGGCCACTGCTGCGGTGCGCTGCCAGATGTGGCTGCAGGCAATGCAAGCCTGCTGGGAAACCAAGGCTTGTCTTTTAGCTATGGACATTTAGCTGTGCATTTAATTAGAATGAAAATGTAAATTATATTAAAACTGTCTCCCTTTAAAGTTCAGAGAGGCTTAAAAATTATCGCAGTAATTAGGCAATAGTTTTGATTATATATGAAACAAGATCAAGCTTTGTGGGAGGTGGTGGAGCCCCCAGCAAGTCAGTCTGTGAATCTATCTGGTGTAGCGATCTGGAGCGGAGTTTTTCATCTGAACAGGTCCGATGAGTGCCACAAGACGCGCAGTCTCCATGGACATTAGCATGAAATGGAAACCTGCCTTTTCAGCTGGAGTTTAAAAGCTGTGTCGCAGCTCACGTGCTGGCTGTGGAGCAGCAGCAGGGTGGGCTCCTGGCCTGTGCATCCCCTCCAAGGGCCTGTGCGGCCGGGAGCCGGGCAGGGGAGCGCTGCCGGTGATGGCAGGCAGGGAACCGGCCTGAGCCACAATGCGGGGGCAGGCTCAGCCCCACTGCCGAGCATGGCCGGGCAAAGGAGTCTTGCCGGTCCTTGCCAACAGGGAAAACCAGCTGAGGTACACAGAGAGGTGCAGAGCCTGGGAATGAAAATCAGTTTGCATTTTAGCAAGCAGGGAAATCTCCTCATCAGTAAAATGGTCTGGAAGGAGCTGGTTATCACACTATCTTCCCACATACCGTACTTCCCTCTAAGTATCCTTCATCCTTGTGCTTTCTGCTCAGGACAGGGACTTGTTTCCACCTGCCTGCCTTGCCGCTGCTGCATCCCTGCCAGCTTCCCCTGCCTGCATCTCATTCCCCACAGCAGTTATACCCCATGTGCTCCAGGTACCTGAAGAGCAAGAGGTGATGCTGCAGGAGGGTGCTGGGGGAAGTAAGGTGTCTTTTCAGCCTCGCTGCAGTCAGAATTCAAGAGTGCTTATTCCTGCCAGCAGATCCAACTTGCCTCACTTCCCACCCTCTGGAAATATTCCCCCAGACTAGTGTTATCAACCCAATTAGCATTTCAAAATTCTCAGCTTGCAGGTACTGGTTTCAGAAAAGCTAATGGCAGTCTTGTACAATGTTGAGCAATCCAGTTGGCATCAGTTTATTCTTAATCCCCTGTTCAAGCTGCAAACCGAAATATGTTTTTTTCTTTTCAGTATCGTGTACAAAGTAAATAATCCTGAAGAGCACAGGCTACGTTAAAGTTAATGATGCCAAAATTAGTCTGTTTTCTTCTCTTATACACATCGGGAATTCACAGTTGCTTTATGCACAGTTTCTCCTCCCACAGCTTGTTTTTTTTCTTAGCTGTCCAGTTTAGCGGGTACTGCTCTGGCTGCTGCCAAGGGGACTGTGGAATGAGAGCTGCTGTGAGTCGCAAGCCCCAAATCCTGCTGCCCACCTTCCCTCGGTGTCCCAGATACCCGTCTCTGTCAGGATGAAGAGATGACTCATCTTGCAAAAAGAAGTACCTGAAAGTTTGACTTGAAGTGTTTTTAAGAGTGTCTGCAGCCTGTGAGCATTAGAGGTGGCTTTGCCTGGAAATGTCTGGACAGACTTGTCGGGATCCTTTGCTTGCGCTGACCCTGACATCGTTTCACAAGTGCAGGTGTGGCTAGTGCTGTCATGGGGCAGTGCAGCGGCAGGGCACTGGCTGGCATAGCTGCAACCCAGGTACATACCCTGTGTCCTGGGTGAGCCGGGGCAGACCCCTTGGGTGCTCTGAGCTGCCGCGGTGGCAGCAGGAAGGTGCTGGAGGCAGTGTGGTTAATGCTGGTGTAGGGAGAGCTGGTCACTGGTGCAGTCATACGTAGGCACTCGCTCTGTGCCAGCATGGACCATTGCCTGTCCTCTGGCAATCTTCCAGGCTTGGACTAGTTAATCCCAGATACCTTCTTTTCACCCAAAGACGTGTTTTCCCCAGGGCACTCCCCTCCCATGTAGCTCAGTCAGGACCGAGCCCCCATTGCTGGTGTGCTTGCATACCCTGCCGGGCCTTCTGTTTTACCTTGCCCTGTGATATAAAATCCCCCCAGAACACCATGTAACACATCTTTCTCTTCCCCCTTCCTGTGGCCCTTGTGAATCCTCTTTCTTTCAAAGGACACCAGGCAACATTGGCCAGTGTTTTCAAAACTGAGCATCTGCAGAGGGGGGCTGCAGCTGCTCATCCTTCCTGGAAATTTAGAGATGTCGAGGTACAGATTCAGACACCTGATCTTAGGTAAACCCTTACAACCTTTATAACTTGTGCTGTGCAGTCCATGTTGCATGCTTCTACTGTCTGCATGCTTGCCCTGCTCGTCCCTTGTCTTTTGCTTTCTGCTCTTGCCATCTTGATTTTCAACCCCGAGTCTTTTCCTGGGCAGACTGTTGCTCTTCTTTGGGGCTGCCGGGTCAGGAATGAAGCTCCGCACGAGCACACTGGCAAGGACTCAGGGAATTAGTCTCTAGGCCCAATTTGGTCCAGCAGCAAAGCCTACCAAAGTCAATGGGAATCTTCCTGTTGACGTAATGGGGTTTGGAGCAGACCTGGGCTTCGCCGTTCTTCAGAGCAGTGATTCCAACATGAACCTTTGGCACTGTGTGAATAACAGATAATTATTTTTATATATCCTTTCCAAAGTCCACAACTTGTGTCGGCAGTCAGTGCTCCTAAATGCGCGAAGCTGAGACGGGCAGTCTGAAAGGAAGCAACAAAAGCAATGACATAAGCTTCATGTGGCCAAGGGGAATCATTTCCGTGTCATTTCATCTGACTTGATATAAAGAAGGAATTGCTCATCAGAGGCTTTTCCAATCCCAACGAAAGAGAGGCTTTGACAGAATCCATTAGTGCCTGTCTAAGAAATGATAGGACATTATACAAAATATTTTTATGTTTTTCCAAAAGGAGGTGTATATCTCAAGGACATTACTTTTCTGTTATTGCATTATTTAGTATCACTTTTCTCTAGCAAAAGAGAAATTTGTGATTTCATCTGTTCCTACCAAAAAACAGGAACTACTTAGGGATGCACAGCAGACATTTGCCGCTGCCCATCGCTCTGGCCTTTCAGAGATCTAAGGCCAACACCAGCCCCCACATCCTTTGCCACGGTGCCCTGAAGGCACTCAAACTGGGGTCACGTACACAGTTTCTGTCCTGAAACATTTCTCCAGTGAGGCTGCTCACTGACTGGGAAGACCCTGGGGTAGGGTCTCTGCAAATTCACAATTATGCCTGTTTTCATTTTCCTTTCCAGTAATGTTTTCTGCTGTTTTGGCAAAGCATCTTACTTAGGTTCCCACCTGCCATTTTTTGTGCAGTTTACTTTCTTTCAGGGTATTTTCTCTGTGCTATAAGCCCCTGAACTTTTGCATAACGTAGAACATATTTTAAAGAGTTTTCTCATGGATGCTTGTAGACTTCTCATTTCTACTCATAGAAGTGAAGCTTTGTAATGCTTACAGCAGTGGTTTGAAAGGGATGATGTTAATATACTGATATTTTATGCATTTTAAATCTGTTTCCATAGTGGTGGAAGCACAATGTAAGGAAGGGACTGGGTCCTGCAAGACTTGAAGACTTTCTGAGGCAAACAAGCTTAGCTCATGCATCTCACTTACGGACGTCTGCTGACTTTTTACTGCTGTTTGCTCAGCGGGAAGCCTGGTTTGGGTTCCAGCTCTGCTCAGGCAGCCAAGTGTTGCCTGCGGTCTCCATTGCTACGAGCTGATGCTACTCTACGTGCTACTGCTGCCCAAGCTAAAAGTATGACATCCTCATCATTAAATCAAGGCTTAGTACCGAACTAGGTGTGTATTAACTACCATATGTAAAGACATGGCTGGAAGCAATGGGGATGGAGGTTTGATCATTCAAAGGCATGTTACCAAGCGATGTTTGCTACCCCTGGGCATGCCTGCTTCTTATGAGTTGGGAAGAGCAAGAGGTTATTTGAACCTATGGAGTGTCCTTATTGTACGTTTTGCTAGCCAAGGAGTTTGTATGGCTGTCATAAACTCTGACATCTGTTACTTCCAGATGCATTATAAAGCAGAATTAGAATAGATATGGGTTGGGCTATCTATGAAAGAAAGCTCTGATGCTGAAGTACTTATATAAAATACTGAGCTTTGATATGCAGTCCTAAGACCTTTGTATATAATAAACCAAAAAAGTGTTAATTATTGTATTTCTGCCAACTTAAAAAACAAACAAAAAGATCCTTTCTGGCCAGATACTGCCATTGCCAAATGTGCGTTTCAGTTAAACTTTGCTGTGTTTACATTTCTCGATAATAGAATTCTTTGGTTTATGGACTGCCAGAAGATAGAAAACCGAGATTAAAGTCTCGGATTTGATTGGGTTTGTCGTGAAGTAAGGGTAATCATGAAACAATTACTA
This sequence comes from Nipponia nippon, assembly GCF_047370975.1. NCBI lineage: Eukaryota > Metazoa > Chordata > Aves > Pelecaniformes > Threskiornithidae > Nipponia > Nipponia nippon. Next base: position 17,631,672 of record NW_028262347.1, on the reverse strand, counting down.
TTTAATCAATTCTTAGTGTATTTTAGAGAGGTTCAAGCTTTTGTCAGCCTTACTGTCTTCTTTTTTCTTTGTAATGCGTCAGGGTATGTGATTGCTATTACATCTTTTCATTAGTTTGATGGAGGATGAAGATGGGTAGTTCTGTTTTTAAGGAGCGTATTCAGCAGTGACAATGACAATGACACAAAAGACAACAGCCTGCTTTGATTTCCACCTTCTGGAGATTTCTTTTGTAGAAAGCATACATAAAATAATATTGCCAGGATATAAATAAATTCAGTGTGCAGGGACTGCGTTTGTAATGAATACCTCTTCTCCTGCGTGGCCACCCGGCCGTCCACAATCCTCTTTGTCCATTCACTGACATGTGAGATGCTAGGAGTCTTTTATTTTAATCTTTCCACCTTGTTTTTGATAAACTGGGCTGCAACAGCTTTTGAAAGAACCTTTTATGATTTGTGTAGGATATTTATGTTGCCTTCATTAGCCCAGTATCTCAGCATTTCAGCATCTGCACCCACTACTCCACAATGCACATGTAAGAGCCATTATCCCCACTTTATGGAAGATAAACTTGAGGACAGAGTGAAAAAAGCCATTGGTACAAGGGTTGTAGGAGCCAACCCCGCAAAATGACGGATCAAATCCTATCTTCCTGCTTGGTCCGCCCTGTGTTTCCCTTTCCTCAGGCTCTCTGGGTGGCCGGGGCTTGGGCTGCTAAGATCCAGGCTGTCTGCTCAAGCCACTCGTAGCAGGATGTCTATGCATCCCATCTGCCAGCGTGGCTTGTGCACCCAGCCGGTTTGCTGAAGCCAAGCAGATGATGGCTGTGAGAACCAGTGACAGCTAAGCCTTGCATATGTGTATGTATTCATTTGTGCGAAGGTCTGCTCCAAAGAGTCAAGTGTAGCCAGAGTTCCTACTGTGTAGCATCACTTGAAGGGTGTTTCACACCCCTGACTGAAGCCATCTTGCATCTGCCAAAACATGATAGGGACTTTTCATAGCTGTGTCATAAGACCTTTGAAAAATCAGGTTGTTAGAGCCTTTTAAGCAGAATAACAGATTGGTTGTCCATGTATATCTGATAGCTGCATATGGTAGGCGTGTCAGACAGTGAAAGGATGTAAAGTGTTACTGCTCCATAAAACAGTACTCCTAATATTATTTTTCTCACATTTCTGGCAGTAAACATTTGAAACTTCTGTGAGGTATTTCGCCTGTGAATCTCAAAACACATATATTACCATGTATTTAGGGCTTAATTTGATTCCCAATAAAGACGAGGACAAAATTTCCACCTTCTTTATTGCACTTGTTCCAGCCCTCAAAGCGAATCTTGTCTGTTGAAAGTAGAATAGATACTAATTTTGTCCCATAAAACCACAGACTGTTTCAACTTTCCATGAATTTCTGAATGAATAGATGATCGGATCCTGTGATGCTGCTCTCAGACTCGCTGGTGATATGAAAGAGGCACTTGTCCAGCAGGCTGTATAGCCATGCCGCTCTTTTGTTGCCTGTAGTACACATGCTCAGCTCCTTTTTACTCTTTTTATTTTAATGCTCTGCAACAGGGCCGCAGAAAGCCGAACTGGCTTTTAAAACACAACTTCATTTTGCAGCTATACGTCTGTGCCCGGTTTTCTTTTGTGCTGCCTGCAGAACAAGGAGGCTGTGTGGTATCTGACACTGGGCTTTTTCCAGTGATTTATTAACTGTGTCAGAATAGCTGTTGTGAATGCTGGGAAGCTCTTGCATATTGTGACAGTTGATATTGATTATGACAGTTTGTAGACTCTAGTGCGTTGTCAGACAGTGGATTGTATTTTGTCTTTTTACTATACATACCATGGGCTATAGATCATAGTGTTTTCTTAAGAAAAGGACCCATTGTGCAGCATTCTCGCTGGTATGAGAGAGCTTCTGTAGCGTATTGTGCAACAAATAGCAAAATAGTTCAGGCACCCTATGGGACAGGCAGGCAAATGTCAATTGCTTTAGGAAAAAAAAAATGTGAATAGTTTGTTCTGCTTCTGGCCTTTCAGGGGAACGAGCCATGCAGTTGACAGAAGTGGGTAAACTCGTCTGAGGATGTCATTTATGAAAATACGGTGCATCCTGTATGGTCTGGTGGCCAGGAGTCCACAGACTGCACAGGAGGAGGAGGAGGTTGCAATGAGGATTTTGGCTACCTATCATTTTTAAAGGTTGCTTTGGGTCTTGGTAGAGGCTGAAACTACACGTTTCTAGAATGAGTCTGAGGAAGAGGAGATAAAGATTTCTGCAAATTTGGGAGAAAGTGAAAGCTGGCGCATGAGCTTCTGTGAGGGGCACATCAAACACATCACCCCAAATAATGACCTCTTCTCACTGTTTGGTTTTAGCTAGGCAGTAGTAAAGTAGCACACAGGAGAAAAGATTTTTCTATTTGCCTAACAGCTGCTTCAGTGTGGAAAAAAGTCAACAGCTGAGCTTTTACAGATAACCTGATCAGGGGAAGGAGTCAAAAGCCATTTGGTTAATTATGCTGCTGTAATTTACTATATTGTTGCTATATTATTGGAGGAAAAATCTTCCAACAATACATTTCCTTTTAAAACAAAACAGCACTTGAGGTGTTGTGGTGACAGTGAATAGGAAAGGAGCTGTTCTGATTTTTCTGTTCTTGAAAGACCTTTAATAAGAGACCATAATGGGTCATAAACTTTCACTTTGAGATAGTAAACCTTAGGAAAATGACCTTTAGCAATCTGTGCTACTAGAATTTTGATCTCATACTGGTTTAGATTGATTCAATAGCAGTTTCTGCTGCTATTTTACATTGAAGTCATTCAAAATCCATTTCCACACGTACCTTACGGTTTAATTGAAATAAATGTAATAGCAGGTCATTTGTGAAAGGATTATTTCTGAGATACTTTTGGCCAAGACTGTGGCATTGAGCTGGGACCTAGGGAAGTGGATTCACTTCTTGACCCCCCTGTGGGCTTGATATTGGCCGCTCAAACCAGTTCATCTCTCTCATGAGAGGAACTCACCCCCATTTCTGGTTGTTTATTTACACTATGAGGTCTTTGAGAAGGAACATTTCCTATCAGAAGCCAGTCCTGATCTCTCCTGGGATTTCTAGATGCTGCTGTAATACTAACCATATTTTCTGTAATGCGATCTCTATTTTCTTAATGAGTCCTTAATGTTAGCAAGGAGACAGAATTGAACCAAGTGGCTTGGTTTCAGTGATGATGCAACTTCCCATTGCATGCTCACATTGAATTTGGATTAATTATGGCGCTCACTGTGTCATAATTACATTTCGTAATGATAGAATGCTCTAGAGTTTGTACATTCACAGCACTACTGGAAGCCTCAGGGTGTACTGAGATTTTACGGTGGCATCTCTCAGTCCAGTGTCAGGTATTAGTGCTATATTTATGTATTTACAGGTTTTATTGCAGAACATCCACAGCAATATCAGAAATGCTTTAAAGGAAGGATAAAATTGAAGAGTTTTTAAATGTCTGCTTTTCGCTACAGATGTATTTTATTTGATTTTTATTCCAATTTTCATAAAGTATTTTGAAGACGTTAGGTGTGAGGAGTGAAGAAGTTCAGGTGTTCAAATGTGAGGACTTGTTTCCTTCGTTGACTTTTATGTAACGCTCTGGTCACAATTCTCTGTCTGTGCATAGTTCTGGCTCCTTAAGCCTGAGATCATGCCTGGAGAAGTAAATTTGGTGTTGTGTTGTGAAAAGCAACAGCTTTCCAGCACCAGTTGTAGGCTAGCAGTGACTTGTATGAAGATGCATTCAGTCACTGTCATGAGAGGCCCCTTCCCCTTGGCTTCCCCTTGGCCATCCTGGGGCTCTCAGCCTGTCCATTTGCTCACTAGCTCTTGGCAGTTGTTGGCCTGCAATGTTCTCCAGGTGTTCTGGGCCCTTCAAGATGTCTCTGGTCCTTTGAGTTGCAATCCTTAAGGCATTTTGTTTTGTTTCCCTGAGTAAAGGCATTGGTAATCACTGCAGAAGGTGGATACATTTCCCTCTCCCATCCCAGTGCCCTGAAATGCCTCGCAGGTCTGTTTTATTTCCAGGAGACTGAGGGAACCTCCTTGTCTGTAGGTTGAAGCCTGCTCTCTGACGTCACTGTTATCTTTCTCTCTTGCCTTCAGATGGTGTCCACAGTGTCACAGCAGTCTGCACCCTGCGCGTCACCATCATCACGGACGACATGCTCACCAACAGCATCACGGTGCGGCTGGAGAACATGTCCCAGGAGAGGTTCCTTTCCCCTCTCCTGTCCTTGTTCGTGGAGGGGGTGGCAACAGTGCTTTCTACCACTAAGGATGGCATCTTCGTTTTCAACATCCAAAATGACACAGACGTCAGCTCTAATATTCTGAACGTGACCTTCTCGGCTTTGCTCCCTGGTGGCATTCGAAACAAGTTCTTCCCCTCCGAGGATCTGCAGGAGCAGATCTACCTCAACAGGACCCTGCTGACCATGATTTCCACGCAGAGAGTGCTGCCCTTCGATGACAACATCTGCTTGCGCGAGCCCTGTGAGAACTACATGAAGTGCGTCTCTGTCCTGAAGTTTGACAGCTCGGCCCCATTCATCAGCTCCAACACCGTCCTGTTCCGCCCCATCCACCCCATCAACGGGCTGCGGTGCCGATGCCCCCCTGGCTTCACGGGCGACTACTGTGAGACAGAGATTGACCTCTGCTACTCCAACCCCTGTGGGAGCAACGGGCTGTGCCGGAGTCGAGAAGGGGGCTACACTTGTGAATGCTACGAGGACTACACTGGTATGTGTTTATCTTATCTTTGACCCATGATTTATATGTTAGACCAGGCCAGCTTATTTATAAGCCAGGCCAGCTCTGTGTCAAGCTGAAATTGCTGACATTCTTAGTCAAAGGGAGAAAAACTCTTGGTGCTGCCTTCTGGTCGGGAGAAGGCTTGTGAGTGTCACACATCACTTAGGGTAAGTCTTGTGTCACGTAGGGCAAGTCCTGTATCTTAGGGCACACATGGTGGTAGGAACCGTGCGTTGCTCCAGGCCATGCCGGGGGCCAACAGCTGCTGAAGCAACTCACATTGTGTGAATTTCTTCTCAAAATGCTTTGTGCAAACATATTTCTTTTACCTGGAAGGAAGAAGGTGGGACACATCCCCTCGTTCATGGTTTTGCATGTTAACACCTTCCTGGCCCCTTAGCAATCCACTCGTACCAGGGTATAGTGGGGGTGCGCGCCCTCGGTAGGAGGTCGTCAGCGCTTGGTTGTCAACAAGCGCAGAGCACAAGCATGGTTCATGGTCCCAAGAAACTGTGGTAATACACATTTATGGGAAGTACTGAAAGTCAGCTCCAGTTTGTATACGTCCAGATAAACTCCAGAAGGACGTAGCTGCTTCCAGGCCTGTCTCGAGCAGCCTGCTGAGGAATGTACTTTGCCTCATCATGGACTTGACAGCTAATAAACATCAAAGTGCTGCTTCTCAAATACTCCTGAGAAGTAATGGAAGAATATTAGCTGAATGTTTTCTGGTGCTTCAGTAAAGTCAGTGGGATTATTTATGTATTTGAAATTGCACACGCAGTTAAGTGTTCTGCACTGACGTGCTGCCAGCTGTAATTCATGCTGATGGCTCAGCAATGTCTTCTGTGACCGCCACAAACAAGGGGTGAAGCAGAGGGGGCTGTCCCCAACGCTGCGCCTCACTGCTGAAGTTATAAAAAATCGAAAACATAAATTATTTAAGTCTCCGTGTAAAAAAAGACCTAGACGATGTGTATGCCTACTGGGCTGGATCCAGCCCTCCAGGTGGAAGGATTTTTCTTCACTTTCCGTGGCTTTTGGCTCAGGGCTGTAATTAAAGATGTGACGGTGGAAGGCGCCAGGAGTCAGTGAGCAGGGACATGGCAGCAGCAAGTGAGCTGGGCTTTCCCCAGCAAGGGGGACAGGAGGTGCTCCCCGAGATCAGAGCGGGGCTTAGGGCAGCAGGACCTTCCTAAGGAGATGCAGACAAACTTTATACCTGACCGGTGAAACCCTGAATAGAGCTGTGAGGTGGCTGGGATATTTGGTCTTTCTCGAGGAGTGGTTTTCCTACCAGGCTTCTCATGAATGACTTCCGCAGTGAAATACATTATAAGGTCCATTATCCATGACATACAGCTAATGCGAAATACGTGCAGCACTGGGCATCACAAAATAGATTTTATGACCAGCTGATTTCATTTAACATGTTTGTGTACTATTATACTGTAAAAAGGAATGGTTAGAAGTAGCAAGTTTCATTAAACAAAGATATGCGTAATAAATAGAGTTAATTCATCCATGTCTTAGGTTTTGGAATGACATGCATTCCTACATCACACACAAGGGTCTCTTGTTAGAAATCTTCAGAAAAAAAAGCTAAATATACTTGAAAAATGAAAGAGAATCATATATTAATAATTTATGAATATATTTAATAATTAATGCTGTAGTCAGAACAGACCCAGTACATATTTAGAGGAGAGGTGCCATATTATTCATACATAAAGAAAGATTTGATCTGTAATTTTATTTTCAGTGCATAGTTGTTGAGTTAAAAATTAACTGTCCTGCTGCCAGGATATTAAAGTGATCAGAAGTTAAGGAGCGAGCACTTCTTATAGCCTTGCCGTCTTTAGGTTTGAGAGTTAACTACTTCAGTGAAACACATTATTCTTTGGAAGGACAGTTTGTGTTGTGATCGCAGTCAGGTTGGTCAGGGGAAAACACACGCAATCGTGATCAAGAGGGCTCTGGAATCCCCTTATCCTGTAAACTGATACAAATATTATTGAATATTTCTGTTTTATTGCTGAATGAATGCAGCAGAAATTTAGTATTTACTCTGTGGTTGGTTTATGTTACATTAGTGTCTTTAGGCTCCATGTTGCACGAGAATGTCTTTTCCATCAACCTGACATACTTACCCGTGTATGGTGGTCATTAGTTGGTTGATTTTCGTCCCCTTTACAGAAGAAGGTGGAAAATGTTATCACCGAGTAATCTATTACCAGAAATATTTTACAAAGATGCATTATTGAATCTCATCCCAATCTCCCTTAAGAACTTTTACTTTACCTATGTTTTTTTGTCCTTTCTTTAAATACGTTCATATCCATTTGCAAGTTCAGTTTATATCTATTAATATGTGTTTTTCGCTTGTATATAAACATTTATCATTTACAACGATCCAGATTTTATATCTATTTAATAGTTAAACAGCATAGGTTGGTTTCAGTAGCAGCAGTGTGTATCGGCTCATGGAATACAGCAATCGTAAATCGGAATGAGCAGAGAATTGCTAAGGCTGAAAGTTGGGAGATTCTGGTATTACCAAAATATCACTGCAGTATTACTCAGTGTAGTAACATACCAGTATGAGGTACTTATGAATCTTTGAATTAATTGTAAAAGATGAAATATGAATGGTAATAATCAATGAAATGCAGCCTGCTCTGGGAGCTCTCATGTTTCCATTTCCCAGTTAAGAGCCTATGTAGAAAAATAATTACAAGAAAATATTAAGATCTGTCATCCCTCTGGGGAGATACTCTACAACTCGATGAGAAATCACTACACAATCATAACCCTGTACTGAGTCTATCCGACTGGTCACCTGTTAAAAATATAGCGTTTATTTCCTGTAGAAGATAATTATGTCCTATCTTAAGCAGATGGAATTTCCCCCCGTTTTTCCACCCCGCTTTGAAGCCCTCCATTTGTTTTGATGTAATTGTTAGTCATTTATACATGATGAAAGTTTCTCTCTCTTCAGGAGTCTTCTGTTACGGGCACAAAGGTAAACTGAGCTTCTACAAGATATTTCTGAAACCTGAGTACCAGCTAGTTTGGGGTGATTTTGAATTACCTTCACTTCCTGTGGTATAAGGATGGGAGTGAAGAAGGATGTATTTTTAATCATGTTTTTTTCGGACTAGCAACCCCTTTAACATCTTTTCTTTATACACAAATTAGTGTAGAGAAGTGAACAATGTACACACTAACAATTGTGCTATTAATGGCGGGAGCTGTGTGCATGGCTAAAGGGTTAAAGAATGTAATTTAAGTTAAGGAAACAAATTTAATGAACTTGATCACTGTGGAAAGCCTGTGTGATTTTTCCAGCTTTATTTCATGTATCTTGGAGCGCCGCAGAAGCACCTGAGATGAACTATAGGTGGAGGCTTGGACAGAGGTGGAATTGTCTGTACTCCCCAGGGGCAAACACCTGAAGAGCAAATGCATCGTGTCATCCATACTGGTTTTGGAGGCATGGTTGCCACAGCAGTTCCTGAATGAGCTGTACTTCCAGCCCCATCCTGATGCCTCCTTTACAACATACCACTGTGGCCATAAGTCACCACCTTTTTGGGTGTGAGTCCCCACAATTCCTGCCCTGCTGTGTGCGGGTACCTCCTGCCATTGCTGGGTCCTCCCACAGTTCTCGCCGCAGTTCGATGACCACGGTCCGTCTTTTCAGCATCCACCGCAACCGCTCTCCTCTACAGTTGTGCTCCTAAAAAGTAAAATGTAATTTTCACAGAACAAAAGCACTCCGAAGGGGAAGAAAACCCAACCCCTGAAATAAGGAAGAGATTTAATGTTCCCACAGTTCTCCTTAGCACAGGGCATTCTCTCTGACTCCTTTGCTACCTAACCCCTAGCAAGGAGCAATTTCTAGGGAAAAAGATCATCAGAGAATTTGCCATATCCTCTGCATCTCTCCTTGGATTTCACTTCAGAGAGGGGAGAAAACTTAAGTGGTTGTAAATCTTCTAGTAATCAAATACAGCAATTAGAGATCTTCTACGTGTTATACATTTTTTCTCCTAATTTATTTCTGTGATACCATATTGATATGAGGAATCATGACATCTAACTTGGCCACCATGAATTCTGACTTTGTTTCATGAGAAGGTAATTATAGCTGTTTTCACAGCATCACACCAGAAGTCCCTATTGATACCATTTAGTAAGTTCTCAGCGTTTGGCTCTTGCAAACATAGCAGTAAAAGTAAATGTGAAGATTTGCTTTTGTGTTATCTTTACTTATATCCATCCTTTAGATAGTAATTTCCCAGCTCGGTCTGATAGCAGATTCTCATTTTTCAGGCCAGAGAGATTTATTTGGGAGAATTTCAGCTTTCAAGTAGAGAAATCTGGCAGCCAGGGTAGCCGTAATGAGGGTTTTATCTTGGGTGAGAGGGTCTGAAATTCCACTCTCTGTTACACTTCTGCAACTCCATTGGAGCAGTGGGATCACAGGTGCATAACAGCCAAAATCTTGCGCAGCAAACCTTCATTTGATTCTTTCAGGTTCCTTACTGCATCTTTAACTCCTTGTTTAGCTTATGAAAGGCCATGGTTTTGCAATGGCAAGGCTGAACAAAGATTATCCTCACAGGGTTGTGGGGCTTTGCTGGCACTTTCAAACAGCTGTGACCAAGTTTGTCTTTGCCACAAAACACCAAAAAAGAAATTCTGTTGTTCCGAAACACTCCCATAAATCTAGGGGTATTGTCTACGGTATGGGACAGCTTTGTGGGTCATCTCTCAGATACCTCAATCAAATAGTAAGGCGATGCAGTGAAGGCACTAAAATGTTTTGTATCATTGCTGCCTTAACAGTGTCCCTTAGTCCAGGTCTTCAAAGTTACGCTGCTGGACTCCAGGTGCATTTATATAATAAACATACAAAAACAGTGGCAAGGTCTAACACTATTAAAAATAGTATATTAATTTTCAAGAGTTTAATTACAGCTATTAGGGCACTGGGTGATTTGCACCATTTTCACAATTTAAAGGCTGTATCTTTTCCCATTCACAAAAGTCTTTAACAGTTTTTTATGAAGTTTTTCTGCTGATTCTGGATGCAGGAAAAGTCAAGTGCTGACTGTCAGCCTTTTAATAACTTTTGTTGCTTCTTGGTGCCTCAGAGGAGAATACCTGGTTGCCTTTCCTTGCAGTTTCTGTATGGCAATACTGTGAGAAAGCTTATGTAGGGTGGTTGCATCCCAGTGAAGGTCTGTATAATGTTGCAGGTCTAGAAATTTTTCTTCCTTTTCAGCAGTGCTATGCCCTGCTGTTACTTTGATGTTTGTAGTGAAACTAAGTCTGTATAACTGCAACACAGTTTCCCTTGGATTGCTGTGGGCCTGTCACTCTCCGCAGCTGAGGTAAGTTTTTCACATCTGATGGAGGGATGAATGCTTTTTTCCTTATCAGATCCTTCCTTACGATTAGTACTCCTTCATTATCATATCCCATCATATTATGCATATCCCAACACAGTCTTTTCCATCAATCTTCAACTTTCTCTGTCTCATCAGCATGAAATTTTTGTGAGGAAAACCCTCTTCTGCCTTTATTGAATAAGCAGACATCTCCGTTGGTGTAGACGTGGCAAGCTGTGTCCCTGTGGTCGGCAGCAGTTGCATACAGACGGGTGCCTCTTTCCTCCCAGCCTGTGGCCTCTTCCAAGCCCCCAGGGGCTCGCAGCACTTGGACGGCTGTTGGGGACCCCGTAAGCAGTGCAGTGGATGGTCCAGAAGCAGAGCTTAACTCCTCCAAACATTTTTCAGAGCATGACCAGTGCAAAAGCTGAAAAAGCCTATCATTTTCTCTTTTTATGATCTTCACCACTCAGCTATGTACTGTGAGACATAGTGTCTCATAAATCTTACTCTCAGTGCTTTGAAGTTTCCCCATATGACCATTGCATTTTCCCATGCCAAACAGCAATGAACCCCAGATGTCGTCTCATGAGCTGACTTGATATCTAAACATATAAGGAACCCGTACAACCTATTCTTTGCAATTAGCCATGGATAATAAGTCTTCCATTGGCTCTTGGGCAGTGCATGCTGCATTTGAAGAGCACAGCAGTCAATTGTGATATTTACTGTCCTTTCTCTCCTTTTAGCGCAATGTCCATTTTGTGTCATGAATTCCTGAAAATAAGTATTGGTTTTGGATATTCAGATTAAGAGGCATCACCTGGCAAAAATCTTGCTTTTGAGTCTATATATATTGTCAGAGAACTATGACTTCAGATCATTACAAGCTGTACCTGTACAAAACTCTTCATCTAAGGATTGCTATGGACTCTGCAAAAGTTACTAACAGCAAAGGAACCCTCTGAGACACCCCTTTGAGCAAGAGGGTGTTGTCCCCCTTACCAAAGGGATGGAAAGCCACATCTCCGTCTCTTCCAGGTCACATAAAAGCAGTCAGTGACAAGTCCAGAGCAGCTGAGGCAGCTCTTCTGCACCATTCCTGGGCTGCCCGCGGCTGGAAACCTGGGGGAGATCCCCGTGAAAGGCATTTCTTTCCTGACACAGGCTCTCAGGAGAAGCCTGTGTGCCCACTCGCCTGCTGTGTTTAACTCAGAGATTTATCGTGCATGTTAAAATGGGTCCTTGCTTCTTTTTGTGGCAAGGCTCGCTGTTAATGCATGCAAGGATGGGGCCAGCATGCCAAAGCCTTACGGCTGGACCCAAGTGATGCTGGGTTGGACCTGAGGCTATGGCCCAGACAGCACAACTGCATGACTGCTTGCTCCAGAAGATAACTGAAACAAGAAAAACAGAGTAGAGTTACATTTTTATATAACACAGTCAAAAGCTGATGTCTATTAGACTTGTAAATATTGTCGTCTTTCTGCTGATTATATTTCTGTCCATGTCACCAAGTCACAGGAGATGAATGTTGGAAATCTGGAGTTTACATCAGATTCAAAGGACTCACTGAAGAGGTCTACCACTTCCATAGGTGGGTTTTTATCTGGAGGAAATGTCCTTCAGCTAATCTTCAACCTATGCTCACTTGTCAGGATGCAAAAAGCCGTTTCTAATTGGATTACTGTGGTGTATTTGTTAACAGTTTGGTTCTCAAACAGTGTAAATGGCCTGCAGCCTTCACATCAATCTGCTATGCCTTTTCCTAAACCCAAGCAAAGACTTTTATCGCATTACCCTCATCCTGATGTGCATAAACTAGCTACTGTTTAAAGTTTGAAAGTTTTCCCAGTCATGTACGAAGCCTTCCTTGCCCCCGCCCCAAGATGCCGCACATGGGATGATCTTTGATTCAGCTGAACTGCTGCAAGTGCGAGGGGTTTGGATGCCTCTTCCGGAGCCTTGCGTCTTGTCCTCCTTGCCCGTGGAAATACTTGCACTGATCAAAGTGCTTTGGTGTCCTGTGGAAACCTAGCTACAGACTTAATGTTGTGTTTGTTCTTTTTAATTAGTTTTAGAACGGTTTGACAAGAACTTCCGTTCTTACTGGGTGCTCCCACAGTGCTTTGTAAAAGCAAGCAGCAGATCACACACCAGTATAATGACTTAGCCCTGGCTTCAGAAACTACCTTACAAATTCATCTCCAATACACTGATGAATTCAGCTCTTCCAAACAGTTCAGGGTCTAGGAAATCCTCCTTACTGATTACAGCTTATCTTTTGCTTCTCCTTGAGATGACTGTGCGGCTGGCCTGTTCTTCTCTTCATTTACCCACTCCCCTTATTTGTCACCTACAGAATTTATCACTGATGATTTTACACTTTCTCTCCCATTGTTGATAATCAACATATAGCTGAAATTTGGTGTCCAAAGAACTTGGGCAATAACCTTGAATGTTTCATAGAATCACAGAATGTTTTGGGATGGAAGGGACCTTTAAAGGTCATCTACTCCATCCCCCCTGCAATTGGCAGGGACATCTACAACTAGATCAGGTTGCTTAGAGCCCCATCCAGCCGGGCCTTGAATATTTCCAAGGATGGGGCACCTACCACTGCTCTGGGCAACCCGTTCCAGTGTTTCACTATCCTCATTGTAAAAAGTGTCTTCCTTATATCTAGTCTGAATCTACCCTCCTTTAGTTTAAAATCATTACCCCTTGTCCTATTGCTACTGGCCCTGCTAAAAAGTCTGCCCCCATCTTTCTTATAAGCCCCCTTTGAGGACTGAAAGGCCTCAATAAAGTCTTCCTGGAGCCTTTTCTTCTCCAGGCTGAACAACCCCAGCTCTTTCAGCCTTTCCTTGCAGGAGAGGTGTTCCATCCCTCTGATCATTTTTGTAGCCTTCCTCTGGACCTTCTCCAACAGGTCCATGTCTTTCCTGTGCTGAGGACCCCAGAGCTGGACGCAGTACTGCAGGTGGGGTCTCACCAGAGCAGAGTAGAGGGGCAGAATCACCTCCCTCGACCTGCTGGCCACACTTCTTTTGATGCAGCCCAGGATACGGTTGGCCTTCTGGGCTGCAAGAGCACATTGCTGGCTCACGTCCAGCTTTTTGTCCATCGGTACCCCCAAGTCCTTCTCGGCAGGGCTGCACGCAATCCCTTCATCCCCCAGCCTGTATTGATACTGGGGATTGCCCCGACCCAGGTGCAGGACCCTGCACTTTTCCTTATTGAACCTCATGATGTTCACACAGGCCCACCTCTCCAGCCTGTCCAGGTCCCTCTGGATGGCATCCCATCCCCCAGGCGTGTCGACTGCACCACTCAGCTTGGTGTCATCTGCAAACTTGCTGAGGGTGCACTTGATCCCGCTGTCTATGTCATTGAACCTGTTTGAGGACAGTTCCGTGCTTACAATTACATTTTTACACCTACTTGCTATTAATGCCATTGACGTCTGTTACATTACATTACAATATGGGGAGAAGGTAGGTTCTTAATTGCAGGCTGTACAGTATGAAGTCAAGGAGCTTGCAGGCATGAGAAGCCTGTGAGTGCACACTGTGGCATGACAGCGTTGCAGCTGTTGAACAAGTGCTGCCCCAGCTCTTCTACAATGTAGGTGTTTAATATCAAGCCCTAATGGCCAGGTGTAATCATAGGATCATAGGATGGTTGGGGTTGGAAGGAACCTTTGGAGATCATCTCGTCCAGTCCCCTGCCATGGCTAACACTGGTTTCAGTCTCTTTCTTTAAAGTCAAATCTTGTTAAATCCCTGACGTGAAAATAACACGTTTGACCCTGAAGCTGTGCCAAGCTAAGCTCGTGTTTGCTGTCAGGCCGCTGGCTTTACATGAGCAAGGCAGACTGCTAACCTGGTGCGGGTACCTGCCTACCTCTGGCACCTGACCTCTCCTTCCCACCTCTTGGCAAGAAAATGTCCTACGAGTATGAGCTTATCGGTTAGTGGTGTTCAGTGGGAGAGAGGTAGGTATTGAGCACCTCGGGTTTCTTCTTGGCATTCTGCTTAACAACGGACCAGTCTAAATTTAGGATTCCCTTTGTTCTAGCATATGTGAAATCTCTTTAATTGTCTTTAACCTGTTGTACCTATATTTCTTTTTGAATTATCTGACTCCATCAATTTTCAGCAGTTCTTAGGCTGTTGACTTGTACTCCTGGTTTTATATTGATGGGATTTCTGTTACCACACCTAAGTGGGAGTCGCAATTCTCCCAGGCTTTTTGAAAACCTTTGTTAGAATGCATTTGCTTATCTTCGTTGGTATAACTTAAAAAAAAAAAAAGTTAGAAGGTGGAGCATAATTACACAAAGTGGAGCTATTTGCTATTATAATTTTCTAGGTACACGTAAAACTCCTGCTCACTGATGTAGCTAAATTCCCACACACTCTCATAATAATGAACATATATATGCATTGCAGAACATTGACCTGAGAGAAACTACACGCAGAGGTTTGTTTTAATTAAAATATTTTAAATAGCAGTTTATTAAACAACATCCAACTTCTCTGTGACAAGTGTTTGCAACTGTGTTTTTATTAATTTAGCCAAGTTGAGCCTTGTGTAATGTAAGACATGGCTTTTTTTTCTCATAGTTTTGGGTTTTTTTACATCAGGTAGGTTAGCTGGATAAAATTTTAAACTGAATGTAAGCCACACAAATGCATTCTAATGCATCAAAACATGCACTTGCTAAGTGTCAAAGTAGCCCATAATATTATACTACCCTTTAAGTGGATTTTTTTGCCAATGGCTAGGTGTGTTGGTTGTTTCTTTCTTCCTGAAAACAAATCGGATAGGGAAAAAGGAGAAGAGAAAGGAGGAGGAAAAAACCAGCAACTTGCCTTGAAGGTATTTGTGGGGAAGATAAAATCATAATGAGATTTTTTCCAATATGCCTCATGTTCTGGAAAGCCCCTCACAATTTTCACAGCCGATCAGGGGTGAAGGCTAAAAAAGGAAATTCCAGGAAGGCTGGAAATAAATATTTTAGATCTTCCAAAACAAAAAAATAAATTTGACTTCCAAGGAACAAGGTAACGGGGCTCCTTTTCTCCTGGCTGTAAATACAAAACTGGGAAACAAAACTGGGAAGCCCCGTTACAATTCAGTAAGACTGAATTACGAAGAACATATTGGGCTTCTGTACATATTTATAATTCCCAAGATAGTAATTTTTATTTTCATCAGTAGATAAACAACAGGAAAGTGGCAGGAAGGACAGCTGGGTGCAAAGATGAGGGTATCAGGATGATGTCGTGTTAGGGAGGAAAAAAGTATATTTTCTTGTGTGTCTGTTCTTTGTGTTACGATGATTGAAAGTTTCGACAGTTGAGCACCAGACTGAGGCACTTGGCCTTGAACATCAAGATAATTACAGTCCTGCGGTACAGTTGTGCGGAGCATGGTGGGAACCACAACTTCATTGTTGTTGCAAATGCTCTTTTGTTTAGAGCATCATGGTTCAGTGCCTGCATCCCAGCCCCTGCTCCTCCTGGGGCAGGTTTTGTTCTGCGACCCGCGCTGTACGGTGCCCTCGAATCGCAGCTTCCTGAGCAGTCGTCAGCCCCAATTTTCAGTTTCTGAAAACCAAGATGAAGATACTTTACTTCAGGCTGTCTCTCAAATCCTCCATATCTAAGCATATGAGAGCTATTATACAGCATTTTCCAATATAATAACTAAAACCCATACTTTAATTAGATAGGGCCACCCAGCTTCAAGGGGTCAGCACACCGATGTGTGTATTGTAAGACACATTATTATGAAGATGAGTGTCTCATATTAATAATTAAACACAATCTAGATGACACAGTAAAGTATATTAACTAACAAGATGGTAATCATTTGACGTGACTTTAAAATGAAATCATATTTTACACAAAGGCTGAATTTTAATCTACTAAACTGTTGTAACAAGAGTTAAGTACAAGTTGTGGAAACTGGCTGGATTCATTTTCGATGAGTCTGTTTAAAAATGAAAAAAAAAAAAAACAACTTTATAATTTCTACCTGTTCTGTAGATTTAAAAATACATTGATTTTGAGATTTTCTGTGTGAGTTGAGTGAGACATTAAAATGGCTTTTTCAAGAGTCATTAAGAAAAAGTCGGCTTCACTGATTAAGTCGCTTTTTGTTTTCAGTTTATGTTTACTGACCTGTTTAGGAAATATTTTTGAGACTACCAGAACATAAGATTATGGGATTATCTTTTTAACCCTAATCTTTTTAATTTGACAAGCAAAGGGGCATTTTTGCTTTTTTCAAAATTTGCCTTCAACGTATAACAGTGGAAATTTGATGAGCATCAGATTGTTTTTGCCAGTTCTATCTGCTCCGTCAAGCAAAACCTCTGAACTCGTACGATCCACAATAAAGACAGTTATACAGTACTTTTAAGTATAACTTTCTTTTAACCTAGTGCTTCTCATATAAAATGAAAATATAAAGCTCTGCAATCTTAGCCTCCTAAGATGTAGTTACAATAGTAGATTTACTTTAAGCATGCTTTTCAGTTGCTTTATTAATATTTTATGGCTACTCTTCAATTATTCTCACTAATTGGCCATTATGCTTCTTTCCACCAGAGCTTCTGGGACCACCTAGGATGTTAAGGAGCATGATTTGGTTTGAGGTCTGCCTGTTTCTAAATGCCATCATTTTTACCATAGCATTGGATTACACAGAAGATGTGAGAGTAAGGTTTTCCTGTGAAAAGTTCTAATTTATGGAAAACACAAAATGCAGGCTCTCGCCAATCTTCCTTTAATGGAGGTGTGCAGAGTCAGCTGCTTGTGCAGTTAATCCCAGCGTGCTGCTGGGGACCAGGGCAGATGGTTTCTTCTGTGCTTTGTCTCTTGTTCTGAGCCAAAACATCAAGTCTGTAACAGCTACATGGAGAAAATTAAACAGGATCTTAGTGGAATAAGGGCTGGCCTCTTCTCAAGAAAACAGTGATGTTTGCCATTGAAAGGGAGACCCTGATCTCTTTTTTCCCGTATTCCTGAGCCCTTTTCTTTCTTCCTCTCTTCCTGAGGTCTATTTGCAGGTATGTTCCCTTTTTCAAATGCTTCAAGATGTTAACTTGCTCAAAAATAAGTGCTAGAGCTTTCCCCTATTCTACAAATTTGGGAACCGGGAGTTGCAGCCCTTTGGTGTCCTCCTCTCTGGAAGCAGCTTAGGGAGACCAGGCTGAAACTAAGCGGGATGCTTGACGGTGCCTGAAAGCATGTCTGGTTTTCTGACTCCTGAATTCTTGTTGATAAAAGATGTTATTGCACACACACCCCTGGCACAGCCACCACGCCTTGCTTGCTTTCCTCATTCACATAAATAGTTTAACATATTTTGAAAAGGCTGGTGTGGCCTGTGGAACAACAGCCTCAGGGAATTAATGGTGCCAGTGGTGGCATTCAGTGCCCAGTAAAAACTGCAACTTTGCGTGATGAAATAGTCTTTTTTTTCATCTGAGCAGAGGCACACTGAGTCTATGAGTGCCCTTTTTCTTTCTCACTGCTGCCTGTGGAAGGAGGTGAGAACTAGGCATGGCAGCTGGTTCCTATGCTGCCATGCCTGCAGGTGCACAGGGATGCAAGTACAGACCAGACTGCAAAGGCTGTCCCTAAGGGAGCTTGTCCTGCAAGCCGTGGTGGCTGCTCCAGCCTTCAGTTCCTTCCATGTGCCCCTCCTCGAGTAACGCTCCTGGAGACGAACCAAGGGGCATAGAGAGCAGAGAAAAAAAGTATATCAGAGGTATATATAGTCAAGGTAGAGGATGATTGTTTCTCTTAAAAATAAATGGAGGGAGGGATATTCCTCTGTAAATGAATAGAAGTATGTTATGCAGAGGTGTGTTTTGTTCTTACACCTCCAGGTTTCTCATTGGTTTTAAGGTGGGATTTTTAGGAAGAAATTTATTCCAAGCAAGGAAAAATGCAAATTGCAGACACAATGGCATAATCTAATTTGGGTTTTATCTTTGACATCTACAGTAATGTTTTCCCCCTACTAAATACATCCAGAGATAAAGCTTAGGCTTTTGAAAGGCACTGCTTCATCACCGTATCTTACCCCAAATAAGTGCAATTTGCATTATGATAAATAGTCTTACATATAAACAAGCCACAGAACTCAACATAAACTGGAAATTTTGGTGCATTTCTCTCTTGTGCAGATTTGTGCTGCGTGTAGTCCTGAGTGAGAGACAGGACCTGAAAAGGTCTCTAAAGCTTCAACTTACCGGTCAAATGCAGAGGGAGATGACACCTTGTGAGGGCACTGTACATTGCAACAAATGGTTTAGTAATTTACGGAGCTTAGAGATAGTTGTAAAATCAGCCAAGAGTAAAGATTAAGACATTAAGAAATTAGCCATTGGATCCCATAGAGCAAAAATTGTTAGTAGGTAGCTGTGGCAGGCTGAAGGCATGGATGTTTTATTTCTTGTTTTCCTCCACCACATCTAACACATTGCAAAAAAGTGTTTTTCCTCAACATTTCCTCAGAAGCCTGGAGGTGATTATGTCCAGTGCCGTGGGAGCAGGCAGAAGCAGGCACGTTGCGTGCACCTCTTTTTTACTGTAGCGTCTGGCTCCTTGTTCATCAGAGTGCTATAGGCAAAAAAAATCACAGTACTTGTGATAAGTGTTGGTAGCGCTTCTGGTGCTTGCACCCCTCCTGGCCTCGTTGCTGGAAGGTGAAAGGTGAGCTATCTGGTGTAGACAGAGTGCAAGCTTAATGACTGAGAATTTTTAATCCTCAACAAATATACGAGGAAGAGAGCACAGGTATTAAAGACTCAGTTGCGACTTTTGTCTGTGCTCTGTTCCTGCCAGCACTGGTGGAGGTTACGTGAGAGGACAAGGTCCAGTGACCATTCAGATTGAGCATATATCATCTTCAGACCATGCTCATAATTTCTGGAATCTACAGACTAATTCATTTCTCCAACAGATGTGCCCCAAATATCACTAATCCTCCTCAGTATTGTTTCTTTTTTTCCCCAATTACTCCTTCTCATTTAAATGCAAAACCACAAAAAAGACCAAATCCCAAATCATCCATCCATCCACCCATCCATCCCTGCAGGCTGTCTTTTGTTTTTGCTTTGTTTTGTGACCAGGGAAGGGGAGGAGGCGAGGAGAAGAGGAACATCTTTGCTCATGCTGGTGCTGCGCGTAGGATCTTGGGCCTGATTTTGGACTGGCAAGGGGCAGGTACTCTTTCAGTGGCTGCTCTGTGTGTGCAGTGCATCGGCAGGCACAGCCCAAAGCAGCTTCAGAGATGGAGACCTGAGCTTTTCCTGCTCTTGCTTTTGTAAAATACAGTTTAGCTTGGTTGCTAGCGGGGAAGGATCAGGAGGTGGGATGGGGTCCTGGGCTTTCCCTTGCCTGTTTGGCCAGGGGAGTTTTTCATTGTGGTCCTCCTCCTCCCAGAAACTTGCAGGACCCCAGAGCAGCCGGAGCGCAGATGCTGTCCCCAAGGACCCCCGTGGGAAGAAAAGCTGGGAAGGGTCGGGTAGCATCTTCCTGTTGGGCTGCGAGTGGGAATGGAAGCTCCCTCAGCACAGCCGGTTTCGGTCATGTGTTTTGGGCTGGAATTTGACCACCAAGAGCTCTCACACGCCTTGGGGCCAGCAGATGCCACGCACAGCTTC
Organism: Nipponia nippon; assembly: GCF_047370975.1. Taxonomy (NCBI): domain Eukaryota; kingdom Metazoa; phylum Chordata; class Aves; order Pelecaniformes; family Threskiornithidae; genus Nipponia; species Nipponia nippon. Next base: position 17,611,766 of record NW_028262347.1, on the reverse strand, counting down.
AGAGGCAAATAAAAGAAAGTAGAAAGCCTCCCATGTTCATTATTTTGGAGCATCTCATGATTAAAGATCCCACGACCTTTATTTAACCCAGTCTTATGATTTTTGGAAATCTGATTTGTGAGTTATCAAGGATGCCTGGGGGGAACTTTGTGGAAGAAGGCACAGGGAAGGGAGAAGTGTGATGGTAAAGGAGAGAGATGATGATATATAGCTGCGAAATCACCAATAATTCTGCACACTCTCTTCCCACCAGCTCAGAGCTTACTGCTTATGCCCACAGAAAAATTAAACTAGATCCAGAGATAAAATGTTGATTTCCTGAGTATCTTATTATAGGATCATTTTCTATCTATCACCTCAGAGAGCTACTTGGCAAGCTATATATATATATATATTGTGTGTGAGATAAGTGTTTTTGTTGTTATTTTGCTTAGTGTTTTAAATTCAGGTTACTCTCTTGCAAATACATCTTGTTAAATCTGGAACGGTTAGCAACGTAAATTATGAAGGACAGCTGTCATTACGAGTCACTGGGATTTAGTCCTGAACAGTGTGAGTGTATGTCTCCGTGTGTAGAGTATGCTTGTGTGTGTTTATGTATTTATGTATTATTTTACTTCAGCCTGTTTCCTCATAATCTGCCTTTATAGTGCAGGAAGCAGCAAAGGGAGCAGAAAGCAAAGGCGAGGAGGGAGACCCCAAAGTGGACCTTTAAGCTGGTGTTTCTCCCTGTAAGAGGATTGGGGCTGAATTTAATTTTCCTAGGTCAGTCCCAATTCTAAAAACATAAATGAATAGGTAAAAGGAAAGACCAAAATATATTTTTGAATCTGAACATTTAGTAGCAGCGTAAGGTAGAAACCTCACAAAGTGACAACCGTCAGTGTCAGTATTGAGTCTAACGAAAGTGTCTGCACGGCCTCTCTGAAGTGGCAGTAGGGGTTTGGCTGTTGATTTCTAAAGGACCCAGATTTTACCTCTGCTCTTCAAATAGCGCTTCTGAGTTATCTGCGTAAAATAGTACATGAATATAGTTGTCCCCTAATTAATCACCATCACTAGTACATCAGTGGCTTCTAACTTCTATTTGATCCAGCTTCTCCTTCATTCAGAATGACTTAGTTGCTTTTTCTGGGTAACTGCTTTCTAACTTCTCTCATAAAACCAGTAGATTTTGTTTGTTTGCTCATATAATGTTTCATTGGTAAGTGTTATTTGCTGGGAGATAAGGCTGACTTCTCCCATTTGATTCTGAGGGTAGGCTCATGCGCCACAGAGCCACTGAAGTCGTGAGTTTCCCTTTATGAGCAAAATCCAATATTCATTTTTATTATTTGACTTGCGCCTACATTTTAGGCAGATTTTCCTGCAGTACATCCCTGCACAGTCAGTGGAGAGAGGTGGGTATCCACGGAAGGTGTTGATCCCGTTCATCTAAGTCAGGCATGAGCCACTACACTCACACATGAGCCACCTAAAATGGCTTACAGCTGTATTTCCATAACAGTTAAACCTTTCTAAGACCATTCCTTCATTCTTATTCCTGGATGCATGGTCCTGCCTCCTTCCCTTGTGCCTGCTGTGCTATTCATCCCATCAATCCTAGGAGGGACCTAATCAGAAGATCACTAGCCCTACAATAAAGAAATGAATGGTGTTTTGCCATCTTAGCTCCACAAACCAGTCAACGGCAGGATTATGTGAATGCCAGCACAAGGGAGAGGGAGGAAAGTGCAATGAGTTTGGGGAAAGGAGGGGACTATGGTAACTCCCACTCAGCCTAAACTATGGTGAAACCACCCCTAAAGTGGGTGTGTTGGATCTCAGCCTCTTTATCTCTTGTCCCAGTAGAGATTTCCAGGCTGATTCTGCAGCTAATGTGTTTTTAACATCCTTCTTATTACTTAGTGCACTGATTGCTTTAGTACCAGTTGTCATTTAAGGTTAGTAGCGGTTTAGTTACTAGAAGAAAAGGAGGATTGATTTACCCATAAAGTACGAGATAGCAAATACATTTTTAATGATAGTTGGTTCTTTATTAGGGCAATGGGTCAATGGGAATTCTTTGAAGAATTTAGTTGCCCTGTTTCTTGTTGTTTCTCCTTTTGCCCTATTTCTTGTTGTTTCTCCTTTCCACTTTAAAGTACATCGTTTTAGCCTGGCTGCTTAAATCAGCTTCTCAAAATGCTTTCCATTCTGGTGAAGCAACTGCAAACATGGAGAAGATTAATATGTATCTAGAGCAAATGGCAGGATGGAGGAAAGGAGAGAAGAATCAGTTCAAGTCAAACAATTACAGATACTGAGTGAAAAATTAACATGTGTCTAGGGAAACTGGAAAAAAAGAAACAAGAACATCAGTGTAGGTCTGCTGCTTCATGTGAATATATATTTAATGTAGTATTGCAGTTGAAAACAATCAGAGAATAGTACAAATTTTTGAGGACTAGTCCCTGAACAGGGATATTGTGGAAACACATTGCTGTAAACTGAAGTGTAGAGTAATTCTGTATTTATTCCAATACCGTCATGCTGTTTCCAGCAAGCTTTCCAATGTTATACATCGTCAGTTGTTTTAAGGTCAAGCACCTCACCAGCAAAACCACAGGCAGATTTCTGCAAAGACTGGCTCGTTGATGCACACCAATGTGCTGTTTGAAACCCATGATGTTCAGCTTACAAGGTATTTGCAATTGAGATTATTTTTTCATTTTTCAGATCTCCTATTTGTATTTCTTTTCACTTTTTTATCATCATTTATTGTTTATTCATTAATCTCTTCCATTACTTTGCTTGGAATAGGTCAGAGGAAGACCAAATCTTTTGCTTTGCCTGTTCTGGTTATGTTACACCTGATATTGTGGTGTCCTCACTTACATAAAATGAATAGGAGAAATTTTATGATTAACGTCTTTGTAAAGTTAATCCTAAAATTGGAGAAGAGATATATGATGGTTGAGAGTAGGAAGCAGTGTCGAAAGCAACTATCACGTTGTGATCTCAAGAGCTTTAAAAGCGGGAAGCACTACCTAAAGGGCTGTGTAAAAGCCACAGGACTTGTAGCTTTAGGAGTCATCAGTATTAGCTGAGAGCATATAAGATCAGCTACTGTCCTGCAACAGTAAACCATTTGCTGGCTTGGGCCAGGATTTTTTCAAAGCCCAAGAATGTCCCAGCAGATAACAGGCAGCCATGGCCCGTGTTATCTGGCAGCGCATGCTTTAGATTTAGCAGCTGGAGGGACTAAGCTTCACATCTCCTGCTTGGATTTCACAGAGCTGTGATATGTAACTAATTTTTTAAGTGGTTCCTAAAATGCTGGCCAGCGTGAAACATTAAATTATATTAGCAAAGGGAATGCTGTGAGGAGCGAAAGGGAGTTTCATGGGCTGGGTGAGGGGGTGAGCTGTGCCGGCATCGCCGGTGTCACAGACCGTCCCCAGGCTGTGTGCAGTGGCTATCTGGGCTGCGCTCTTATCACCCGAGCCCCTCCAGACCCTCGCTGCACAGCAGCTCTCCCTCCTTCTGTACTATTTTTTCCCACCAGACTGTGAGACATCCCCTCCAACAGCGCATCCCAGCCCTCCGACCTTCAGCTGCGAGCAGGCACACAGGCGCTTTTCATCCCGAAGGCTGGCGGATGCACGTCCCTTCCTTTTCAGCTCCTCAAGTAGCTCTTCCCTTAGGGCCTTCCGACTCCGGCTCCAGCCAGCAACTAGCCCATCCTTCAAGTCCATGCAGGCTTCAGTTCAAATTTTGAGGGCACTTTTCAGGCCGTGCCTCAAAGCTCCCGCGGGGCAGTGCTGTGGGAAGGCAGTGTGTCCGGGATGACGTGGCCGCCCTTGGCAGTGACAAACCCAAGAGCCACACAGAGGTGTGTTGTGTGGCCAAAAGGGGTTAGGTGCTCCTGATCAAAGCCCTGCTTCGAATACTTGCTCAGATGGCTACTTCATAAAGCCAAATATGCCATGTTTCTAAATAATATCAGGCACTTTTTTTACTTTTGGAAAAAAGGGTCAAGTTTCTTGGTAGACCTTTATGCCTTGAAGCACAGTGATGTCTTGGAGTTACTGTAGAGATTTCAAAGCCACTACTTTAATATATTTTGGTAAATATACATCAAATATGAAAATTCAACATCAAAGGATATGCATCAAATGCAGTTCTCATTTACATTGCAGACTAAAGAGGATTCAGAATAATTTTAGTAACTGGGACATCCATAATGCTACTGCTGAATGAATATAGGACAAAGGATCTTATTTAAAGTTGAACTACATTCTTTTAAATTACTTCTTTAAGCATCATAATGAAAAGCAGTAATAAACATAATTCAATAGAACTTTTCTGTAAGCATTCTTTTCTCTTAAATAGTTTTATGCCTGTATAGGTATCTAAACAAATGGTCTATACATTCTTGTTATATCACAGAATTAATACAGATCCATCAATGACTTCCAGCTTAGGCTTTTGTATTTTGCCTCCATATTGCCATGGCATTTCTACAGCGTGCTACAGTGCCAGGAATCTCTCCTTTTAGCTCACTCCTTTTTCTCCCTGTGTATTCAAGCCTGTGTGTTATTTGCTTTTGCCAAATATATCATTCTGTTTTCAGAAAGCCCTGAAGATTACATTCCCCTCTGAGTTGGAGAGTTATTTCACAAAATATTCTACTACTTTTTTTAAAGCAACAAACCTGTGTTTAGTCGTTCTATAGGAATTGTGGTTTTCCAGCTTTTTGAGAGTTTTGGTACACAAGATGTGTGTGTGTGTTAAGGGGGATTGGCTGTGCTTATGCAGCGGATCATCAAGAATTGCTTTCTGTAGTGTCCTCTTAGAGCATCTGATGTGTGTGTGTGCTTTGTTTGGCATATCCAATACACTGAGAGAATTTTCTGTCTTGGATCCAATTTCTCCCAAAAGAAACACATTGTAGAGCATTTCAAAGTATCAAGGAGGGTGTATTCACATAATCTTGTCTGATACTTCCCTTCCTCACAGTTAATAAATGGAAACAGGAAGATATTTATCAAGTGGTTTTCACAGCATTTCATTTTAGTATGTTGAAGTGAGAATATAGGAACATTGGTGCTGAATCAGAAAAGCTCTAAGCATAGGCTTGGAGTTGAATTCTCAGCTATATGATTTATTACTTCAGAGGTTTTGGCTTGCACTCCCTGTAGGATGATGGGAAAGATTCATTTCATAATTTGTTAACTGTGAGAATGTGAGAATTATTATTATAGAGAGATGTGTTCAACTCGCCTGTGCTTTGCATTACATCCTTTTTACATATACTGAAACACCCCAGTATATTGCTCACCAGGAGATACCCACAAATGTGCTCGTTGGGGCAGTTGTACAACGGCTCTGCTTGTCGTGGGGAGCATGGAGCGGGACCGGAGGTCTGTCCTCTGGAGCTGAGCCCACCTGGTTGGGGCGTGCATTTAGCTGACTGCGTGATCACAGCACTCCTGTGTTTGCTCCTGCATTCTGCCAGCGTACATCGTACCTGCCTGAAAGGCACGTGATATTGATGCGAGAGGAGAAAGGCAGCAAAGCTGGAGAGCCAAAGCGGCTGGGCTGCCCACCTCACCTTGTCTCAGAGATCGCTGCCCCTGGGGCAGCGGCTAAACCAGCTGCAAACCATTGCAGTTTACAGCCTGGCATAGAAGAGAGGTGCAGATGCAGGTCTGGATGGGGCAATGCTGCTGGCTGCAGCCTGCCGCCCAGCACAGGAGGCTTTGGCGTGGGAACCTCTGGGAGCAGGGCCGCGGGAGCAGCGACTGGAGCAAAACTTTCCATTTTAATTTGCCTTTGTTTGTGAGTCACTGCCCACAGCTCCTGCTGCTTTTACTTTCCTCCAGGAACGCATTTGCACAGTTTTCACTGTGCTTGAATTAATGTAATTGTATAATCTGGTAGCAAGTAATCATGCAAATATCGAACTGTTGCAAAGGTATTCGTTCCTTCATCTGGCTCTGTTGTGTCGTTTTGCTCTACATTTGTTTCTCAGACATTGTTACTGGATAAAATTCAACTATATATGCCATCTTCAGTTTCTCTGAACAATTTTACATGCAGGATCTGAACACACTTTATATCTCAGGAAGACACATGCCAAAACATAAATGTTAACTAATTAACTCACATAGAGGGTTTAGCTTTCTGTACAATGATTAATTCAGCAGCTGCTTTTGTCTCAACCGCAGATTTTTTAAGTGGATATCCTCTCTACATTATGAGCACAAATTATTGTTATCACGAATTATTTTTTTAAATTGTGATTCACTCTCAGATTTTAGGCAAACGCAGGAAAAATTACAGCGTACATACAAAGCAAGACACCTGATCCTTTAGTCCTTGCATTTAACACATCTTGATACAGACTTTTGAATAGAATAAAGTTGAAGCATTTGGGGGGAAAACAGCTTCAGCAAGCGGTATGCAGAATCCGTAACTCCTGCGGAGAGTTACTGCGCACCTCTCTGAAAGGTTCAGAAAATGACTGTCACCTGCAGGATACATGGGAAAACGTGGAAGCAATACGTATGTCATCGGCATTCTGCTTCTTCTTTCTGCAAACATTCTGCAAGCGTTGTTGTGAGCTCAGCCGTGCCCTGCCGCCTCCATGGGCAGCAAAGTGAAATTCCACTCGAGGCGAAGTGCAAACACTTATCTGTTTACACAATTTCCAACCCATAGTGAAACGTCGGAACAATTTACGCATATTTTGGTTGACAGGGAGCGTGCAAGTTTTTAACTGGTGGTGTTACATCCTCCCATATAGATCTCTCTGTCACCAGCTTTATATTTATCACCGGGTCTGAATCTGAAAACTGGAGCCAACATTGTTGGATATTTGCAAGAGGATTGCTCAGCAAATCATATCACGCACCCCCCTGAAAATTCAGACTTGAAAGACAATGCAGCATCCTTACCCCCCTGCAATTACAGGCCCGTACCTCGATGGCAGAGGGGGTCAGGTGCAGAAGTTTGGAAGCAGCTTAACCTGTATCAGAAACACTTGGGTAGCTGAGTGTCACAGCTTGCTGCTGCGGCGAGGTGTCGCCTTCCCTGACGTCTGCTTCTCCCCTTGCAGGAGAGTACTGCGAGGTGAACGCTCGCTCCGGCCGCTGTGCTCCGGGGGTGTGTAAGAATGGAGGAACCTGCGTGAACCTGCTCATCGGCGGCTTCAAGTGCGAGTGTCCCCCGGGCGAATACGAGCGGCCATACTGCGAGATGACCACCAGGAGCTTCCCACCACAGTCCTTCATCACCTTCAAGGGGCTGCGGCAGCGCTTCCACTTCACCGTCTCCCTCATGTAAGTCCCGGTGGGGAAGGGCTCTGTGGCTGGTGGCTTCTCCACTTGAGCTTGAGGGGTGTTTGTTAAATATTGTCACCAACCAAATTATCTACGTATAGAGGTCACTCTGGGTATTTCTGACAGTGACTCCTGCTAGTGGGGTGCAGTCGTGTTCTTTGAAAGCACTTGGTTTCTGCCCTGCTGAGGATGCTGCTGAGGTGCTCGCTGCCGACCTTCCTCTGCTGCAACGCGGGGCGATGGTGTGGAGCGAGGTGGCACCAGGGCCTCTCTGGCCACCTCTCAGCAGCCCTCAGCCGCAGAGGTGCGAGGCTGGGTGGCGGGTTTGCCGCCTTGCGAGCGCATCAGGTGTTTTTCTAGTTGTGCCTGTGGCCTCATGACTTTCAGGCGCAGGCTGCTAGTTCATGCTGCTTGCTTGGGAGCGCTCTTCCCCTCTCCTCTTTCCCGGCCTTGTGAGAGGACCTGGTCTCCTCGGGCCATGGCTGAGCACAGGCTGGTCCTCCTCAGGTCCTTGCTGTCTGCTGGGTCCCAGCCTTGGGCTTGGGACAACCCCAAATCCAAATGTCCCAGCTCCTCGCCTCGCTCCTCTTGGCCTTCACACCCAGCTTCTGCTTCTGGTCCCATCCCAGCTGCCAGGCACAACCAGCCTCATCCCCATCCCATCTGCCCTGATGTCCCCATGTTGGACAGTCTTCTGGGCTGGCTGTCACTTTTCCCGTGGGGGCACACAGGGAGGTGAGGGGAGCAATGACGGCAGCCACACTGCGTGGACCAGGGCTCTCCTCCCTCAACTCACATATCCCGGGGGAAAAAACCCTCTTCTGGAGAAGACTTTCTTGGGTCAGACACGGGGCTTGCCTGCCATGGAGCCAGAGCTCCAGGTGCACACACACCTCTTCTCTGAGAAGGTGTGGGTTTGCAGCTTTCCCATGGTTTTGCTGGTCAGGATGAACCTTTGGTTCTCCCTCACAGTTGACTGTGAGTAAATAGCACAAAATGTGTTAGCCCCGAACCCAAAGGGCAAGGCCGTGGATTTGTTGATAGGTACAACAGCCACAATGACAGACGTGTTTGTGCATCTGTCCAGAGAAAGTGCTCGGGGGGGACACCACCAGGCACACGTCCCATCCAGCACCCAGCAGTTACCTGGTGTTTTACATCTGTCAGGAGCCAGGCAGCTTCTGTGTGTTTTATCCTTCATCTGCCTTAATCCTAAGGTCTGAAATTTTATGGAATCTGGACATTTTGGTTAAATCAGAAAGCGCAGGCATGGTTTCCATGCAAGTCGAGGCAAGGAAGAGTTGTGTCTGTGAAGATCATTTTAGAGCATCAGATCTAAGTACATGGAAAGCTGAGGAGCAAAAGGCTCTGTTGGACTTGTCAGACCTACAGTGAGTGCAAACAAGGGAGCAGCCTGGGCTGGCTGCCAGCATAAATTCCCTGCACTACCCTTGGCTTGTCCCTGCAGCCACGCGGTGTCATTTTTCAGGCTTTCAGGAAGAGATCTTTGACGTGTAGGGTGCTCAAGTTAAAGTGACTCAAATGCTCTGTGTAGGGGTTATTGAGAAATGGTAAACTACTGTAGCAAGGTAGTGCTTACAGCAGGGTTTCTCCACTGTCTTTAAAACCAAGATGGCATATTTAGTCATGAGCTAAACACTCTTCAGTCCACTCAGTGTGATTATAAAAATTCTAGACCATCATGGGGTTCATCCCAGGCTGTCTGGGATAACGACACATTTAACTTTTCATACCTGAAGTTCACTTTTATTTACACTTGTTATTTCTTTGTCTTTTATTGTCCTTCAGTGCAGGTGGAAAACATTATGTGAAGATAAGCAAGAATTAGCAGTTTGACTAGACAGTGATTTGCCATTACATATTTTGTGATTTGGGAGCACTCATAAAATCCCAGGGTGTCTAGCTTCCCTCTGCGTCAAGTGACTCATGACCCACTCCTGGCAAAGAGCAGGATGTTTGCATTGTTCAGCCTCATAACAAAAATGTGATTTTTTTAAAAAAAAGTATTCCGGGTACTGACCAGGCATGTCTTTCTGCTCCCAACATTATGCATCTTCCTTGCTTCCTTGCAACACTTGCTACTCCTTCACTCCAAGAGACACTGTCAGTGGAGGGGTTTTTCTCACTATTTATTCAAAATTCTCTGAGAAAGTGTCTTTTGTTTCCTATGTCCTGAGATTAAAAATATCCCTTCTATTAAAAAATAGATTTTTTTTCCCCTGCTGGTGATAACCAGACAACTTCAAAGCAGTAGTGCTTTAACTATTAGTATGATACAAAAGATGCTTTTGACTAGTGGCAAGGAATGGAACTGGGCACACACTGAGTAAAGAAATATAAAAAATAGCTTAATAATTTAATAGTTTAATAATTAAAATGATGGTAGAGAATTGTAACCATAACAGAAAAATATATTCAAACAGAACTAAGGTTCCTGTTGTTGCTGATCAAACTAAGTCCTTCTGCCCACTAAAGCGGTGTCACTCATATTATTCTCATTGCTTTTGCTCATGTATGTTCTGGATAGATAGATCCGATCAAAAGAGTTTTGAAGAAGCAGTTATGGACTGAAAAATGCAGTCTTGGGAAATGCTTTAGAGGAACTGTATTCCTTTGGATGAAATGTTTGATAGTGAAAAGTGAAAACCAGATCGGTGTTTTGATAATATTGAAATATTTCAATGGTATTGCCTTAATTCATTTAGTTTGCCTTTTACTTCTATAATATTATTTTATATTATGTTAAACAAATTTAGAAATAAAGATATATTTTAGAACTGATTAAAAGTAATCAAATCAATAGTATAATATTTTGATGGACTATAATGGATATTCTTTGGAGTTTCTATTTTATTGGAAATGTCAAAATTTTTACTTCTTTTTTTTTTTTGATCCAGAACATTTCATTCTCCTTCAAAAATGTTAAAAAATGTATGGAATAAAACCTGCCATTTCCATGTAGCTCGAATTCAGGCTCCTGGTTCTGAAAGGTCTCTACTCGCTGTGATCCACAACATACATATGTCTGACAAACAATTTTTGTTAAATAATATTCTTTGGTTTTGAAATTTTTTATTTCAAATACCAGACCTTGATGTTCTAAAATACTGCTTCTTTCACATTCTCTGAATGCAGATTTTGTTGCGTTCATTGCATGAGAGTCTTGCTAGTAGATGTGAAATGACAGGCACAAGAATCATTTCTTCTGTCCGTGGAAGGCAGTATTCACTAGTTGTGTTCAGCTTTTGATTCATTTGTAGGAAAAGTGGGTTAATTTAAATCAGGCATATTTCCTGAATTTCAAGATTCAAATCGAACTACAATGCCATTTGGAAACACAAGAAATTCCCATGGTTTCTTTCTCTCTCTCTTTCTCTCTTTATATAATATTAATCTTTGTAAAAATTTTTATGTAAGGTGTAATAAATTTTTTGCATTTCTAAGTAGATGAAAGCTGTGTGTAAATCCCCAAAGATAACAGGATTCAATTAAAAATTATAAAATACACACAACACGCAGAAATTTGCAAAAAAAAGTTCTGTGCTGACAAAAAAACACCGGCTTTTTTAAAAGCGGGGTTGCCTCTTTTTCTGCAGGAAAGGTGTGATACATCCCATACTAGAAGCACAAGAAAAATAAAACCAAAAAACACCCATTGGCACTGATTTAGTGGAATCATTTAAGTGTTTATTTTCCTTCCTCCAATTGACTGACCTGTTGATTGATGAACCCTGATTGTCTACACGGCATTATTAAAGTAACTCTTATCTTTCTTTCCCCCTTGCCTCCCCATCAGGTCTTTTTCATCAGTTGATGACTCTCCTTGTACCCTGTAGCATTTAGACAGCAAGCAGGCAGCAAGTATTCCCCCTTTGATGTGAAAATGCTTTCTAGCTTTCGGACTGTTTGCAAAGTGTAGTAAGTGCTACTGTTTGGCGAGTGTCAGATACTCGTGCTGCATCATGTGTCTGCCTAATTTTACCCTTTGTGAGGGTCAGCATCCGCAGCAGATCTCTGCAGAGCAGATTTCTGTAATTTCCATCTTACTTGCCTCTGTTGATTGGGAAAGAACAGATTTGTCCTGCGGCTGACTCCTCAATTTTATAATTTTCTGTCTGAAGAAAGATTCAAAGGCTTGCTTTTCTGCTAAATATAATGCCATCTTTCTTCTGGGCAACTTGACCATCAGCCCTTAATTCGTAAGCCATTAAGCATGAACAACCGCTTCTCTCTGTGTTCTAGGTTTGCAACCAGGGAGAGGAATGCTCTCCTCCTCTACAACGGGCGTTTTAACGAGAAGCACGACTTCATTGCCTTGGAGATCATCGAGGAGCAGATCCAGCTCACATTCTCTGCAGGTGAGGTGTTGCTCAAGTCGAGTGTTTCTGCTTACAGTCAGGAGATCTTCTCAACTCGTTTGGAAACGCACTTCAATGATTTTATACAGCTATTTGCTGCCTCGTTAATTGGGTAACCTGCTGACATTGTACAGTGAACAACTGACGCTGGGCGTTGCAAAGTACTCCAGATTGTAGCGGTTTGTGGTGGTAACACTCGGTGTCATAGGCAGGAGCTTGTCAACATATCAGTTATAATAGCCAGAGTTTATGACTACTGTAAAAGATTGTCACTAGCCTGAAAGTTGGCCTCCAAGCCAATGTTTGCTTAAACGAGACTTCATTTTATCATGCTGTGATAAACGTCATGTGTTTATGCGGTTTTACACTACAGCATCAGTGAAACTAGGTGCGTAAATGTTATCTAAAAAATGCATGCAAGCCAAAGGAAAAGCTAGCAGACAGGTGAAAACTACCTGCCGTTTGTTAGGGACTGGTGAGGAGCAATGCTGTCACTGGATTCCACTGCTGCACAGTAGAAGCATGTCCCCTTGGAAGAAGCTGTAACCCACAAGGAACTTAGGAGAACTAAGCTGCCCACTCATTGCTATGGTGGGCTAGGAAACAAGAAACAGAGGCTTTGGCGTTTGCTTGCTTTCTGCGCTAGGACAAAGCCGGTTTCTTTTGGTGCTCGTGGGAGCAGAGAGAGCGGAAGGCAAGTGAAGCTCAGGGTGGCATGTATCCCTGCCACCGTGGCCTTCTTCCAGAGGAGAGATTTCCTCCTGGCAGTGCCAAAGTTCTTCCTGACAAAAGTGTGATCAGAACAAACCCTGACCATTCCAGCCTTAGCAGAGGAGTGTCTCCTGAGTTAAGTAAAGTTTCATCCAAAAACTCATGCCCAGCTGTGCTAATTTCCATGACAGGGGTAGCAGGTGAAGCTGTTAGCACGCAGCTGTACAGCGTGGTTGAAGCACGTTGAAGCCACCAGGAATCACACACTGGATTTCAGCAGGCTTGCTGAGGCTTTTGGTGGACCTCTTGATGGACCACTTGCATTCCTGCTTCAGCCCAGGAGCAGGTCTGTGGGTTCGGTGGGAAGGCTTTGGTGGCTTTACTAAATCTCAGCAGGGCAGACAACCTCTAGTTATCACAGGTTTAGGGGATGTTTTCCATTGGGACAGAAACAAGTATCTGGAAAGGGCTGTTGTCATGTAGGTCAAGTGGGGTTACGTGTAGGTCAAGTGAGATGTTTGTACCTTTGTACTGGGCACGTAACTCAGGAAATAATCCTGTTATTTCCCATTCTCCATATTCAGGATAGACATGCAGGCTCTAGTCAGCTCTTCCTTTATTTTTGTGAAGAGTGAGACATTGCAAGTAGTAAAGCAGCAGAAGCAGAGGCGCAACACACAGCGGTGTTGCACACTCATCGCCAGTGATGGTTGCTGCCCTCAGACCACATGGTAAATCCTATGTGACCCCATCGATTTACCAGCGATGCTTAAGTGCATATCTAGGCCCTTTGAGTTGAAGATATCTGGTTTCATTTCCCCTTTATTACCTCAAAGTTGTCCAAATTAGATTTTAAGGCAGGCTTTTGAATGGGTTATTGTAATGAAATAACATGCTGCAGTTGGAGAGATGTGCTTTCTTCTGTAGCTCTGCTCCGCCTGTCTAAACTTGAATCAAATTGCTCGGAAGGCACCCTGAGGATGAATGAGAAAAAAAAATTCTACTTGCACTTATATGCATTTAAATGTGAAGGAACTCCTTTAAAATACATGAAACTAAATTTAGATTTGCACTACTGCACCTGAGAGCAGGTCTGGTCCTGTATATTGCAAATGGTATTTTCTTTGGAAGGAGAATGGTTTATGTTTTATAGTTTTAAGTGGCTTTTTACGAACAGTACAAGTATTGGACATCTGATCTGACTGTTTTACCTGTCGCAACAACTTTTTCACAGAAAGCAAAGCAAAAGGATTGGAGACAGGTGATCTTCCTTTTGCAGAAGCTTGCTAGCTGTATAAGAAGCCCAATTTTTACCACAGATTTTTTATCACTAAATGATAAAAAACATCACAGCAAGATGTCAAACATGCTAAGCTGAAATCTGTATTGTTTAAATAACAGAAGTATATCGGATGGGAGTTAAAGGAGAGTAGGGGACACAGGAATAATACTCCACACAGGGTAAAGTATTTGTTGCAAATAGAAAGTACATTTTAAGCTCAACAGTACTGTGAACTTATGGGAGGGAGTTATTTTTCCTGTGGTTTATTATGCAGAGTTTTCCAACTGTTAAAAAAAAACAAAGAAAGAGAAAAAAAAAAGTCGAAACCTAGCAATCCTTTCTCCATGCTAGGACTTTTATGTACTTTCAACACGAATGTTTATTTTGCTGCTACCTCAGAACAGATATGCCTGGTTACTGAGCTGGTTCTGCTGACTCAGACCTGACTTAAAAGCTTCAGCTTTCCAGTTGCAATGGCAAGGACTTGCTTTCAAATTTATATACTGAAAGGCTGCCAATAATTTCATTAATCACTGGTAAAATTTTGCTGGGACCAAGGTTACCATCCATGGGTTTTATACTAGAGTACTTTTGGATTTCACTTTCTCAGCTCTGATGAGGAGTGGGCTTCCCTTCCCTGATAAAATACCCCAGCATGATACTCATCATATTAAAAAAAATCTCTAAGTGCTGCTTTTGGCAGAAATGCAGAAAAATTAATGTAAATTTTTTCCTCATTTGACCACTTCAGCAATAGTTGTATCCACCCAATGCATCTGCTACCGCGCTCTGCAGAAGCATAATAAAAAATAACGTAATTCGCCCAAATGTGGCAGAAGCTATTTTTATATTTGTGCACCAAAATAATTCCATGAAACTGGGGATATTTACTCTCTCACAGGACAAAACCCCAAATTCCTCCATAATGAAGTAAGACGGCTGCATCCTGTGCCCGATGAGGGTCTTTCCGTGTTTTGGTTTGGTGCAGAGCAGAGTTTGCAGTGATGTTGACCAATTTTTTCCCTTCTGCCTGCCGTTGCAGGGGAGACAACCACTACAGTGGCACCGTTCGTTCCCGGAGGGGTCAGCGATGGGCAGTGGCACTCGGTCCAGGTGCAGTACTACAATAAGGTAAGACTAATTGTGTTGGTGATAAGCCTGTTATTTGTAAAGTAATAGAGGTGTGGTTCACTTAGCTCTGACCTGATGTGTGCAGGTGACCTGAATTTTATTTATTTAACCAGGCACATTGCTACAACTCTGCACAAATGGTGCTGGTCTGGCTCACCTTGCCTGGTACAAAAATTTCCTCTGAGGGCTTTTGAGTTTTGTCTCAGGAAGGCAAAATCAGACCTAGTACGTCCTTTTCAGAAGTACTACCAGGGAAACCTTCAGGTAGTTGGAACTATTTTAGTTTTCAGTTCTTTAAACCCTTACAAGTGTCAGTATATCTAAAACAACTGATTCACTGATTTGGATCTTTTTAAAGAATTGTGCACTGCAGAAGCCTTAAATGTAGTAACTACAAACCACTAGTGCAGAATTTTCTGAAGCAAAGCAAATTCTTCCCTATGACTGTCTTTTGTGTAAAACAACTAGTTTAGCTAGTGCAAGCGTCTCTGGTTTGGAAAATTCGGTTATTAAATGGTTGACACTTTTCAGTAATTGAGGACTATCTTACTAAATCATTTTTTTGTCTCCTGTATAAAAAGATACGCATGAGAAATGCAAAAAGCGTCATTGCGCGCAGTTCATGGCACTCAGAGGTGGGCTCCGGGGTCCCTGTCCCACAGCGGCGCCCTTGGTAGCTGTCAGGAGCAGGTTCACTTTGACTGAACCAAAGGCGGGGGCTTTGTGCAAACCAGCCGTTCCGTGATGAGCCAAAAAGTGGGCTCTTAGGGTGTACGGTGTCACTGTTTACAGATAGATGTCAGAGCTCTTCTATAATCTATAACAAAAATTAGAGAATTCATTTAGTTACTGAGAAGCGTTGCTTTTAAGTCTGACATGATAGCATTATGGGGGATCGCGTGAGGAAATAGAGGAGCATTGTTGGCTGTTAAAAAGGAAACAGGATACTGGTGTAGGAAGCTGAATGGAAGATGAAGGATTAATATGATCAGCAAGGTCTTTATTTCCCAGCTCTGCATCCTTTCATCACAGTTTGTGTGGCAGTTTGAATGGGAGGATTAAAATTTTCTTTGGACTCCTAGATAGGGTCTCCTAGCCTAAGGATATTTTATTGAGGAAATAAAAACCTTTTTTATTACTTATTCTATATTAAAAAATAAATTTTTAAAACTTACTTTATAAGTTTTGTTCTCGATATACTCTATACTATCCGGAGCACAGAGAAATAAAAGTGAAACTTGGTCTGCTGCCATGCGTGCATCTGTGGACACTGCAAGGCTCTTCCTTACAAACTGCAACATGCCATGTTTCCGTAGTCTGCATATTTCTTAGTGAATCACTTTAGCAGAGTAAACGGCACTTGCTGAGGCAGCGGAGGGACACTCCAGCTTTCAAGCGCTTCAGTAAATGAGGAGGGGAGGGCACAGCCATGGGGACAGCCGCTGCAGCAGCTCACTGAAGTGCTGCTGAGCAGATAAGGGGCCCGGGCAGCCCCAGGACACTCTTTAAAAGGCAAAGAGATCTGACACGGATGTTAAAAATAAACCCCTGCCTCATTTTCAGGGCTTACTGCTGTTCAAGCAGACTGTTAGGTGAGCCATGTTAGCAGGTGGTGTTTTCCTATCGTTAACACATGCTCCCTGTCATCGTTTTCTTCTTCTGCCCCAGTTTTTCGAAGGGGAACGAGCCAGTCCCCACTGCACGGGAGGAAACTCACAGGAGAGAGGGAGAGCAGAGGGGCCGTGCCAGGAAACACCACTGACATCATTACCTTTGCACTCACATGACGTAAAAATGATGAAAAGCAAGGTCACTGTGTGGAGAGCAGCGCGTTGCCCTTTGCTGTCCATGTTAGAGACCGAGGTCATCACCTTCCCCTTAGCAGTATTTATTCCAGAATGGTTAAATTTGGGCTGGCAGAGGGGAGCTCACAATATTGAGTAAATGGCACAACTAGGATATGCTAACCTATATGTATTCAGTGTGCTCTCAGGACTTTCCAGCATGTCTGAGAATTGCGCATGTTGCGCCAGCTCTCCAGTAGTGAAAGAAGGAGCAGGTGCTGCGGGACAGCGGCAGCCGGAGGCAGCTCTGCAGGTCTGCTCGCCGGGCTGCCCACCGCGCCCTGCAGCAGGGTTAAGCCTTCGCCTCGGCTGGTATTTGTTTGTAAAGCAGTTCCTTGGCTACTTCATGTTTTAACAAAGCTGGAAGAAAAATCCCTGTGAGGAGGTTGAAAAGACAGAGATAATTCAGGGATTTGGATTGTGCCAAGATAAATGGGATGCTGTGTCTAAACTTGACTCAGCTAAGACGTGTTTGAATAACAGAGGACCCAAAACTCAAGAGTTTGCTTAAATTATGCACTCATGTTATTTTGCAGGTATTGCATCCTTCCGCTCTTTCCACAATCCTTCCGCACAGTGTCAGGTCCTCATCCCGTCACTACTTCAGCCCCTTTTCTCCGCTCAGATGCCACGCAGCCTCCCTGAGCAGGCACAGCTCCCCTGAGCCGACTGCCTCCTCCCTGCCTCCAGCTCATGTTTGACCCCCACCTCCAGCCCCTTCTGGACTCCCCTCCCTCCCTCTGCCCTCCGGCTCGCTCGGGCGTTTTGCAGCAGCACCCTGTCCCTGGCTGCGGGGTACAGGGGCTGCCTCTGCCAGCGTCCCCACAGGGCTCCTTGCCCCTTCTGTTCCGCTCCTTGCCCAGGGAGCTTCTGGTCTTTGCTCCTTTTCGGACATCTCTTCCCAATGCTCTCCATGGGAAACGCGTAACCCGTCGTCCCAGATACCCATAGAGATCCATTTTATTCATTTGTCCGTGTCCCACATTAAAAAACCCTTAAAGAGGTGTTTATACCTGCTCTTTCTTATCCCTCACTCGTGTTGAGTTTCATCTCCCTCCCTCTGCCTTTTGCTCTCTCAGCAGGTTTTCTTTATTTAATGGATAGGATCACTTTTGCCTATCCATTCAGCAGTCCCTTCCTGTGTCGCCTCTGTGCTTTTTTTGCAAAGTGAAACCCATACAGGCATTTCAAACTATTTTTATTATTCACACTTCTACATCTGAGTGCTGCCAGGCTGCTCATCCTGCTACTGGGGTCATTACAGCTGTGCCTGTCCTCTTCCTACCCACCTCTGTGCCCTCGGGCAGTGACGGGCTTCTTCGAGCTGGACCCTTTCCCCCTGCCTTGGAAATGTGAGCCATGTCGTGGTGCAGGTTCAAATAAACAGCAATTCAGAAATTTCCTGTTGTGCTCACAGCCAGCGTTTGGGGTCAGGCACTCTTAGCTTCATCCTTCTTTCCCAGTTCCTTTTTTTGTTAAGCTTCTTTAAAGTATCTTTTTAAAAACTAAGCTAGAAACTGTTCAAGTTATTTCCTTCTTTCTGCATTTGTACAGTATCTAGCAAGAAAAAAAAAGGGGATTGGTCTTTGGAGCTTTCAGATAATGCTGTAATTCACATAAGGATTATTAGATTTCATCACAGCTGAGGTTAGTTTTTCATTTTTAGTTTTTGAGGAGAATGACTAACGGCTTTGATATATAATCTAAATCACTTCAGTCCAAAGCAAATTTTCATAGATGAGTTTTCACAGCTCTGAAAGCTGTTCCTGCAATCTGAGTTGGTCATGGCCAGATACGAGCAAAGGTTGAGTGGTTTTTGGCACCTGCAGCTCTGTGGATGATACTTGGCTGAGCGTCACTGGAATTTGGACTCCAGGAGTGGGTGACTTGGATGTGGGGGGTGACTCTGGTGGGAAACCTCTGCAGCAGCTATTTCCTTACCGCAGCACGCAGTTCTGCGGCATCCTGCTGATGCTGCCACCCTGCGCAAAGTCAGTTTGGTAATAACGATAATGAAATAAGTAAGTGAGGAAGTGACTCCAGTAAATTATTTTCTGTACTCAGCTCAGAAGCGATGTGATTGGTAATATTTATCTTTAGTGCTGTTGAAAAATGTTGTTTTATAATTAACTCCTTATCATGAGGGTCCCCTGCCACTTAGGGACAAACACTGGAACATCATTGGCAAGAGGTGAGTCCAGAGCCAGCTTTGCGCCACTGTGTTTGCAGAGAAGCATCAAACCAGTTCTCTATCAGCTCAAGTATTTGATGCTTTCTTACAAATCCTAGTATGTACAGGCACTGTAAAACACTGCAGTAATGAAAGAGGTTGTATCAGAGGAGGAAGGGAAGCAATGTCATTTCATTTACCGTGTAGTGATGGAATTGGATGCTTCCCCCCTGGTAACAGTTGACACACTTGCTTTCAGTGGATGTGCCTAAGGGAAGCACATGGATGTTGTACTAAGGAAGTGTTGGCTCTGTATTGAACTTCTGGAAGACAAAACACCAAGGGGAAGGAATTAGTAGCTATAAGAGAGAAGTGAACTAGGAGTGTTTTATAACCATTCTCTTGTTTCAGTTGTATATTAAAAGTCTTGTCAGCTATACAGTAGCAAGGTGTCAGTTTACCTGTTAGCAGTGTTACTTGCTGTTATAGATGTTTGCTGACAGCGGGGGGAAGGCACGGAGGAAAGCTACTCGCTGACTCTGTTAGCTCAAACACATTACCTTCTGGGATCCTGATCTCGCAGCCATTAAAATCAATGAGAGGTATTAAATTAAAGGTGACCTGCATGTGACCTGCTTTCTCAAGAGGTTTATATATTGATAAGAAATTCAGAAGAAATGGAATT
Organism: Nipponia nippon; assembly: GCF_047370975.1. Taxonomy (NCBI): domain Eukaryota; kingdom Metazoa; phylum Chordata; class Aves; order Pelecaniformes; family Threskiornithidae; genus Nipponia; species Nipponia nippon. The sequence continues at coordinate 17,592,239 of NW_028262347.1, read as the reverse complement.
TTTTATTATTTTGGAAGGAAAGGTGGGAGAAGGGGGAAGATTTCAGCCTGCCAAATAAAACTGATGAAAAATAGCAGAAGCAACCTGCTGCTTGTTGACAGGATAGCTGGCGTAAGGGGCAGCGGCAATGTGAGCTGCCCTCTTTGCCTTGGTAATGTGCTTCCTTTCCACATGATGAGAGTGCAGTCAGTCTCTGATAGAGTTTGGTCCTTATCCTTTGGCTCTCCTAAGCCTGCCAGCATGAGTGACAGTCAGTAGGTTTAGCTGTGCTGATATTTGTTGGGAATAGGAGCAAAACCACCAGGATGCTTGATGGTAACGATGCTCAGTATCGATAATATCACATGAACTATCCGGCATTCATTGCACCTGCAGGATCATGTATGATTGTAGGCAGTGCTTGGGACAGGAGATTTTAATGAGCCCAGTAGTGGGTGGTGTTTTTAATTAAGTGAAAACTTCAAGCCACTCTCTCAAACTTCTGACAGAAACACAATTTTGTTCAGAATTTGAGCTATACCATCAAATTTATGTTAATGTTTTACCTGATTCATTACCTCAGGGTGGAATTCATCATTTGGCACAAGATAAAAATGTTTTTTGTATGGACATGTTCCTTTAATTAGAAAGGGCATATGCAAGTATATTTATATACTGTGTATCTTATATGTTACTTATACATATATGACATCAAAGTCACTTAAGGACGTTACTGTTCTGTTGGCAGAAGCTCCTTCTACATCTGTTTAAGGGAGCACAGGGTAATTTTACCTAAATGACAGAATACCTGAGAAGAGCAGAGAGAAACATGCTATCCCTGGTGTGCAGTACAGTAATTCTGGGGGGTGGGATGAACAAATCCCCAAATGACTCACAAAAGTCACGACTGTAAGGCCAGGCAGTGTGTGTGCGTGGGATCCTCTTCCATGGTCAGGAGGTGTAAAATGATGGGTGCCTCGGGGGGTATCTCAGCTGTACTGGTCACTTGAGCCTGCAGGCTCCTGGGATGAGATATTCAAGACAAACATTACCCTTTTTCCATAACTGAGCTAAGGTTTCTTCTCATATTTGATAATCGATAGTAAGCTGCCATTCTTTTACTCCTTCCTTGCATTTCTTTAGACCGAAGAGTGCCGTGGGTGTTGTTTCACATGCTTGACTGTCTTAGGAGTAGCCCACCCTTTCACAGCGGTTGTAGTTAGCAGTTACCTGCTCCTTTCCATCCCTGTGCACTTCCCACCCAGCAGAGCCCAGACCTGTGTTTAGCCTGAAGACAGCCGCCAGAGAAAACAGGCAAATTCTTCAGTTAGAGATAAACTTAAAAGAAATGAGAGCTACTTAGGGCTGATCTTCAGTGCGTTGTGAATTCAAAGCACAGGAGGTGCATTGCTCTAAATCAGACTCAATATGCTTTCAAAAATCGCCTGCCTGTGGTAAGTGATGGTTTCTCTTGAGTTAACTGGCCTTCATCTGGGGCAAGCTGGAGCTTGAGTATCGCCTAAGTCTGAGCTAATGCTGTAGAGATTTAGCTCTCAGCCCACTTGCACACTAGAATTTGCCAGTACCTTTCCTTCCCGGGGAGGATCTATCCCTCACCCACTGGCTGAAAGCTATTTCCAGGTACCAAAACACCCTCTGTTTCGGTGCCAAGACCTGCACTGTAATTGATTTTCCGTACCTTGGGTGCATGCTGCGGCTCTCCCCTTGTGCTTGCTCAGCCAGCAGGCAGTGGGCGGGAGGGCGGCTTTCTCCTTTGCCTGTGGGTTCCTCGGCCGAAGCTGATCCCAAAGGGTTGTTTAACCGTGCTTCTACAACTGTGCTATGGCGCCAGCAGAGCTTACCATTTTGAGTCTGCATCCACAAATCCTCCATACTGTGGATCACAGACTGACCATCCATGCCGGGAAGTGGCGTACCTCTGGGCAAAACCAACCAGCTCTGTATCTGGGGAGACCTCAGGGAGCCCCATTTGCTCCCAGTGCAGTCTGAGTGGCATCTTTCCAGCACTGCTGTGCAGAGTTTGTGTGCCCTCCCTGGCTGCTGGGCTCTGGATGGAGCTGGGGGCAGCTGAGGGTCTTGAGGGCGACGTGGAGTTGGGACTGCTGCCAGCTCAGGTAGGCTTGGGATGAAGCAGCTTGCAACAGAGGAACAGATCCCATCTGCACTTGTCTGGGACTTGGGGAATGAAGTGGAAGGAGGGACAGGGTCAGGGCGGAAAAGACAGGAAGAAAAAAGCAGCCCCAGGCGAGGTCAGGGCTTCATTTGCTGCTGTTCCTGTAGTTAGTCAGGCAATATGTTGGTCAGAAAGAGGAATGTCGTACGGGAGCTCTGTGAATGTAGATGTCTGAAGAGGCATAAATTGAGAGTATACCTATTGGAAGATAATATTTGTCAGTGCTCTTACTGTTAAAATAAAATGAAAACCATCTGCAGGTCTGTTCCAAACCACCCACCCTCACTCCATGCACACTCTCCATCTCAATGTGCAATTTTTGTCATGGCCAAGTGTACTGGTTTTTGCTGGGATAGAGTTAATTTTCTTCATAGTAGCTGGTATGGTGCACATTTTGGATTTGTGACCAAAACAGTGTTTGTAACACAGGGATGTTTTAGCTAATGCTGAGCAGTGCTTACACAGAGTCAAGGCCTTTTCTGCCTCGCACCCCACCCCACCAGCGAGAAGGCTGGGGGTGCACAAGAAGTTGGGAGGGGACACGGCTGGGACAGCTGACCCCAACTGACCAGAGAGATATCCCACACCATATGAGGTTGTGATCAGCAATAAAAGCTGGGGAAGAAGGAGGAAGGGGGCAACATTCAGAGCGATGGCGTTTGTCTCCCCAAGTAACCGTTACACGTGATGGAGCCCTGCTTCCCTGGAGATGGCTGAACACCTGCCTGCCCATGGGAAGTAGTGAAGGAATTCCTTGCTTTGCTTTGATTGCGTGCATGGCTTTCGCTTTACCTATTAAACTGTCTTTATCTCAACCCACAAGTTTTCTCACTCTTACCCTTCTGATTCTCTTCTCCATCCCACTGTGGGGCAGTGAGCCAGCAGCTGTGTGGGGTTTAGCTGCCCACCGAGGTTAAACCGCAACACTAAGCAAGAAATAAGAAGCACTTTACAACAGGCCTGGTGTTTAGTAGCTTCAGCATAAAGACTTTATATAATGGACAGGAGCAAAGGCCTTGAGATAAAAACTGCAACACTTGCCTGGCAAAGTTGGAGATGTAAAGGGAAGGTTGTTGGGTTTGGGGTTTGTTGGGTTTTTTTTGCAGGGGGAGTCCCCATTTTCTAAACGAAGCGAAAAATCAAGCCAGTTTCTTTTCTTGGAAGGCTTTTTTGCACAGGTGCCTTCCAGATCTTCAGTCCAATGGCAGCTTCTGGTCTAGCAAAAGGACAGGGTGGGTAAACGTACAGACGTGACAGAAAGCCCAATGAACCCATTGAGCTCCCAAGGGAGAGGTGGGCGAGGAAGCAGCAGTCTCGCGGGGCAGCTGCAGAGCTGGTGGGAACGGGGAGTACGCAGCGGCCGCAGGGCCCACCAGCAGCTGCGGAGGGGACAGTGCTGCACATTGCAGCAAGGATGGCACGAATTTACCCTGTCCTTCAGCTGATCATGTGGTGAACATAAGCTCTTAGGTTCAGTCTTGTACAACCCCTGCGTTTTCTCATTCTCTTACACACATTATGCTTGCAACTCATTAGCAAATTATCTTTAGGATTATCTTTATAGCAAATCTCTAACATTCATCACTGCCTTTGTTTTACTAGAGTCTCTGTTTTGATTCCGGGAGTCTGTGTCGTGCAATTACCTAGCAGTGGCCAGAGGCAGAGCACTTCTGAAGGACTTAAGGATGTGTACGCAAAGCTTCCCTTTTGAAAACTCAAGTCCACCCCTGTTCTCCCACCCAAGAGCCGGCTGAGACCACATTTCATCCATCCACCAGTCACTGGGGGGGTGACACAGCCGTACCCTAAAAGTCAACACCTACAGGGCTGCATGCTGGTGTGCTTGTGGGCACCTGGAAGCTCGGTGGCCACTTGCATTCCCCTGCCATGGGCAGGCAGAACCTGCCCTTTAATCCAAACCCCTTCCATAAGCACATGCGGCACGGGCAGTCGCAGGCGGTGGGAGTGGTGCTGCTCTGTTGGAGAGGTTAATGTAGCAGTTTGTTTTGAAAAGGGTGGGTTGAAATACAGCAACCTCTGAATGGTCTGCTGCAGAGATGGGTACGAGCCCTGCTGGCTGCAGCACACATGCCCCCACGCCGAGTGCCTGTGAAGCTGACAGATAGGTTATCTCGTTTCCTTCTGAAAACACAGACCCTCTCTGATGATGGCACATTCACCTGTTATGGAAATATAATTATCCTTTATTCAGGGACAATAATTGATCTCGCTCCTTTGCCTCTGGGAAGAAAAAAAGGGAGATACCAACATTTTAGTGAAACTCTGATTGTGACAGCTGTGTCAAAAGACACTGACGACACTGGTTACTGCTTCCTCTCCTATAAAGGGGACTAATTCTCATTAGAAGTGCTGAGTCCGTGGTGCCCTGTCCCCCCAGGACTGCCAGGCGAACAGGAACATCGTGCAGCTGCTCAGCACAGGCTTCCCCATGCCACCCCGCCGCCACGCTGCCTGTGGGGCGGGAGGCTCCCGTTCCAGCACGAAAGCCTTGTTTGCTCAGCTCTCGGTCTCCCTGCCGAGCCTGCCAAGGAGGCTGCCAGCACCGCGGGTGATTTATGAGGCAGGCACATGCCTGTAGCTGAATAGGGATTGCCAGCTCCTTGGAGAAAAGCCACGTAGCTGCCACCAGTCAGGCATAACTTTTAGTCATTGGACCCAGGGTGAAAGACTTTACCCTGAAAGTATCCAGGACACCATCCAGTGTCATTTACTTCTTAATCGGAATGGTCAGGAAAAGTGGTTGGCAATTAAATTCTTAGATAGGTATTAAGTATTACACCCTGTGCCGGGGAGCACCCCTCGCACCGGGGCATGGTTGCCCCTGCCGAGTGCTGCATTTTGTAACTTGGTTGGAAAAGACAGACCCCAGCAGAAGTCAAATCACTGCAAATGCAATTAGTAATAAAGGCTGGGTATGACTTATGCAAATGTCTGTCGCTCATGACATCTGAGCAGACATAACTGCGATCTGAGGGAGAATTTCTGAAGTTAATCCTCCCGGTGGCTTCCAGACTAATTTGTTAAGGGATTGAAGGAGATTTTCTAAATAAACAATGCAATTGTTGAAGATTATGATAATGCCACAGTTGATCAAATGTCGGCGCTCCAGAGTTTGGATTTTGCTGGCTCAGAGTGACTTGCTCTGTTTACAGTGTCCGTGATCAACACAGGCCCGCTCTAGCATTGCTTGGCATTGGCTGGTAAAGAAAAATGCAGAACATTAATTGCAATGTTAAGCAAATATTGGGGGGGGGGGGGAGCGGGGAGCTACTATAAATACTGAAAACGTCATTCAGTTAAGAACAACGTACTTCTCTGGGCATACTTTTCCAGGAAGAAATACAATTTTGTGGATCTGCAGCTCCAAACCTAAATTCATAGTATCTCTAAGAAATGCCAATATAGCTTTTAAAGGCTCCCTCAAGTGTGCAAGGTAGAAAGTGTCTTAAAGTTTAGTGCTTCTTCTTAAAATAAATCACGTATTCTTACTTAAGATTTAGCCGTATTTCTAATTCTGTCATTTCCTTATCACCCATCTCATTGTGAATATTTAATATTTAATAGCAGAAGGTACTGCAAGGTTGTAGAGGTCAGTGGTGGCACAGTGAGGAGGAGGCAGTGGACAGTGCTAATTTCCAGTGGAGCGCTGATGATATCCTTCACCAGATCATCAATTTGTGCTGGATGCCTTTCCTTCTACAGCATTTGCATGGGATCAAAAGTTCTGCTTAAGCACAGGAAAGTTTGCAGGACACCAAAACCATAGGGAGTGTGACCGCAGTCAAGTCTTCAGCTCTAGTTTTGAGAAGGACTTACCTGTGGTTACCTGCGTAGTGCAAGGCCTCTTCTTCACAGAGAAAATTGCTGGGGTTTCTTCAGTTATGCAAGAAAAAAAAGCAATTCAAATGAAAAAGTCACTTTCTTTGCTAGTCACGACCAGAATTTTTACCAGCATCGTGAGGGACATGCATGTTTAAATTACTTTCCAACTCAAGGAGTCAGGGAGCTTTTACAGAATCAGCAGTAGTGGTAGCCAGATGCAGGTTATGATAGGTTTTCACAATTTTCTTACAAGAACAAAAGTTACTCTATCAGCAGATTATTGTGCTTTTTGGTGGGCAGGCTTGTATACTTATGAAGCATGGTGGTAGGTAGTGCTGGAGGCACATGTACAATACAAGGGTACAAGGAATTTGTAGCTATGCATCTGTATTATTTGTCTGTACTGTGCATTTTGGTGCTAGTGGGTATGGTCATTTAAAAAAAACTATAGCAATTATAATTACAAGCACCTAAAGGAAGGGAAAGAAATTAGAGTTTCCATTGCTGAATGCATGCCAGGACTTTACATTTAAAGTTCAAAATGTTGTTCTAGTCAAACACATAAAATATGTTCCTCGTGTCTGGATGCAAAACATGTGATTTCCTACATGCTCAGAACTCAATTTTTAAAATGCCATGAGAAAAGGTAATCTCTGCAAAAATAGTTCAGTTTATGAGTCATTTCCTGGCATTCTGTCTGAAGATTCAGAGACTCCCGTCCTTGCTGAGGCCCAATTCATCCTCTTCCACCCAAATCCAGAGGATCATCAATGAAAGTCCTAGTCTAGATAAGACTATAGTTTTGATATATAGAAACTGAAGCTTGACAGATTCTGATTAGAAATAATATACAATATCGTTAATAGTGAAGGTATATAATCTGCACGATAATCTGCCCTCAGTTCTGATGGTCTCACTGTCCTTTGAAATCTTTAAATCAAGTTAGTATTTCCCTTTCTAAAGGAAAATTTTAGCTCAGGTGCAAGCCACGTTATTGAGACAGGACTCACTGGGTGATGTTCTGTGGTTGTATAAGGCAAAAGGCTGATTAGACGATAACATGAGTCCCTTCCATCCATAAAATGTGGCAGGAGCCTGTGAAAACCCATCTCAAGCTCCAGCCTGCAGTATTGCAGGTGAGAAGCCGAGAGCCAGGAGGACAGGAGAAGTGTTGCTGCACATTTGCCCTGTTCTTACGCTCTTCCACCGGGTCTACCGCTCCCTCAGTGGGACTTTGTTCTGGCCTGTGGCAACCATTTACGTTCCTATAACATCTCCTGAAAAGCGTTGAAGGGCTGCCTGGCTAATATTTACTTTTTCTTGGTCCTGCTCGGACGTGGCTGCGGAGCCCTTGCAGGTGGTAGTGGGTGTCACGGGGGCAGCTGATCTACCCTTCCAGAACAGGCACATGGGAGCCTGGACTTTAAAAGCCCCTCCCTGCAATTCCACCAATATTTATTCACGTGGATTTCAATTAGTAGTAATTGGTTTTGTTGATTTTTTTTTTTTTTTCTGGTAGAGGGTAAGTGCAAAGTGATTGATATCTGGGAAAGGAAATCAGGATTTGGCGGCAGAGCGACATTCCATTGTCTTGACACGAAATAACAAATAACTTGCCTCTAAATCTGTGTCTTGGGAAATGAAAGTGTAAAGCAGTGAAAGTCATTTGGAGGTCATTGAGATGCAAAGTGTGTCCTGCTCCCCAGCCCTGAGTCGCTCAGCTCTCTGTGACAGCTTTGAGAAATCTCTCAGTCGGCTGGGGAAGAGGAGGGCAATTGTGTACCCAGTGCCTGGCTCGCTCGCTCTCCCCCACTTGGTTTTGGAAGTGGTGTTCTCACAGAGTTTGCAAACACCACCTGAAAACACTCGTCGTTGTGGCAGTGATTTTATACGCAAGTGCAAACAGTAACTTTTCAGAAACCATCCCCAGGGCTTTCACTCTGCAAGTAACAGTAGGGACCATGTTGTGTCAAAACCAACCCGAGCCTCCACTCTCTGGCAGCCTCATCCTCGGCAAGGCTGCTCAGCACTTATTCCTCTTGCTCCTCCCAGGTTTTAAAAGGCTTGACTTGCGTGCCCAGTTACAGCACTGCCATAATTCTGCACTCACCCCGCACCTGAGCTGGGTCTCAGCTGCGTGGCTTTCCCCATGGTGCAGGGCTCTCAGATCACCCTGGGGAACCTGGCACCCAGCAGTGCTCCTTGAGCCCAGGTTTGCTCGAGCCATCTGACACCTCCATGCTGAGAAACTCCTGGGAGGTTTAATGACGCCTCCCAAAATGGTGATTTTCAGCTCCTCCTGAAGGCTAAGGAGATGCGAGGGGCCTCGGTGAGAGCTGGCAGAGTCTGAATGGCTGTTGGCTCACCAAGGCCCTGAGGACGGTGCTTGAAGGCTGTGCTGTGCTGGGCCGTGCTGTGCTGTGCAGCACAGCCTGGCAGGGCTTCTGCAAAGCCAGCAGAGTCATTGAAATGGCACCTCAGGAATTTGGTGCAAGTGCTTTGAAGTGCACTGTTATCTCCATTTAATCACATGGTAAATCTACAGTGGCTCGCTGATTTGCAGTAGCTTTTCAGGTATTTTGCATCTGTCTGTGGAGTGAGGGGAAGCAGCACTTTGCAATTCCCTGGCCACTCGGAGATCTGTGTGTACCAGGAGACCCTCGCAAAGATCCAGCCATGGGCGGTTAGCCCATAGAGCATTGTGGGATTCCTGGGCTTCGTAGACCCAGTTGTGTCCCCATCACCCACACTGAGCAGCAGTTTGCTTGGCAAGGTGTCACCAGGGATGAGTCCAAGGAGAAGGAGTTAGTTGCTGTGAAAAGTGTCACATTGTGCTATTTCTAGGTATTTCTTGGACTCTGACATCGATAACATTTGCGTCCTGGATGCAAAATTAAGTCATAAAACATACAAGATTTACATAAAGCTGAAAATATTTGAGAGTGGTACTTTGGCAGGTAGATAGGGACAAATGGCAAAGGGAGAAGGGTTTGCTGAACTGAGAGAGGAGAGCACGTGAAGGAGAACAAGGATGCTCTTCCAGCATCCTTCACGTGCTCTCCTCTCCCAGTTCTCCAGCGATGCTGGAAGAGCATCCTTGTTGGTGGAAGGGAAGAAGGCAGCAAAATAGGCAGAAAAAGGGTTCAGAGGGCAGGGAGAAGGCATACCAGCCGCAGGGGCAGAGCAGAGGGGAGGAGAGCGCTGCAGAGGGCAGATGAGGGGACCCGCAGCAGCAGAGCACCAAGGTGAGTGGTGTCTCCCACGCGGAAAGGTGGATGTTGTCTTAAGGAGCGGGCACGGTCTCTCGGCAGCCAAAACAGGTCCTTCTTGCTGTGTCACTGATGCAGCATCGAAGAGCTGAGAAGCATCTGGGAATACAAATTTGAGGATAAAATTTCCATTTGCAGGCAGGGAAAACTCATTCTTCCCATCGGTACTGCAGCAGCCTTTGCCAAAATTAGTCAAATCCAAGTATACAGCCTTTGCAGGAGCTGGATGATATTTGTGAAGATACTGGTCACACTCTGTGGAGGGAAGGCGCATGTCTGGATGCCGTGTGTGTGTAACCATGGCTTTTCACAGGCTCGCCATGCCGTTGCTGGATGGTGGGACAGGAGGGCCGCCCCCCATCTCTGCCCTGCCACTGAAAGAGCAGCAGCAATTCAGGCAGCGCCATTCACGTGTGCCAGGTCTCATGGCTGTGCCGAAAGCCTCCTGCTTTAAATATCAAAGTTTAGCCTCTGGATGCGGCCGTGAAGGAGATAACGAATGAGGCTAGTAAAACTCGCTTGACTTTGTGGCACAGCCTGAATCCTGAGATCGATGTTTCAGGGAGTTTGTCTAGGAAAGGGAACTGGTCTGGTGGCTTTTCACGATTTGCATTTTTGACTCACCGATGGGAAGCTTTTTGGTTTTCTTTTTCACTGTCACAGGCTCTCATGTTTCTCGACAGACTCGAGGCAAGTTTGTATAAAGAAATGCCATTAAAATATTCAGGGAATAAAGGGGATACATACATCAAAGGAGTAAGGGGTTTATGTGAAATGATTTGTCCTGCCTTTCCCTGGTGAGTAATCAGGATGTATAAAAGATTCTCAGTTCTTCACACCACCTTATTTTAAAGGTTCTCTGGAAAGCTGCAGGGGGAAACTTTAAAAAACAGAGATTAATATTAATGGTTTCTCTTAATCTGGCCTAATTTGGAGTTTCCCAATTGATCAGAATGGTCTGCAAATCCATGCCACGGCGCTAAGCTTCTCCGGCATTTCCTAGTCTCTCCCCCTGGGATTGCAAGCACGGTGCTTTCCCCATTTGTTTTTTCTTGTTTATTTATTTATTTTCCTTGCGGGGGGCTGGACTCCGGCCACTTGCCCAGGGAGACTGCCGCCACCGCCGGCCCTTAATGAGCTTTTTGACCACTGAAGCAGCACAGCATCGCCTGGGAATCGGAGAGGGTTTCTCCCTTCCCCGTGTTAGATAGCAGAGCAGAGGCCAGCAGGTTAACGAAGGAACCGGGGCGGCTGGCAGGCTGCCTAATGAGCGCCAGGGAGCCAGCGAGGGGAGACCCTGGAGGTGGCCAGAGCCCCAGCAGCAGCCTCCAGCGGGACCTGATGCCAGTTGCTCCATTTTTTCCCATTGTTACTGTAGCTGGAAGCGTTGGGAAGCAAAGAGCCCCAAAGGGTATGAACGTGAGGCATTTTCCACCCAGCACTTTTGGGGACGGTGGGGTCTGAACCAGCACATTAACAATGCAGAAGGGTGCTTTTTTTGTATTAAAAATAACTAGGAAACAGATTCTTTTTAACCTTTAACCACTCCAAACAGTCAATAAATCATTAGCTACTGATTAACAAAAACAGAAGGGTGACATTGTCCACTAAGCAAACTCTTGGAAGCACTGAAAGGCTGGCACAGACTTCAGGATGGCTTTTCTTTTTACACATTTGCACTTATTAAAAAGACAAACAAGCCAAGCTCTGCATATTAAGCCATGCCACACAAAGCATTTTGCTAGAAGACCAACTTTCTAAAATAGATGTATTTTTTAATGTGTACAGTGAGCTGAGCAAATGCAGTGTTTACGATATGCAACATTATATCTGTCCACTAAGAAAACAAGTCTCCTCGTGCCAAGCATAAAGAGATGGGTTGTGTCTCATTTGCAAGGGTTCCCAGTTTGTGTTCTCAAAGTCTTGGCCACGCTTGCAGTCTGCTGCTGAGTCGTCCCCTCAGCTCCTTCAAAAGGCTCAATGGGGTGGCTAAAGCAGACAGAAGTCCTCGCGGCCGAGGTTCGGGCTGGAGAGCACAGCTTTCAGTTTGAGTTCAGGGAATATCTCGGAAGTTGGAACACTCTCCCGTGGCCGACCAAAACCACTCTCCCTCTTTCCATCTGTGTGAAAAGTCAAGTGGCAATTTTTTATCTAAGAATGGAAGTTGGAAAAAGGTGTTTCTGGTGGAGGAAATGCTTGTGGGACCTTTGGAAAAGCTCTATTATCTTGCGGATTAACTAATAAAAGGGTGAGATCCAGCAATCTGCGTGTCGTCACTGCTGCTGATTGACTAAACAAACATTTGCACTTTGTAGTATTACTATTACAGGTACAGTATCTAGTCTGGTTTAATTCAAAAGAAGTCTGCCAAAGACCGGACTGTTTGCTTAAATATCTCCAACAATTTTGCATCATGGCTTTTGAAAACAACATTTATAATGTAAAAATGTAACCGTTAAGTATTTAAGACAAGGCTTCCATTGTCCATTATTCTGTATGTCTTTTCCATTCACTGTGCATCATTAGACCATCTGTGTCTTTAATAAGTAACTGTGTGGGCTCTCACAGTTTAAATATTTACTTTAAAATAATAGAGGATCCAAATGAAACTGAGATACATGAGAATATCCATGTCTGATGTTTTAAGTGGAATGGGAGTAGATTTGTGCAGTAGATTTGCAAACTATAAGCAGATGTGTTTTGATGACCTTCTCTCCTCTATCTGGTCTCCATTTATAAAACGCAAGTTCACAGATTAAGCCTCTCAGCATTTTACATGCACCTGGAAGAATCTACATGTGTTTCTTTCTGTTGAAGCTGTGGGGAGAAGTCCAAACAGTTCATTGCTCCATACTTGGGTTTCACGAAAATCAGATTTGGCATCGGTAGTAAAATACCTTTGCAGTGGCGTTCTCTCACTCCGCTGTCAACTGCAACCTGAGAAGGTCACTGCAGGTGGCCAAAGGGAGTTACACGCACCTTTGCGGCTTGAGAAGGTCACTCGTCCAGGTCACCGCTGAGGACAGCAGATGAGTCTCGCTGTTAACTCCGGTATCGTCAGAAAGGGAGCTGCAATTTTCAAAAGACATGCTGGGAGGCTGTCATTCCTGCAATCACAGTCTGCCTGTGACTCTGTCTGGGCAAGGGAGAATGTCATGGGTTAGGCATGAGATTTGAGACTGTCCACCCATACATCGGAACCACTAATCTCCTTCATGAAAGCTCAAAGAGGCAAAGTTAAGGTTCGTGACGTTGTGTACAATTTTATGTACTAATTTGAGGAACAGAAATATGGTTCGTCTTGTTTCACAGTTAGAGAGAAGGGTAGGTGGCTTCTACTCTCACATGTGGCTCCTGAGTCAGGGCTGCTTCTTTCTGTTCTCCAAGTGACTCTGTATGCAATTATATCCAGCAAACATAAGTGTCAGTACAATGAACAGAATGTACTTTAATATGGGGTGTGCAGAATGTTTGAAGAATCACTATGTGATGGTGATAATACACTGCGACACTCAGGGCTCCTTTTTTTTCCTTTCTTTTTTTGAGTTCAGGATGAATCCAATTCATTCATAGTTTGTTTAAGGGAGACCAAGTTCTCTCTGTGGCACTGTTTGGTACCTCTTCTTGCTACTCACTTTTACAGCAATTCAAACTTTGAATTCCAACCTCTTTCTGGACAAGCACTAAGTAAAAAGGCAGCCTTTAGGGTTAGGCAGCGCAAAGTAAATTTTCAGCCCCATGAGCAGGAACTCAGCTACATGACTTGCATTACCATTAATGGGGGTCATGCTGGTAAATTCCTGTACACCACATTGAACATTTATTCATGAGTGCAGAATTGGCACAGCTAATGAAACTTGCCTTTCGGGTAGCATGGTGTTTCAGGAGATGAGTCTGACAGGCAGAAAGGACTGCTAAGTACCCAGATGAAAGTCTGGCTTTTAACTCCTTGAACATATTTCCAGAAAATAATAGTGTGAATTAATGCTGGTTAGTGTTCGCTGTTCCTACTGTTAGGGATCAGTCCTGCTCCAGTAGGATTCCACAGAAGCAGAGATGATGCCTGAAACGTAAATGTGTGTGCTATCATTTAGTGATGGCAATTCGCTTTCTTGTGTATTTTCCACGTACTACTTACCATTACTTATTTTCTTTCAAATGTAGTCCGGTCCTCTTGGTAACACCAGCTTCTATAATCACAAACAAATTAAGTTCTTTCTTATAATACGCACCCCTGCTACTTTCCCAAAGATGACCCCTCCTATGGCTGGGCATCACCTGCTGATTTCCAGCTTACATTACTCATGGGCATCTTATCCCCATTTGTTCTTGTACTGTGTCCATTGCAGTGATAGCATCTTCCCATTTCCAAAACTCTTCCTTAGCCTTTACTGCTAGGCTAAACCTGGCAAGTCCTTGTTTTCTGTTCGATAAGGTAAGCTTTCCATTGCCCTGGCTGCAGTTCTGTGCATCTGCTCTAGTTGGAAGTTATTTTTAATAAATGAAATAAAAATTGTTCACAATATTCTACCCTGTTCAGTGTCATAAAATTTCCTTCATACCCATCTTCGCAACAAACCACTGTTGTATTGCCTTTTTTATATTTTAATCACACCATGGTTCATAATTGTTTTGTAGTCAATTAATACAGTTAATTTTTTCTTATTTTTCTTCATTTATAGCTGGTGATTGTTGAGCCTGCAATAGAAATTCTTGTGATTAGATCCCAAGTTTCATGTTCCATGATTAATTCTCTTTCTCAGCTATTCAAAGTGATTCTTTTTTTTAATGCATGATACTCTAAATATCCTTTGTGTCACCAGCAAACTATATTTAGCATTAATTAAAATATTAAATGAATAAAATCAGTTTCATGAGTGAATTCTGAAGGAACTCCTAACTTAGGCTCCCTCTGTTCCAGTCTTTTATTTATTTCATATTATTTCAGTTATAAAGTATTCCCTAGGCTAGGTGCTGAGAAGATGAGTAGTGTAGTTCTTGCCATATATAAGAGAAAAAAGAGCCCATGTCACATTAAATCACTCAGAGAATCTCTCTTTCCTTTCCCAGCAACATATTCTTCCGTTTTGCCAAGAGCCTGTTCTTTCAAATGGGCCTTTTAACATGGTCAGAAAATCACGACGTGTTTGAACTAAGTATGGTTTGAACAGCCAGTAGGTCTCTTCATTCATAGGCATATTCCATTTCTTCTTCATCAGCTTATGGCTCTGTGTGGTCATCAGAGCCGAAGAGAAGCCAGAGGTCTGTACTGCAATGAGCAGTCGGCATCTAGAGAAACACTTTGCAATTTCTATGTTAAATAAAAGTAGGGGAAAAAAATCAATTTGCCACTGCAGCTAGTTGACTGTGAAGGAGCAGCTGCAAACTGCTGAGTCTCATCAGGTTGCAATCTTGGTTAACATTGGGCAGATCCCCCCTGCCGCGAGAATAAATACCCTGCCTTTGTCAAGGCTCCCATGTAAGAAACAATAGGTTATTTCAGTGAAGCACAAGAACGTAAATGTTAATCGAATCATTCCTCCAAATGAATAGAAGTAGCACCCAAGAATGCAAACATTTTAATTTTGGAAGGGAAAGTCTGCCTGCCAGTTGGTTAATTTTCTATGTATTTTTTCATGTACTTTGAAAAGCTGCTTGCTCACATTGCCATCATTGCATACAATAACATTTTCAGCACTGCAAATATGTATGCTTCCTGTCTTTCAAAGCTGGGTAGTGGCAAAGTCCAGGGAGTACTGGGAAAAATAAGATCTGCCTTAATATCACTGAAGAGAGGTCAAAACCTTATACTGTATCACTGCCAAACTATGTGGTCACATTAGTTCTTGGTAGAGGAAGTGGAAAATACTTTCCAACTGGAACTGACACCAGGAAACATCTTTTAAAAATGTTTTTTATACATTGGGATAATTGCCCTTTGAAATAAATCTGTATGTCTTTACACATGATGAAAGTGGCCTCAGGTATTTTAACAAATTTATGTGTGTACAAGCGAAACAGAAAGAATAGGCATTTATCCCCTTACTGCTTCCTTGTTTGCTGTACAAATAAGGGATTTCAGTACGCAGTTGAGCAATATATGTTTTGAAGCGAGTGTACAGCAAACTACAGTGGGATGCCCAGCCATCTTCTGTTGTCATATGGTTACAACCATTGTTGATCAACACATCATAAAAGTATCTCTTGGCTTTCAGAGTGTCTGGGTCAGATCCTGGTGACTTCACTCCTGTGAGGTGTCACTTTGCCCATAGAGGAACGGCAGCAAAGCCAGGGGAGTTCAGCACATTGCTTCTCTTGTACCCATAAAGTCCTCAGAGATCCTGCACCAGTGGTAGATTACGACTCTGTAGCTCTCTACGAACACTAAACATGGAAAATGGTTTTCTTACAGAATTTACTAGTTCTTCACTGAGGCTGATATGCTGGTGTTCGTACATGTGCCCTTTTTTAACAGTCATGGTGCACTTTTCCACTGGAGGAATCTGTCTCTTGAGTTTCTGTGTAGCAGATGTCGTCTCCTGTCAGTCGCACTGGGGTACATCTTGTCAGGAAATTAAAGGAGATGAAGGATGTGTTTGGGGTGGAGGCACAGAAATTTGGTGTTTGGTGTTGGATTCCCAGTGGTCCTGTAGGCTTTCCTGCCTGTTGGGATCACTGAATTTCCCCAGTTGTCAGTGGCTGCTGAAGTGGGGAGAGCAACACCTGCCAGCAGGGTGATTACCAGAGTGAGCCACTAACGGTGGAGGTGTGAAGCTGAGTGTGGTAACTCTTGTTTTGTGGCCCATGTTCACCAGGGCACTTGTGGGTGGGTGGGCGGGCAGGAGTTTCCTGCTGCCTGGGTGAAGCCAGAGATCAGGACAAGCCGGAGCATTTATTGCCACTCTAAAACACACTTTCTTCCCATCTTCCATGCATCACCCACGGTGTCGGTCTGCATGCCTGGACCAAAGCGGCTGTGTGAGCAAGCTCAGATCCATCCCTTATTTTTGGTTGTCCAACTCTGTGGGTTGATGATCCCTATTTTCCTATAACTAGGAACCGGGGGGCTTCTCAGCCAGCTCAGCCACAGGCAGTGGGTTTCTATGCCCTCCATCTTGTAGCTGGGAGGCACTCCCAGCAGTCACAAGCAGTCTTCATCTAAGCTCCTTCCTGGTCATCGGACAACCTTTTGCTACAGCCTTTATAGGAACCTGCACTCAGTTTGTGGTTGCCCTGACAGTACCCCCATGAGGGAAAATTTGATTTAAGCCTTTAGCCTCACTTGTGATATTACATCATTTTACGTTTTTCTGTCTTTGGGCAGAAACAACATTAAAATTCAAGTGACTTCATTCACTTGAGGTGAAAAGTTGCAAAATTAGCAGAATTTATTAGAGTTTGCTGTGCACAAGTAAGAAAACACCTCTTTGAAGTGATTTGGGCCAAAGTGGTGCAGCAGTGGAAAAGACTAAAGCCACTTCTGACCATGCTGTGTATCAAACTAACCATGTATAGACCCTCTTTAAAGTCATCCATTGGGTTTTTTTTCTTGCCTAGATGTCACAGGTCAACTTAACTTCTGCTAGTTTATTTGCACATGCTATTTTAGTCCCCTTTGGGGAATAAGAGGTACGTTGGTGAGCTGGCTGAACCAACATTTAAATGCCATGTGTATTTAGCACTGTAGGACATGTGCCATTTATTTCTTGAAGCCCAACATTGGGCGATTAGGAATTCCTCATGGGCCTTCAGGAGAGAAGGTGGCCGTGGTGACCGTGGACGACTGTGACACAGCAGTGGCTGTGCGCTTCGGGAGCCTCATTGGAAACTACACCTGCGCTGCCCAGGGGACTCAGACCGGCTCAAAGAAGTAAGGATTCCCTATATTTGCATTTTCCACTCATTCTGTTCTTCCAGGGGAGAGTTAACAGTATGTGATTAACCACTAAGCAAATTAAGTTGGAAAAGCAGATAGAATTTAACAAGAAAAAGTAACAAGGATTAGTTTGGTAGATGGAATTTGTTGGAGGCTACTGGAAGTGTCAGTACACTGGGTGGAATGCACAGTTTTGTGTGGATACAGACATGTGCCCAAATTACTTGTAAAATGCAAAAAAAAAAAGACCTGGAGGTCAGTGTGGATGGCCCCCAAAAAGCATCTGCTCTGTATGAAAATGTAAAGAGAAGGGCAAATAAAATGCTAGACTTTATAAATAAAGGGGATGGCTGAAGAGTTTATTACTTCCATCATTTAGGTTAACAGTCCTGTCTTAAAAGGTGATAGAAATAAAGGAGGTGCAGAAAAAGCCATGGAAAATCATTAGGTATTAAAAAAAAAAAAACTTTCCTGTGAGGAAAGACCAAAAAGATTAGTACTGTTGGGTTTAAAGAGAAGATGGACAGCAAGGGACATAGTGGGGGTATAAAATAATGAGCTATAGCAGAAAGACCATTGAGATGCACATGCTGCTCTAAAATCCCAAGAGAATGAGGGGCCATAAAAATTCGGGCTAATTCAAACTGACCAAATGATATGCTTTTCAGACAGTGTGGCGTCACTCAGTGGAACCTGCCACCGCCAAATGTTATTAAGACTAAGATCTTCAGAGGATTTTAAAAAGGTTGGCACTGTATAATAATTTAAGTCATTATATCAAAATCCGCAGCATCTCAGCCCTTGTGCTGAGGAGCATAAGCCAGCCCCTGGGTGACTGGAGTCAGAAAGAAGTGTCCTGCGCCTGCACATTTTTCCGTAATTTCCATTTTCTTCTTCATATTGGCTACTGTTAGGGACAGGTCATTGGATTCTGTATGCACGTGACAGCTGCTAAGTTAAAAGTTATGGTGTTTCTGGAAGGTCCTTTGATTACAAGCTCTGGAAGTGCTGATGTAGCAGGGGGAAGTGCATGGCAACATGGGTAAACTAAATAGCTCAAATGTGCTTATGGAAACAGTAAGATAAAGAACAAAACAAAAAAAAAACTATGTGCAAGAAATGATGGGCATTTCTTTGTTTCTTCAGATCTTTGGACCTAACTGGCCCTCTCCTCCTTGGCGGTGTCCCAAACTTGCCTGAAGATTTCCCAGTGCACAACAGACAGTTTATCGGCTGCATGAGGAACCTCTCTATCGACAGCAAGCCGATCGACATGGCTAGTTTCATTGCCAATAACGGCACTCTGCCAGGTATGAGCGACTACCACCTCAAAAGTCAACACGAGGAAGCTCTCTGCCATAGCTGTGTGTGTAACAGGGCTGAGGATGTCAAAGAGGTTGGCACTGGGAGGAATCCCAGGAGGGGGCAGGGGACAAAGGGGTCTGAAATGGCCCCTGTCCCCCCGTTAGTGCCGCTGAGCGCAAAGCATTTGCCCTGAGCTATGTGGCAGGGGCTTGAAGTGCTGCTGGGCATTGCACTGCCACCACGTCACCAGCACAGCTACATCCAGACCTGCTCAACACACCTCATTGGTTTGAGCAAGGTGCAGTCTGCGCCCATGCTAGGAACGCACACAATAGCCTGTGGTGCAGCGCACACTTACAGGATTAAGTGGCGTGCAGAAAAGGACCGGGCTTGTTTAGGCCTTCTGCATTGCTGTGAGTTTCACCCAGGAATTTACTCCTAAATGCACTTTTCCTCTTTTTTTTTTTTTCTTTTTTTTTTAATTACCTTTTAAATGTCACTTTGCTCTGAAAGCCAGTGGGATTACTTCATGAAAAAGACAATGTTTTTAATGACCTTTTAATAAATTATGTTTGTTCTGTAAATCAAATTCTGCAGTCCTCCAAATCTGAAACCTGCTTCATGAAGCAGCCTGTTGGAGTTTCTGATTTGGTTTCCAGTCCCTGGATCCCTGATCAGGATTAGTTGTGGTGTACAAAATGTTCTCATCATCATAAAACTGGCATCATAAAACACGCAAGAGTGGCAAGTCCCTTCCTTGCACCGTGCTGAAGGTCTGTGTAAGAGCTAAATTGCAGTTCTTAGGTATGTTGCATTGATGGATTAAGAAGGGAGTCGTAGCACAAGCTTCAAATTGCTATTTTGTCTGGAGGCCCTTTTTTAACAGTTATGTCTCTAATATTAGTTAAACACGAGTTTTTATCTTATGGAAATATACATCAGGAGGGGCATGAAGTGTTTTCTTTAGGATGGATTTTTTTTCCTCATTTGGAAACATGTTTCCATATAGTTTAAAACAATGATGCATAGTAGTGTTACTCCACTGTGTAACACTGTGCATTGGCTTTCCCTGGTTAGTGTCTGGGTTAGACGACAGTAAGTTGAGAACAGTGTTGCTGAGTCACAGCACCAGTCAATCTGCCTGTCTGCAGCAGCGGGTGCCAGGGGAAGAGTATAACAACAGGACAAGCATACAGTGATATTTCCCCAAAATTTTCTCTTAGTCCCCGGAGACTTACAGCTCAGTGAATGTATTTAATAGCCTTTGATAGATTTGTCTTCATGAATTTGACACTTGCTTAGGTCACATAAAGTTTTGCCATCCACATTTTGCTTCACTGACTTCAAGGATGTTAAAAAAAAACCCACAAACCTATAATGGTCATGTCTTCTTTATACATAAAAACTCAGATACAATCATTCAGAGCCTTTTTCTTGTTAAAACCATGCAAAGTAACTGTTTTCCTGAATTTCAGGCTGTGCAGCGCAGCGGAACTACTGCGAAACCAACTGGTGCCAGAATGGAGGCACGTGCGTCAACAAGTGGAACACGTACATCTGTGAGTGCCCCGTACGCTACGGAGGGAAAAACTGCGAGCAAGGTAGGGTGCAAAGACCTCTTCATGCGTAGTCACGTGTGCAGGTTTCATTACCCGTCATTAACATCTCATAGCACGTATGTCAAACTGTGATGCTTAAGGGACAGGTAACAGAAGATTGCAATTAAGACTAAAAATCACCCATTATCTATTTGAAATAATTTTAGAGATCGCCTATATAATAAATCCGATTGCTGACATACTGTCATGAATAACAGCTGCTTTCATTGATTTACTTACCTAAGCAAAGTAGTTCCACAGAACTTGGCAGTATTTAGTAATTTGTTTATAGTAAAAATGCCTGATCCTAAGCCCCTTTAAATCAGTGGGAAGAATCCTGCTGACTTTATTGGGCTTTGACTCAAACCAGGGATGAATGTGCAGTTTTAATCACCACTTTCTTGGCAAGAAGGCAGTCTCTGCTGAGTATGAGCGCTTTCAGTTTTATTGGGTTTTTCTTTGATTGAACACAATGTGCGTATATGTGTAAAACCTCATTAATAAAGGATGAGGAAGGAACAGCAGGTGTGTTTTACAGGGTGTGAAGAACTTGCAGTTAGTTTCTTCCCAAGGAAGTGAGGAGACATCTGCGTTAGGGGTCCCAGGGGGTCAGTGCAGCAGCGGGCTGCCCACTGTAAGGTGGCACCTCCACATCTGGTGAAGGGTTGCTCATTTGGAGTCTTCCTGGAGGCTTCCAGGAAAGAAAACATGCTTAAACTAGGCATGGCTTTCCTAGAAACAGAAGGCCAAATTCTGGCCTCTGATGCAGACGTGGTAGGTCTTCGTTTCCATTATCCCCCCGTGACACTTAGCCCAGAATAGTTTGCAGTGTGATCAAGGATTTTGTTCTTTTGATGTATCTACCCCAAATCAAACATTCTTGATTACTCTCAGCAGGGCATGGACCCTGGAACAGCAGGTCTCCAAGCTGAGGTGCACACACTGCAGTGATTTGCAAACCACTTTAGCACAGTATGCCTCAGCCTGGGCCAGATCTAGGTGGTGGCAACCGCTCTCCCCTTGCCTGAGAAGCAGCAGCTTAGGAGGAGAGGACACATAGTTAAGTTTCTGGCTTGGAAATAAGGGTCTGCAGGGTTAGGGATGGGGGAAACAAATGATGGAGGCCTCTTCCTATGTCCCACCTCATGCAGAGCGCAGAACTGCTATTACTGCCCCTAGCAAGGTACCTGCTTTCTATAGCAGCTCGTCAAGTATTTTGAGCTCTCCAGGTTTGTATGAAGATCTAATTTTTCCATGTGTCTCATGTCAAGTATCTTTGTCAGTGAAGTTCTGGTGTTTTCTTCATGATAGGCTGGTCTCTGAGGTACAAACCCACGCTGATGTCTCCTGAGAGAGTGCCAGGGCCCAACTCTGGTGTGACCTGTACTGGGGTAAATGGGTAGTAGTGCTATCACATGCGAAGACTATCCTTCCCTCTGTCTTTATCTTAGTTTTGAAATGGAATTTCAAAATTCGATCAAATGTGTGTCTTATTCATCATTTTCTTATCCCAAACTCAAGACCAAAACATGAAGTTTGGGATTTAGAAAATCACCTCAGAACTGCCCTGTAGCCATCACTGGAAACTCATTTTAAGTTCAAGTAATACAGATGATGACAACCACAGCACCACTGTTCCCCTGGGCCCCAGCGGTCCCCTCTGCCTCCAGCGCTGTGCATTCCTGCATGTCCCCTTTGTCATTCGGCAACCCCGTGTTCTTGCTGGTGCCTCAATTGGTGTGGGTTTTTTATAGTTTGAGGGCAGCAGGCTGCTTGCTTCTTTGATGATATTTGTGGGGCAAAGTGTCCCTAAGGAAAAATTGAAAGCAAAGAAAGAAAAGAATTTAAGATTTCAGGAGCCTGAAGTTAAAGTCGGGAGGAATCACTGATATACTCCTGGCTTTCAGGTTGCTCATTCGAGTGTTCAGATATGATCCTAACAGCATTAGCCATTATTAGGCAGCTATTTTTTAAAAAGTCTTCACTAGAATTTTTGCATTCTTGTGTAGGAGTGATTGGCTGATGCATTTCTTCAATCCCTTTGGCAGTGCTGGATCTGCTTCAGGTTCACAGACAGCAATGGCTTTGGCAAGTTGAGAATTCAACTTTTTCGATTGCCCACTCTTCAGAAACGCTGGGATCTGGTCTGCACTAGTGAGGATGGGGTGTTTAACCTTCACGACCCTCCTAGGACCTGCTCCCTCACCTTCTGACAGTTCCCATCTCCCTCTGCTGGCCTATAGAAGGGAGATAAAATTAGGGAAAAATGAGTTTCACCTTTGTTGTAGTTTAATTCTTTTAAAAATTGAGATATTGCGATGCTGTGAAGACCTAGCAGCTGCACCCAACTCGCTCTCGGATGGCTAATGTCATTGTGCCAGCCTTGGGCTGAACACTACAGGTTTGCACCAAAACATAAGCTGTCATGTGTCCTACACCCAAACTGCAGGTGACATCCCGATGTTGGCAGTGTGTTTCCCCAGGCCCTCTGTCTCCGCAGTGAATAGCCCTCATGTCTTTCTGATGGCCTTTTAAATGTAGGAGTCTCTTAAAAGTGTATGTAGATACACAGGCAGCACTTCAAAGTGGCAAAACCTGAGAAAACAGTTAGTTTGCATCACTGATGTCAGGGAGATGCTGTGCTTGGAAGCACATGTGCTCGCCTCAGTGGTGACAGGGGTGGCCAGGTCCCATCTGGGTACATCGGATGTGGCCACCAGCTCCTCCATGGAGACCCCCGGTCCCAAGCATGGGGAAGGGCTGGGGGGAGGAGGGAGGTCAGAGGGGGCTGACAGATGAGGATTTCTGTTTTACTAGCAAGGGAAGGTGCACCCTGGCCCCGAGGAAGGGAGGGGAATTGGGAGGAGATGTGGGAAGGGAATGGTATTTGCAAGCACTGAAAGTCACCACTGGTGAGAAAAGGAAGAAGGTGGCTAATTGCCATGCCAGTCCAGTTCTCCCAGGAGCTGAGCCACAACGCTTGCAAGCTGCGTTCCCAGCCTCCAGCAGGTGGGAAGCCCACAAGCTTTGCATCCTGGCTCCGCTCTCCAGAAGCAGGCAGACTTAAAAATCTCAGCAATGGTCTAGAAAACCACTAGCAAAGAAGTTGGAAGTTGAGGTCGTCATGAAGGTCGGCAGGGCAGAGGAGGAAGGGGAAGGCTGACTTTTGCACGCACGGAGCAGAAGGAGGAAATGATTGTGCTCAACACTGATGTCCCGGTTACTTTTACATTGATGTAGTGCAGTACAAGCTGGCATCATGCCCTTGCCCAGACAGCCAGAGTTTGAGCACTGGATTCAAGTTTTAAGCAAGCTGGGGACACCTGTGTCTGGTGGCAAACCAATTTAAATTGCTGTCTGGGTTTCAAGAGCACGCTAAGCTTCGGTTGTTCCACCATATGCCCCCACTAGCATTCGTGGAGGACTGAGTGTGACTGCAAAGGGGAGATCACAGCCTGGAGCAAGGGGGAGAGGGGCTGCCCTTTGGGGGGGACTGCCTGCATTTACCCCAGGGTGGGGTGGTCAGGGAACTACACCTTAGAGAAGGGCAAGTCAAGTTACACCTCTGGCTTGGCTAGTGGTAGTTCAGTAGTCACGAACATCTTGTTTCTCACAAATAGGGAGCTGAAGGGCTTGCAAACAGCACTTTTCTCCAGCCCCTGTGCTCTCGCATGCACAGCTTTTCCTTTTGTGGAGACTAGCCAGGCAGAAAAATCAGAATTTGGGGTTTGGGGTTTTTTTTCACCTCCAAAAAATGCAACTTCGTATCAGCCTGACTCCATTTTCTGCAATGGTGTTGTCCCTCTACCTTTTTCTAAGGACTTGCCATTTTAAAGTAACAGGTACACATTTGTATATACATGATCTCTCTTACTACAAGAAAATCCAGAAGAGTCAGCAGATATGTAGTGTGGAGCAGAAGAGGAAGGAAACTTAACCTCTGTCATCTCACTGACCATCCACATGGGCTCAGTGCATGACAAGATACAAGGCTGGGTGCCAATCCGTGGTGGTTGTACCCAGTCTCTAAAGCCTGCTTCCACTTGCTAAAAGCTGCCATGAACTTCACCAGCATGCCTGTGCGTGAGGACATCAGGCAGGGCCTGACTGTAGATCCCCCTACAAGGTGCCACGCATCGTGGAGGTGCCGTATGATGTGCTGCAAATAGCAGAGTTCCCATGGCTTAATTTGTGCTTCTAATCAGTGGCATCAACTAATCCGTGGTACTGTAGCTCCTGTTACCTGAGCTAACTACTTTAAAAGTCCAAAGGATGGGTGTTACCCTATTTTCCATCAGTAAAGTGCTTTCCATTGAAGGCTGTCATCGTTGTCTCCCTGGAGGAGCTGTGTTCGTGCAAGGTTAGAGAGGAGGGCAACTCTTCAGCTGTCACCTCGAGATATTTAAGGCAGATGATTTAGGCAATTCCACACAAGCTTTCTCCCTGTGAAAAGGCTGCATAGCTGAGACAGCTGAATAATCTGGCCTTGGAGTATTTATAATTAATTAATATTTCCTGTTGCCTCCCAGCCTTTTCCTCTCTGTTTAATCTGTTAATTAGAAGCAGGTAATCAAGGATATGTTGAAAACATTTGCAGCAAGTGTTGCCCTCATACTTCCTGCTCTGTCCACCCACTCATCAGCAGAACGGTATCAGTAGAGATCCTGAGCTCACCTTTCTAGGAACACCTCTCACCTGTGTAATGCCATAGCACTGTGGAGGTGCTGCCTTTGCCTGCAGGCACCGAGACAAGGTGCCTACCCCACAACAAGGGCAAGTTGTGAATTTACACTACTATCAGCTGCTTCATAGTAATTCCCCTAGATTGGCTCTTACTCCATAGTAGATTAAAAATAGCTCAATGGAAGAGGGACTAGCCACCCTGTGCCATCACTGCAACATAGCGTCTGTCCTCTTAACCTTTGTCCTGAAGGATATCAACTGTTTCTCTCCTGTCTTTTGATTTACAGCAATGCCTTCGCCTCAGCGTTTCAGTGGTGAAAGCATTATCATTTGGAGCGACCTCGACATTACCATCTCTGTGCCATGGTACATTGGGCTAATGTTCAGAACCCGGAAAGTGAATGGCATGTTAATGCAAGCCAATGCTGGGACTGCATCCAAGATCAACATTCAGGTAAAAATGTGGCTGCCTTTGGTTAGAAAAGAATTAAGAAATTCTCCCCCATCGGTGGATATGGCCACATGAACTTAGCTTTGTCCACCCAGCTAAATGCATGTCAATAAATACAAATTATTTCTTCAGCCTTTTACAAAGGTCAAAAGATCAATGATCACAAGATCAATGATCAAAAGCTCATTGTAAAATTCAGATTTGTTGGTTTAAGATTATTTTTTAAACAGAGGTAGTAGCATGCATTAATATAGATGAAAAAAGATGTGTCTCTTGATTGTTTTGGGATTTTTTTGTCAGTAGGGTAAGTTAGAGTCTGAATGTCCAAAGTTATATGAGGAGTTACTGCAAGTGTTTCCTTCTTTACTGTTTGGGCTTTCTCCCCTTTTGGGTTGTCTTAGGAAGCGTTACTATCTTGCCCTTTGCCCCCTGTGGCATCAAATACAAATATGTAGCAAAAATAGACACGATTTTTTTTTTTTCAACAGATACTGAACAACTATGTGCAGTTTGAAGTGTACAGTGGCCTGAGCCAGGTTGCTAGTTTGAAGATGAGCCAGTCGCGAGTCAGTGATGGGGAATGGCATCATTTATTAATAGAGCTGAAAAGTGCTAAAGATGGTAAAGACATCAAGTACCTCGCTGTCATGTCCTTAGACTACGGGATGTACCAGGTAAGGCAGCATCATAACTTTGCCACTAAGTACTCCAGAAATGTTTTTAGGAGAAAGTAGGATAAAGCATTGTGGCTAAATACTTGTGCTGTGAGTCATGTTCTGCAGTGATTTGTGCCTAATGAAGTTACATTAATTCATTAAGCCTAATGATAAGATATCTTATGAACAAGTCTGTAAAAAGCCGCAGTCAGATGTCTAGCTCCTCACTGCTTTGATATTTCTTCTGTAATCTACTGTCAGCTACTGCTTGACTCCATCACTACAGAAAGTAGGCTGGCTGTGTCACAGAGGATGATAGTGCATCTTTTTGGCTGTTCTTTTCCTCAACAGAGCACTGTGCAGATTGGAAATCAACTACCTGGACTGAAAATGAAAAGCATAATTGTGGGAGGTGTCTCTGGAGACCAAGTCTCTGTTCAGCAGGGATTTTATGGCTGTATGCAGGTATGAAATGAAAAGTGTAGCAACAAACTTTGAACTTTTAAGAAAATACCCATGTAAAAATGTGGTGTTTTCTTTTTCATCCATCCCTGAACATTTCTGTTTCCTCCATCAAAATATCTAAGAATCAAAATATTGAAGTTCACCCACTTTCCCAGGTACAAATCTGGTCTCACAGGGGAACAGCATTTGGAAAATAATCTGGGTTTGGCCTATCAGATGATGTTTCTTTAAAACGTAGCCTCATGGATTAATGGAAGTAGTGAAACACATAGTACTGTATTCTGAATGAAGACTCTTAATTTAAAAATAATTGTCTTTTGTCACCAGGGAGTAAGAATGGGAGAGACATCTACAAATATAGCTACACTCAACATGAAACAGGCTATCAAGATCAATGTGAAGGAGGGTTGCGAAGTGGATAACCCCTGTGATTCCAACCCGTGTCCCCAGCACAGCTACTGCAGTGATGACTGGGACAGCTACTCCTGCATCTGCGACCCAGGTAACCCAGTGACGATCCCATGCACTCATCCAAGAGCTGGATCACATCTTCATGCGCTCGTCAGAAGACGAGCAGCAGCAGCAGCATGTTTGCAAAGTGCTCATCTTCTGATTCTTCCTCTTCCAATCAGTATTATCTTTCTCAGTCTTACTGTAGCACCCTTGAAACTGCAGTCATGGACTAAGGACCATTTATTCTAGGCAATGTATCAACCAAACAGAAAGATGGTCTCTGGTCCAAAGGGCTCTTTCCACGCACCTCCCCTTTTCTTTTTGTCTGTTTTCTTTTTCTTTTTTTCTTTTTCTTTCCCAGCCTTTTCTGCTGTTGGATTTCAGTCTCACACCCTGCATCCTAATCGAGATACTTTGAATGTTTTCTCTGTTTTGGTGCATGTAGCCAGCACATGCTGTCAGCACCCAGCACAGTCACCTCCCATACACGCAGGGAGAGAATACAAAACTATTTGTAACACATGCCCTGAATATAAAACTGGGAACCAAAGGCACAAGGGTGCCTCAAGCATGTTAACAGACTGTCGAAAAGAACAGCCCACTATCTTTTTTGCTGAGAGGGAAAAGAGTACCTTCTTTCTGACAGTATCTCAGGGGGAATCTACTGATTATTGAAGATGTGTTATTAGTGTATAAGCTTAAAATGGTCTTTTGGAGACATGCAAATCGTAAATTACAATGGTTGCTGTAATTTTATGACCTTGTCTCCCCAGGGTACTTTGGGAGAGACTGTGTTGATGTATGTAACTTGAACCCATGTGAGCATGTCTCCACGTGCGTGCACAAACCTAGCTCATCCCATGGCTACACCTGCGAATGTGGACAAAGCTACTATGGACAGTACTGCGAGAGCAAGTAAGAGAATTATTTTTGTTCTTGGTTTCTTGATCCTTCCAGGTACCTCTTCTCCTAAGGCAGCAGTCCTCCCCATTCCTTTTCTGCTTCAGTTAGCTTTTCAGTTACAATTTAAGTGTTGGTAGTAGATGGTATTTGCAGGCTCCCTATCCTTTGGCACTCCTGAGCTCTCTTCCCAGACACCCAGCAAACTTCCATATACTCAGGGGCCACTTTTCTTCAGCAGCAGCTCAGGGGCTAGACCAATTGTGCTGTGTTACACAGCACTGCATCTGACCTGTACCTTGTGGTGGGCTTGGCCTGAGTTTGCTCTGCATCTCTCCTTTGGCTCCCCCAGCACACACACAGAGCGATGCACCCAGTTAGGTGGCCTGTGGCCAAATAAAATGGCTTTACAGTTTGGGTCTAGTCCCTGGGCTGGCAAAAAGCCATCTCTTCTGGACAGTCTGAGAGGCCTATGCCCTGTTGGTGTGTAGGGGAAACATGCTGATTCCCCTATCACCAGCTTCCTTGTCTCAGATAAGCATTCAGCAACCAACCTCCTTTTATCCCAGAGACGGCACTTTGATTTACTGTAATATGGGCCATTCATGATGTGCAAATGAAGTGCATTTGTCTCCCCATTTAGGAATAGCTCATGTGATGTTTCCCCCCCTTTGAAAACCAAAAGCTTCTTCCTTCGCCTTTTGTTGTATGGGCTTGCAAATGTTGGCCATGCTGTTGCCAGATTCATCCTTCATTCCTCTGGATTAGCGATGCAGAGACATTGTCCCTTGTCATTATCTGCTGCCATCATGTCAAGTGCAGTATTGTGGTTTTTCATATTATAAAGCATAGAAGTACAAACCTGGCAATTACCATAAACAAAATCCAGCATGGTCTTTGAAACAGACGGCAAACAGCTTTTCTTTCCTAAAATGAGCAGCAGGGAGGGGATTCCTTGTGCGTTATGCTGATCACAGACTCAGCAGTGTCATCCTTCAGGCTATTGCTTGACGAAGACTTCCAGCTAGCAGAGACCCTGGTCACTGCCCCGGCCCCTTCCCAGAGCTCTCCTTGCCAGCACTAGTGTTGGGGCATCTGTGGGACAACCTGCTCAGAAGCTCACCCAGAAGAAACAGAAGCAGTGAAAATGAGGGTTATCCTTCAGTAGGGGTGGCTTTTGGGTTGCTGCACAGCCTCCAACAAGCTGTGCTGCTTCACTCATAGTCTGAATCATAGTCTTTGATTCATAGTCTGGGTCAAAGCTGCCACCCTTCCCTCTTCCATGACCCTAACCACATGTGTTCTCATCCTCCTCCCTTGTGGCAGACCAGGATTTTTCAGACCTTGTGGTGAGCTGGCTGAGAAAGCCAGGTTGGCTGAAAGTATTGACTTTTCATTGTAGGGTGAGCTTGCAGCCAGCTTTGCATCTGCACTGGTGTCCCCGCAGGCTGGACAAGCACTGCTGCCCACAGCAGGGCTGGGACAGGAACCCGTGGGGATGGGGGGTGGGATATAAAGTGTTGGGGAGCTGTACCCCAAGGCTGTTTGTGGTGGTAGGTAAACTAGGGCACAGGCTCAGCACCGCCTGCAGCTGCCGGAGCTGTTGAAGTGCTAGCATAGCCCGACACAGGCTGTCCAGCCTGCCCCGGCCAGCGCTTTCCCCAGCATGGGGCAGGAGCTGGTGGGACCGGGAGTGTGGGACTAGGTGGGACTAGGCAGCGTGGGCCCCATCACCCTCTCCCAGAGGAAGGAGCACTTCATTTGCTCGTGCATATACTCCTTACATAGAGGAGCTGGTCTTGAAAACATGTAGACAAGCATTCCATCTAGGGTTTCGTAGCACTGATAATCTTTATTTTCTTTTATTACAGTGTATATTTATTTATATATGTAATGATTGTTGGCTGCTACAGTAAGATACATTATACTCTATAAGCTGATGGAGTTGAGTGCAGATTTGGCCCAAAGCTCTTTTTTCCCACCTTTTAAGAGCTTCTTTTAAGAGCTTTTAAGAACTTCTTTCAACTTTTAAGACCTTCTTTCAATTTGATTTTCTTTTATAGGATCGACTTGCCTTGTCCCAGAGGCTGGTGGGGAAATCCCATCTGTGGCCCATGCAATTGTGAGACTAGTAAAGGGTTTGATTCTGATTGCAATAAGACCAATGGAGAATGCCACTGCAAGGTAAGCAAAAGAAACCAGTCTTAACACGAAATTTCTTTAGTTTAAAAAGTAACTATACCACTAATAACTACAACAAGGGGGTATCTGAGACGAAGTACACACAGTTGTGCTATGTATCATATATATATGTGCGCAGTGTAGTTAATTTTTGCCTAAACATTTTGCTGGCACTGCCCTTCACAAAACCATACTATGCAGCTCTTATCTTATTTGCGTTTGGAAAGCAAAACTGAGAGGATGAAAGCCTGGCTCTGATCTCTCTGAAGTGCAGCATGGTTTATCGGGGGAGATCAGACCTGTGCGCAGAGGAGTGCCGGTGGTGTTTTTTGTATCCCAAGTAAGTAACAGCCATGAAACAGCTTGGGCCAGCTGGGTGAAGCTCTCCCCTGTGCAATGGCCAGCAAAAGGCTTAGCAGCTGGAGAGAGGTAAATAATATGAGCGGCTAAATGCTTTCCTCAGTGACAGCTCTGTCAAGTTTTAGAGGAATTTGCTGTGGACAGGCAGGGACAGACAGGGGATGCGGGAGGGGAGACGCCTCCCTCCCGAAGGTTTTACAAAGGACTTCTCACAATAGGTTTTACAATAGGCTTAAATGACATCAGAGGAGCTGTGCCTGTGCAGACCGACAGCAGCGACTCTGCCCCATACTTCTTTCCAAAATGCCAGCAGGACGCACAGCCACTGTTGCGTTAAATCAAGTCAGTGGGGCGCCAGCACCATGCTCTTGTGTAATCGCGTAATGCCTCAGATCAAAAGCATTTACAGATGCGATCTGAATAAGTGATCATTTGTTGCTCTCTACCCTGTACATGAAACATAAAGGGACGATGCAAAAAGTTTCCTTACTGGCTTGTTCATGCCATACAAGAGTGGAACTGCAAAGCAGAGAAAACTGCAAATCCTCCAAGAATATGTTTGCTGGGTGCTGGCTGCAAGTACATGAGGAGTAACGTGGGCCTTCGACCCCCACTGCAAATGGTGGTCCAAACCCCGGGTCTCTGCGGCACAGGGCAGCCCAGGCATCCCCCTGGCGCTCAGCTCTGCCCCTCCGTGTTGCCAGGGCTCACACAGCACACTTCCCATAGCTATTACGTTTTCTGTTAATGGTAATATCATTATTATCCCGTGCTTTGCAAAATTAGCCCTTTTATGATGCACATGCTGCTAGAGCAGGATTTCAGAAACACAAGAAATTTGGCATATAAGTCAAATACATTGTGTCTCTTGTTTTGTTTTTTTGTAGGCAAATTACTACAGGCCCCAGAGCAGTGACACCTGCTACCCCTGCGACTGCTTCCCATCTGGCTCCCACACACGTGCCTGCGACATGGAGACGGGACAGTGTCCTTGCAAACCTGGCGTCATAGGGCGGCAGTGCAACCGCTGCGACAACCCGTTTGCTGAAGTTACCGTGAAGGGCTGTGAAGGTACCTCCTGTCCAGCAAGCGCTGCTGATCAGCTGGGCTGTAGCTGTGGGATCAGAGCCGCTAGCAGCAGGGACATGGCGGGGTGCACAGCGGTGGGCATGCAGCTGCATCCTGGGGTGTACGTGAGCTCAAAGGGGTGGCTCCAGCACAGGCAATGGGAGCTGCAGCAGCCTAAACATGCACCCCCCCTCCTACGTCTGTGCCAATATGACTCATGGGGGTTGGGGAAAAAGAAAAAAGCTCATATTTCTTTAATTTTCATCAAATGGAAATATAGCAAGCTTAGTGGGGGAGAGCATAACACTAATCCCAATTTTACTTGAAACCTGAGTTCATCTGCCAGTGCAGCATTGTATTGCTGTGCTGCAGCTGAAGAGGCGGGCGAGAGCCCTCATGCCTTCTGCCCACAGAGGCTGTGCCTCACGCCTGGTGCCCTCTGCCTTTCTTCCCCGTCTTGCCCATCCTGCCTTTCCTCTCACCCACCCACCCTCCTCCTGTGATCAGCACAAAGCTGCTGCAGCAGCCATCTCACCACAGCATGTGGGTGAAATGAAAGGGAGACATTTTCCCACAATAAAGGAGAAGGCAGAGATAGGCAGAGCCAAAATCCAGAGCCCCATAATCATCCTGAGCTCTCCTCTGCCTGTACCTGTCTGCCCACGCTGATGGATAAGGAGCAGCTGATGGGTTATAGCTTGGAAGGCACTGCAGA
The DNA here is from genome assembly GCF_047370975.1 of Nipponia nippon. NCBI lineage: Eukaryota > Metazoa > Chordata > Aves > Pelecaniformes > Threskiornithidae > Nipponia > Nipponia nippon. The sequence continues at coordinate 17,560,243 of NW_028262347.1, read as the reverse complement.
GGGCAGGTATCCTGACAGGACTTGGGAATTACAGGAAGATCCTTTAGGCAGGTTGAAATATCTCCTTGTTGTGATTTTTATCTTGTCAGAAAAATTGCATCATTTCTTTTTCTGTTTTCAGTAATTTATAATGGCTGTCCCAAAGCTTTCGAAGCTGGTATTTGGTGGCCACAGACCAAGTTTGGCCAGCCAGCTGCTGTGCCATGTCCTAAGGGATCAGTGGGTAAGTTCCCTGGGTAAAACATTAACTATTTTATCTGCATGCCTGTTTGAGGGGGAAAAAAGAGCAAAAAAAAAGTGAACATAGGGAATGGCATTAATTCATTGCGTCTAGAGATTACAGCATAGCTCATGCATATCACAACCAGAAAAGTCTAGCTAGCTGAAACTCAAGAACTGTTAAAATACATTTGGAGTAGGAGCAAAAAATAAATACAAAAGTGCAGGAGATAAACACATATGAAGAACAGAAATTCTGTATCTGTATTTTCAAAAAAGCACAGTCCAATTTTCTATTTTCTCTTTACTTCATCAAGCAATTCTTACACATGTAACTTCTAGTTTCTAGCGACTTGTACATGTTCTTTAGCAATACAGCTCCTTTGGGCAAAAATAAAATGAGGAAAATCATTTGTGTGATGATTGCTTTACTAGCGTTGCAGGCTAATAAAGCTAAGAGTTACAACAGAACTTGCATTTTTCCACCTGACGTCGTTTCTCTAACCCATAATTCAGACAGCTGAAAAATGCATTTTATGAAGCACATGAGCTGTGTCGTTTTGTACAGCAAGCAAATGGCAATGTGCTTTTTCACGTGTGTCCCTGAAAATGTTTATCAGATTTTTGAAAACGGAGTTCACAATTGTTTTCGAAGGCTGTTCTGTGGGAAATGAAACCTCTGTCTCATTTCTGGGCCTGGTAACTCTCTGCTGCGAGCGCTCCTCAGGCTCCATGAGTTATAAATGGTTATGTGGCTTCCCCAAATATTACTGGGGGGAGATCACTGCCTGTAGGTGTGCAGAAAATTTGTGGTCAACCAAGCTCCTGTTCTGAGGATTTTAGGAGATAGAATTGATTTTTTTTTTTTTTTAAGTGAAGAATATTTACATTATTGAACAGTATAAAGTTGAATTAAAGTAAGTTTTCTGCATTGTTCTTGTGGTTGACCCCAGTGTCTCTTCTAGCAAATAGGCTAGCAGGCAAGGGTACTTAAAGGAACTGCACATTTTAAGTGAATTTTACAGAAAATTCAAAACAGTAAGCTTTATAATAATGAATATTCAGACTATGAACCTGAGGCTTAAAACCTGAGGCTTAATTGTATTCACCTAATCATGGAAGGGAAGTAATATAATTAAATATTGTTCAATTAAATATAATTCTTGTTTAGCTATTAGTAGTTGAATGGCTTAGACACATGCAATATGTTATGTGCAAGTTAACTAGCACAATATAAATTTTGCATTTGATAACTTGAAATTCACTGTGAAGGATCCACAGCCAAGAATCACATTTTAAAAGGGTTTGACAAATAGTACAAAATAATAGGCTAAATTAAACAGTAAGCTGCTCACAGACCATTCACAAGTGGCAAAAGGCAATTATACCTGTTGGCTGAAGTGTTTACTGCATGCAGCGTGTGAAGGTGCTAGCATGTTTTGACATGAAGACAGCATTTATCTGGGAGGTCTTCCTGTATAGGCTATTGCACAGGAATCGGAGCAGGGATATGTTTTCAGAAATATTTAGGAAGTGCACAGTCTTTCTTATATTTGGTATAAATAAATTGCTGAATTCATTTGAGAACACTAGGGCAGGGAGTCTGAGAGCAGTTGGGCAGATGTTGAAGCTTGCCTAACTTTTCTCTAAAGCCTGAGGAAAATGATTCATGAAGATGAGTAGTCGTTAACTTTTCTCAGACAGGAATCCCAGTTTGGAAAGTGAAATATGTGTGTAGCTCTAAGAAACTTGAAAATGTAGGAAATCTGAAAGTCTAGGATATTTGAAATCTATGAAGATTTACCCAGCAAATTCAGAAAAATATTTACCATTAACACTTTGTTTCCTTCAGGAAACGCGGTTCGCCATTGTAACATTGAGAAAGGCTGGCTGCCTCCTGAGCTTTTCAACTGCACCACCAGCACTTTTGTGGATCTAAAAATCATGGTAAGCTATGTTTTCTCGGTTTTGCCTTTATTTTGTAAATGATCATCAATTCAGACTCCAGTTTGATATCCCTGCACTCCATCTTTTGACTGAGCTCTTGAACCCCCTCGTTTCCCAGCAGGACCCTTGTGCTTTTCTGGCTCTCAGTTACATTTTCCATTGAGTTGTCGTGTCAACCCTTTCTCAAGACAAACACCATTTTGATCAAACAACTCCTTTGTGCCAAAAATCCTTAAATGATGATTGTCTTTGTAACTAGAATGAAAAAAAAAAAAAAAAAAAAAGAGATAATCATTGGGTTTTTAATTCCTTCTTGTCTCTGATTCAGAATGAGAAGTTACACCACAATGAGACCAAGTTGGATGGAGACAAAACCATACGTATCGTGAGAGTGCTGCAGAATGCCACCAAATACACACATAGCTTGTATGGCAACGATGTGAGGACAGCTTACCAGATGATGATCCGGGTCCTCCAATATGAGAGCCAGCAGCAAGGGTTTGACTTGGCAGCCACGAGGGACGTGGAATTCAATGAAGTAAGAGAGATACTATACACTGTGCTGAGCCTTTACAGTTCCCCTTAAAAGTTTTATGGCAGTAGATAATTATATTTGTCTTTGACCAAGGTGGAGTGAATATCATGTAATTGCTTAATCTGTTTCACAAATGAGTCAGTCTTCTCAGTTTAGAATGGAAAGTTGGTTATGCATGTGTGTATGCACACACACACATGTGTAATCCAAATGTCGCAGAAAGTGCTGTTAGAATGAATATCATCATAGTAACAACCAGAAGGAAAAATGCCCAAATGAAAAAATAATCAACTTGATGTATTATACCTGGATAAAATAGTTTTGTGTACCATATTCACTTTTGTTGGAAAACCTGCCTAATGTGATCATTTTCATTTAAATGTGCAGTGAACTAATTCTGAGCCAGTTACTGACTCTGAAGGTTTCTTATAATTCAGTTTGGAAACACTTGAGTCATGTTTACTAAAGAGTTGGTACGTTGAAAGACACTCCATACTGTATTGATATGTTAAGTGATGCAGGCACATACAAAAATGTGTGCCAGAGGGCTTCTGCTAGTCAGGGCACTCATGAAAGACCCAGTTATTACCAAAGACCACTGTGGTGGAAAAACGTGAGATGTGGAGGAAGTTGGGAGTTTTCTGTGGTCTGAAAATGTGACAGTTGGATGACCCATGTCAGGCTCATAGATCTCTCCATGTTCCCATATGTGCTGCAGGGCACACTTGCCAATACTGTTTCCAAGATCCCAACCATGGCAAGCACAGAGTCCAAGCTAAAACATCCTGCTGGACCTGTGCTAGCAGAGCCCGGAGCTCGGGCACCAGCATAGGGATGGTGGAACAACCCTCCATGGGCCAAGACTGGCCTCTGTGCTGGCCAAAGGTGGTCTGGTTCCCTTTGAAGGTGTGCTACACCCAGCTCACTGCTCACACTACTCCAGGAGGACCAACCAGGTCAGGCAGACTTTGGGGTGAACTTAGAGACCCTGTGCAAGGCCAAGCTGCACCAGGAGAGGACGTCCCTGGGGAGGGGGGAGCAGGAGGAAATGTGACTGAGAAAATTCCGCAGTGTCTTGGGCTGTACAGTCAACACAGAGTGGAGAACTTCTGAAACGTTGAACATTTAGAGGCACCAGATTTTAAGAGATTCCGTTTTTCCTTTCCTAAGGAGAAACCGTGCTGACAAACTTGTACTTGGAGGCTGTGGAGTGAATGATTTCCCCATTCAGATCTTGAGAAGGAACTTCATTTTTAGCATGTTTTGTTAAGTAAAAATAAGAACAGTAAGCAAAAAAAGTGGTTTGGAAACCTCTGCTTTAATTTATTATTCTCTGCACCTGGCACTGACACTCATACAGATGATGTTTTCAAGAACTCCCTAAATATTTTTAGGATAGGTCAGGGATTTGAGCACTAATCAGTAAAGCTCATGAGAAAAAGGAGGTAACATCCTGGGCTGAGGGAGCACAAGGGGAGAAGGATTTTTTTTTTTAATAGTCTCAGGTAGAAGCCCGAAAAATAGATAATAAAAAAACATAAATAACGTTCACAAACACTGAGGAGGCCTGGTACCAAGTACAGCATGTGTCTCCTGCGTTCCTGGGGAACCATGTAGTGCTCCTCACTCTAGATAAAGGTAGTCATACTGGCAGCCTCTTCTATCTCAGATACATGCTTGGAACCTCAGACAATACTTAGAGAATATAGCATCTTCCCCATTTGCTTCTAAATGAAGGGTTACGTGTATCCAAATATTTGCCTTGGCTATTTTAGAGCTTTATGATTAATTCCTACCATCATTTATGCAAATTTTACCTTAGTTAGGTTTTGGCACAACAATGTAGTTCATATGTACACCGAGATGAAAAACTACTTAGCACCTTTCCTGTTTAAGCCATTTAACACTCTCTTTTGGGGTCTTCTTCCATTCAGCCTGAGGGTCCCGTTGCATATTCTTGTAAGAAAGGGTAGAAGGGGCAGGTCCTCAGCTAGAACTTCTGTTTTAACACAATTTGTAAGCAACAGAAAAATGGGGGGGAAACAACATAATTTAAGTTTTCTTATGTATCTTCAAGTTTGTACATGCAAGTTAATATTCGTTCTTGTCATTCTTCACCATGTAAGTTGTCCTAGTTATCCAGGAATCAACAAAGTAAAAAAAAAAAAAAAAAAAAAAAAAAAAAAAAAAAAAAAAAAGAAAGCGATATTGCTATATATAGCTTTCTTTTGATTTTTTTTTAATGTATCACATTATTTTGATTTCTCTGGGGGAATTCTTCAGTGTATACACCAAGCACTCTGCTTTTCTTGTCTCTCATCTCTCAGAGACAAAGAAAATATGGTTAGGTTTTGCTCCTGCATTTTCTTGCTAGGTTTCCTGTCTTAAAGGGGAAAGAAAGTAGGCAGTTCTCTTATAGCCTCCAATTTTGGCTTACTTTGCTCATAAAAAGTTTGGAGGGATTTGCTTTATGTAACAAAAAAACCTCAGGGTGAGTAACTGGTGTGCATATTTTCATAAGGCTGCTGTAGAACTTGCCTACATTAAAATATTTCATTACACACTCACCTGAGGCAGTAGTGCCAATCATTTTCAATATTCCTCGCTTGAAACCCAGTGCTTTGTTTGCCTCGTAATTTAGGCTTGTACTTTGTTTCTCAGAATATTATCAAAGTGGGTAGTGCTCTACTGGACCCCAGCAACAAGGAGCACTGGGAGCAAATTCAGCGAACGGAGGGTGGCACTGCTCACCTGCTCAGGCACTACGAGGCATATTTCAACAACGTGGCCCAGAACATGAAGAAAACCTACATGAGACCTTTTGTCATTGTTGCCGCTAACATGAGTGAGTATCTGTGTTGAAAAGCCGTTTTGTATTAGAGCTTTAAAAATTTGCTAGATAGAGATGCTAGCTGTTTGTTTTAATAGTACCCACTGAGAAACAACGTACTTGGATTTTCTAATGTAATCAGTGCATTCATTTCAAGTCAGTTGAGCCTTGATCCATATCTCTCAGTTGCCATGGGGGCCTCCTGGGAGGTGTCCGATCTGTTTTCCCTCTGGGCCATGCCACTGCTCCCTGTGGCATTTTGTTGCAGTCACAGTAGTGTACAGATGGTAGGAAGGACAAAGTTTGTAAGTAAAGGTAATGCCTTTTGAGACCACCTAGTATGGTTGAACATAAGTACATCACTTTTTTGAAAGAATCACCCCACCACCACCTGAAGAATTACTACAGTACAAGAAAAAAACTACTATTGATTGTATACTTCCGATTTTCATACGTTTTCCTACCCTGGAACCTATCCAGAAAATCATCTTCTGTAGAAATTCCTATGCTGAAAGGTATTTTCTCAGAATCACCCATCCAAGCCTTCAAACACACTCCCAGCCTTGCAAAACCCATCATCAGAGCAAAATCCTTGGGGTCCAAAATATCCAGAATAGATCTAAACTGAGAAGGAAACATCAGACATACCCAGATATTTTCCCCATCGATCACAGCAAATGCCTCCTCTAACAAGCAAAGAGCAGTTCCTGCACTTCCCGAACTGTGACGTACTTCACAGATGTCCCCGCGGTACACTTACAAGTGAAGCACAGCAACCACAGCCTGGTCGGCCTCTTTACCCATTTTCTCCCCTACCCTCTCTATATCATTTTCTCCCCAGGTACCGACAGTCTGAGCTGATCGGGTGTTGGTGATAGTCCTGTTCTGAGCAGGTGATGAGACTGAGTTGCGTGACCTTCAGAGGCATTGCTACCTGGTTTTTATTTCAGACCTGAAGAAGGGCTTATGTGCCCAAAAGCTTGTCTTATTTTCCCACCTACACCCATTGGTATAAGAAGTGAATTTACATTTGCCTACAAACCTTGTCCTGAGAGTGCTTCATGTCCACAGTCACAGGGGCATAAAAAGCAAAGGCATGAGACAGTCAAACTACAAAGTTTATAAAGTCCTGCATCAACTCCAGGGGGGACGGATTATTGTTGAACTAAGCCAAACTGAAACACTTCGATTTCTGTTTAATAAACCAAACCCAAAACGTTTCCTTTTGATTCAGAACTATCAGAATCAAAACATTTTTATCTTCACACTCAGAAAAAAGTATGCTCAGTGTTTTAACCCAACTGAACTGAGATGAAAACAAAAAACAGAATTTCTTGCAGGTTGTAAATCGTGATTTTTTTTTCAACCAGCTCTTCCTGAGTAAAAAGGCATGAGCTTGGGAGGGATGAGGCAACTCTGGCCTGAAAGGGGTCTGTTTTCTTTTGAACAGTTTTTCCAGGTGAACATGGTGTTAATGGAGTTTCCTAATGGCTCATCTGGGAGTTATTTAGAGACTAGGAAAGGAATGGGAATTTGCAGATCTTAACTTGGATATTTCTTCATATTGAAACTTGCAGTGGATCACAGCTTTCGGTGTAGGGTTACCCCCAGGACTTCCAGCTTCTCACTTTTATTAGAACACCTAAATTGGCACTCAATGACTTCTCTTAAATAGGAAAGTTCAAGCCAACTCAGCTGCTTTTAAATATTTTGGCAGTTAGACAACAGACAGAGCTAATGAGGTGAGCCAGAGAGGAACTGCTAGTGTAGGGGAAGAACTGGAGGACTAAGGAGTAGTCCCAGGTAAAATCGAGGTTATTTCTTTACTTAGCTGACGTTGCAATTTAACAGATGCAGAAGAAATATATTTCTGAAGCAGCAGATTTATCTTTCCCTACAAGAAGCAAGTCTGAAATTGGAACATGCCATTTCTATATATCCAGTGTTTGCGGCAGTGTTTTCCTAGTATGAGATACCGTCTTGTGAATTCCTTTCCACTGCCTATGCAAAATGTATTTGTAACTTGATAAATGTAACATAATGTTGAAACGTAAGCTTTTAGTTGTCACTTAAAGTATTGAGAGAAATTAGAATTATTTTAACCTTTCAGTTGTGTTTTGGTTTGTTGCAATATCGTATCTGAAAGCATTGAAGTTAATTTTATGGGAAACTTTTTTCCCCCCCAGTTATTGCTGTTGACATCTTTGACAAGTCTAATTTCACGGGAGCTAGAATACCACGATTTCATGAGATTAAAGAAGATTATCCAAAGGATCTGGAGTCATCTGTTGTCTTCCCTGATACTTTGTTCAGACCTTCAGATAGGAAAGGTAAAACCCTTCTGCTGCCACTCAGAGGGCAATTTTGACTAACTCTCAAGTAGGGAGATTAATCCTCATGAAACGGAGTGTGGTACTAGGGTGAGAGCGGGGCAACTGGCTACAATAGCGAACATTATTTAGGGATGGAGCAGCTGTGCATACTTCTGAGGCATTTTGCCTGCCGGCAGCAAGGACAAGCATGGGGGGCTGCGTAACTGGCTGTACCTGTCTGTCAGGTCTCACTCATGGCCCCTCAAACCGCCCTGTCAATGCGGGAGAAACGCTCTGCCTCCGTTCCCACCGGGATGGGACGGCTGCCTGGAGCCTGCAGCCCCATGGCCACCTTCCCCCAGTCCCTGCAGAGATGGAGGGGAGGCAGTGTGAGAGATGGAGAATCCAAATCTGGGAGCAGAGCTGTGTTATCAGAACCTGACAGCAAATAAAAAGCCTCGAGCTGCGCAGGGAGATGGGTGATGAGGGAGAATACATAGGCAAGTACATGCTTCCCAGTGTCTCTGAAGTACCTGGAGATGGCTGAGAGGAACCACAAGTTACCTTGGGCAAGGGAAGAGAGAGAGGGTAACCCAAAGTGCAATTATTATACACATACCATGGCTGAATATCCTCCAAATGGGGAAATAGTAACACTTGTGAAGATAACACATAGTAATGAATAAGCTAATAGATCTTTGTGACTTTTTCCTCAGAAAAAAGGGCACCTGTTTGTATGACTTGTATCTTTTCTGTAAGGAAAAAGGGAATGTGAATTTTAAGACATACTGCCAAAATTGAAAGCCCATTATGTGATAGAATTAGCAGAGAGAAATCCCATGTGACCAATTGTTGTATTTGTAACACTAGCTTTGCCACATATAAAGGTACATGCAATTTAATAGCATGCATATTGTTTTAATGTTCTCCTTAAATCATACACAGAATATTTATATACTTCTGGATCTTCTAGCTTAGAAATGGCTTATTTTCTAGCTAGACTAAATGGTTATTCATGGTTCTATGGTTATTTGATTAAAAATTTTATTAAAAATACCAAATATAATGTTAATGTTATAAGCCTAGAGTTATAACATCAGTAACACTTATGTATCTTTGCAATCACGCAAAGCAAAATTACCAGTTTAAATGATATCTCCAAAGTTGTGTGGAAAGAATTTAATATTTGTGTTAATCCCATAGCAGTGCCTACAATGAAGCCTTCAAATCAAAAATTATCCTCTAAGGTGAACAGTGATGCACTAAGCTCTGAGAGTGCATTTACAAAGAGAAAGAAACGACACCCAGATGACTCGACACATCATACTGTTGCCATGGTCGTTATATACCGATCCCTGGGACATCTCCTGCCTGAAAACTATGATCCTGACCGAAGGAGCTTGAGGTAAACTTCAAAGCTATTTGTGAATTGTGCAGATCCCTTCTTCAGCTTGCTGTGAGTGTGCGGGGAAGGCAGAGCTGCTTTTATACTGACCAGTTGTCATCTGTGCTGCAGTTGTCTCTCTGGCACACTGTGGGAGAATAACCACGTCAGTAGTGCCAGCAGCTTTTGGAAGCACAGCTGTGTGGAAGGCTGATGGTGCATCTACTTCATTTTCTGAGTGGAAGCTACTGGAAATCTTTGATTTGCAGAACCTACCAAATCAACGCTTTGCATTTTAACTTTTAGATCATTTTGCAATTTTTCTCCTTCTGCAGATTGCCAAATCGCCCTATTATTAACACACCTGTAGTGAGCACAGCCATTCACAGTGACGGGGAGCTTCCTCCCAACCTGATGGAAAAGCCCATCATAGTGGAGTACACCATGCTGGAAACGGAGGAGAGAACGAAGCCCGTCTGTGTCTTCTGGAATCACTCCATCACGTATGTATCCTGCTTGCTTTAGGGCGGTGCGTGGCAACTGTCTCAGTGGCAGAGAAGTTCCACCCAGGAGGATAATTCTGGAGGAAAACTCTTTTTACTCAGTTTATTCAACTGGCAACTGATTCCTGGTGGAATAGAGCCATGTAATCACTTCCCACCAACCTGAGAAAAGTGAAAATAATCATCATAAGTCCTCAAACAAAGGATTAGCCATGTGGTTTCTAACAAACACAGTGCCATCATGTGTTCCTGCAGGGTTCATTTTCACCCAGCAATAATAAATCTCACAATTTCCTTCTATTTGCTCATGCTTTTTGCCCACAGATGTATATCTGGACAGGCGTAGTCTGACTCCAGTGCCTGAATTCATGGCTTGTCTGAGGTCCATAAGTCAGAACTCTCATTTCCCCACACCCTCTTTTAAGGAGGGCATCTCCAGGAGATGTTTCAGTTCTTACATGGGCTGAATCTTCTCTTGTTCCACTGCAGAGACTATGGGCAGGGTACATGGCAAGCAGGCACCCACCCTTGGTGCCTCAGCCAGGGCCAGTGCAAAAAATTACAAAACCAAGTCTTCATGTTGGTAAAAAGGAGGACTGAGGTTTTGCAGATAAAATTATATAAGTAGAGATTATAAATTTTTGAATCTCAAATTTTTGAATCAAAAGTCAACCCAAAGACAGTTGCACTGATAAGAAGCAACTTATCTTTCATTCCGTCAACTATTGTGGACTTGCTTTCATTTGTTTTAGTGAAAACTTGGAGGGAGAGGGAATACCTTCTTTGGGACCTTAGACCTCTTGCAGTTGTTAGGAAGCAATCCTAATACATAAGCAGAACATAAGCAAGAAGTATTCGACTTTCTAGGAGGCAAGTGTGAGGGAAGAGATTAAATGTTCTGAAAATGGCTCATTTAGGTCTTTTGTATTCAGTAAAGTTAAAGATACGGACATATTTTTCTTGAAAATGTGAAAAATGTGAAGAACTGTATATGCTCGTGTTTTGTTGGGTTTATGGCATTGTGGAAACAGCATAGTCCTGTTGGAGATATTTCAAGAGTATGGATAAAACAAAAGAAAATGTGTTGAGAGGTAACTACATGCTCTGCATGTTATGATTTCACAGTATTGTAACTGTTACATATATAATGCAATTTTCAACCATAAAACCAGGTATATAGTGAGAGGATGATATTGTCTGCCCAGGGTAAGAGGAATAGCTGTTACTCATTTCCTAATGATCCAAAAACTCTAGTAAACCTATGGAAAAATCCATTAAAAGGCAATATCCTGTGCTGGAAATAAAAGAGCAAACTAACCTAGGAAATGTTTGCCTCCTAGTCAAAAGCTTCGGGCAATTATATCATGGAAAGGATCGAAGAGGCAACAGAAATCTGTTATGTTAGCAATAATAAACTACTCTATTTGCTGCATGTAAAGTAGTGTAATTGCTGCTATGTACAGATGATTCTGCCAACTATGAGAGAATGGCAAGTCCTTTTTCATAAATTTTGAAACATTGTATGGGCTTGAGTAACTCATTAGCTCTGAAGTGATTCATCTATTAGCTATTTGCTGGCAACTTCAATGGCATTGTTGTCTGCGTTACATCTTCCTACAGCCACAGTTAAAAAGCAGCTCTTAAACTGCATGTAACAAAGGAGTTTTTAAAAAGTGATTACTTTTCAAGGGAAAGTGATATTAAAACTGTTTAACAAATATTTTATTGCTGAATGAAAAAAATCTCCTGTAATATCTAATCAAAAACTCTTTCAGTAACAACAAGAGTATTTTTATTGCTCATTGACTTCAGAATAGAATAATTAGTATTGAAACAAAGTAATGTCTGAAGTCACTGGAGTTAACCAAGGCTGAACAGGGAACAATTTTTAAGGGAGCAGTTTCAACCCAATGTTGATAAAAGAGATGTCCTGATAGAAAATATTGTTTACTGTTTTTAACCTTTTCTTGTCTACTTTTTAGAGGAACACTATGATCAAATCATATTACTGCTGAAACATATTTCACGTAAGAGTTTTACAAGCAGTGTCTAAATCTAGGGAAATAGAGTTGACTCAAAAGCATGTGTATCTCTGTGTTTATTTTTTTACCTTTGTTACAGCAGTTTGCTCTGTGCAATCACTTCCCCATATTGCTTATGTGGTCATTGACACAAAAGCAAAGATTTTTTTTTTTTTTTTTTTGAAACTCAAAGCAGATTGTTATAAAACCACAAAATTTGGCCAGAAAAGCCAGGTGTCATAGCAGAAACTACTTCAACTGAAGGGTTTTTAAGTTAATGATACTCTTTCAGGAAGGTGACAGCTATAAACATTTCTGTCTTGGTACTTACAGTCCCCTTTGGTTGCAGAGCAAGAGCTGCAATAGCACCAGGCAGTGAGGGGGGATCAGAGGACGGCTCTCAGAAATGCCTTTTTTTCCCTGCAGGATTGGTGGGACAGGTGCCTGGTCCTCCAGAGGGTGTGAGCTGTTTTCCAGAAACCAGAGCCATATCGCTTGCCAGTGCAACCATATAACTAGCTTTGCTGTCCTGATGGACATTTCGAAACGAGAGGTGGGTGATGCCAGACTCATGATTTTCAAGGGCCTTGGTTTTCAAGAGCTTTGATTCAGAGCTTGAGCTTGAGCTTTGAACATGACTCAGAGCGTCGTCAGCGGATCGATCCCATGTTGCAGTGTGTCAGAAGCACATTACCTCGTGCCTTACAACACCAGCCGTTGGGTCTGCTGAAAGGAGCTTCTTACCTGGTTGGTGCACGGTGTAGTTAAGAATGCAGAGCTGCGCCAGACTGTGCTGCAGAGAGCCGTGCAGAGACGGTAGTGAGACAAGGATTACAGACGCGTGGTAGTTGTGGCATGACTTGATATTAGGTCCATCTAGAATTACAATAGCAGGGACAATGACATAAACACCATAGGTTTTTCAGCGTCTCGGGATAGCCTCAACAGGGGCAGTCCAGCATCAAATTCACCAGGATTCTTGTTTAACTCTCCGCTCCCTCTGTGTACTGCCTGTACACACTCAACATGTTGAGTGACTTAAGAGGTGGCATCGTCCACTCCTGTTGGTCCTAAAGCAAATCTGTACCTTGGCTCAGTAGTAATGAAAACATTGAATTTCTCAGTAGTAGATTTAATTGGAGGAAAAGGAATTAAAAACTCCCAGAGGTCCTGTCAATCTGTCTTTCTACAGAATGGGGAGGTGCTTCCGCTGAAGATCGTCACTTACACAACCGTATCCATCTCGCTGGTGGCTTTGCTGATCACCTTCATACTGCTGGTCCTGATCCGCACGCTACGTTCCAACTTGCACAGTATCCACAAAAACCTGGTGGCTGCTCTTTTCTTCTCTGAGCTCGTCTTTCTTATTGGAATCAACCAGACTGAAAACCCGGTAAGAGTTACTCTGTGCTTATTGCTAGAGTTGTCAAGCTTGAAATCAAGGGGTTCATGCTGCAGCTTTTACCTGCTCCCAGCTGTTTCACTTTTTCTTCTTTTCTACTTCTGCTTGGCCTCAACAGTCATTTGAAAAACACCAGACTTCTAATATATTCTTGTGTGGTTTACATGATTAATAGCAATACAAAGAGATAGGACTATATCTTATTTTCAGAGAACAAATGACAGCAGCCCTGTTGAAGGCTTATCTTAGGAACTGAACCCTGAATACTGATTTCTTCCTTCCTTTCCATCAGGATGTTTTCTGTCTTGCTTTGTCTGTTCAGTAGGAGGCTCTCCAGTTTCTCCTGCAGTAGGTACCTCACAAGCCCAAATGACTCCTTGTGTTGACTGGTAGGTTGTCGACTATGTGTTGCTGTGCAGGTGCTAATATGCATGTTGCACACCCACCATGGCCATTCTGGAGAAGCCACTTGCCAGGCATGGGACAGCTTGCTACACCCAAGAATCAGTAGGAAACCTGTTGCTTGGCTTTGTGCCTTCCAGCCACAGTGATTGTTGGCTTCAGCCCATCTTATCTGTTGCCAAAGCTTAGTGCAGGCACTTCCAGCATCGTGCACGTCAAGAAATGCAAGCTATGAATGGGCTGAATATGAGATAGATGCCACACATGAAGTGTGTATGTTCTGTACCTAGGACCTCATTACTGTCTTAACTATGTAGCATTATATGTAGTATTGCTGCTAATTCTTAGTAGTACTCGTCTCACAAGTCATGGTTACCATGCAGTCAGGTAGGAGACAAGCAGGCAGGGGTTCCAGCACTGCCAAGCTTCACAGTCGCCTTTACTGGTCAGTAGACAGATGGGGGATGACATGCAATAAAAAGTACGTCCTTAACAGATGTGAAGAATATTCAAAATGTTAGTGTAGGGATTATCTGAACGCTCTGAAGAAAATTATATTCTAGAAACCCTTTACTGTACATGTTTCAATCTAAATTGAGAGGGAAGTACAATCTTGAGATTACAAAAGAAATATTAACCACGCTGATTCCACATTGTCCAAGGAGCAGAAATGGGAGAAAATGCCTACGTTCAATGGGTATCATCACCGTTATGGTAACGACACCATTGTGCCTGACCATGCAGCCTCACTTACTGTGTAACATAAGCCGAAATGTCACCCTGGATTCTGATATCCATTTGAGCTATAACAGGCATTTTAGAAAGTAACTGACCTTGACTTAGAGGTTTGGAATGATGGCAGAGTCCCTTGCCTGTTAGTGTAAGGTGTCGTAGTGGCTCATCCCAGTTAAACATGCTGTCAGATTTTGTCTAATTTCAACTTCCAGTAACTGAGTGCTGTCAAGACCTTTTCCTAATAAATTTGAGAGACCTCTCTTACAAAAATTGTCTTCTCAGGAAGCCTCTGTTCAGTAGTATTTCTTTCAGAAAGCTAAATAAAATTAAGCTGCTTAAATTCTTCCATTTCTAAGGTTCAGGTTATTCTGTTGCCTTTTTTCTGGGCTTTCTTCCCCCACTTTATCTTTCCAAAAATTATGAATGCTAAACTGGACGAAGCTTTCCAGCTGGTAGTGTCGCTTCCAGTCCCATATTCCAATATTCCCCTGCACCAGGAACTCCAGTTATCTGCTGCTATGGAGAGGTCTTCTGCACTGACCTGCCCTGTGGGATATGGTCTCACATCATGTGTGACCCATGTCTTTGGTTCATAATATACGAGCTTGTATATTAAAATAGCTTTGGCCAAATGAACTCACCTTGCCAATTGAGCCACAGCACTCCATGTAAGTTGACCTTTCCCATGCCTTCTTGAGCACACCACTCATTTTTCACTGCATTTCACTAGCGGGGAGTTTACACTCTTTCAGTTCTCCAACATGAATACTGAGGAGCAGGGGGCCAAGCCCACATCCCTGCAGGATCTTACCAAAAATTATGCTGTAAATGATGGCTCCTCATTTCCAGATTCCTTTCATAGTATCATGAAGCACCAAGCAAAGGTTTATAAGAGTAGTAAAACAGTTCATTACAGCAATACCACAAATACTAATGGTCGTACTTGGTGAGATTGTTCTCTTTTGCTCCTTCTCATTTTCATGCTTTGGGGCTCATGGTGTGATTATGGACTGTACTGTTACCAGGACTCAGTGAAACACCCCAAACCTTTAACCCACTTACAAAGATCTTTAAGTTACAGAATATATTTCATACAGCAGAAAGCTGCTCCTTACAGCCTACCCAGTCAATTTGAGAAGTTAGGAGGGCTGTAAGCCATGTCTGCTTGAGACAATTATTCATCTGTCTGTATGGAATGAGAGTTGTCTAACGAGTCATGCACTGATGAACATAAAGAGGGAAGGAATGCTGGAGCACAAATAATGCTGCGCTGCTTGGCACCCAGCCTGGCTTTTATGGGTTTCTGTAAATTAACAGTCACATTTCTGGGCGAGGTTTTAATCTTTCCCTGGACTATTGATAGAAAGTGATTTATTTTCTTTCTTTTTTCTTTTTCTACCTGAAAAAGGTAATGTTCAGGGCAGCAGCCTACTCATATGCATGTGCCAGTAGGAACAAAAAAAGCCCTGCTTACATAGAGGGAAGAAAGGTCTTTTATTTGGTGAGCTACATTTTCAATAACACTTGGTGTTATAATAAAGCTGATGCAGTAAGTGAATCCAGAAAGTTGGCGGTCTTTGTATGATTCCTTCACTCAGCAAAGTTAAACAGGGAAACTGAAGTTTCTGAGCATTATACCATGAAAAAACACTAAAAAGTCATGCTAAAATCTGAAAGCAGGGTCAGTGCTGCACGGGAACAAAAGGATCCAAAACACAATGTAAAACATCTTGAAACAAAAATTGAATGGTTACACAAAGTGCTCTTAATTAAAGCTTATCAACAGATCCTTGGCAAAATCCCTTGCTTTGCTTCTGAAAGGAGAAGGTTAATTGTGAGATTTCCTTTGAGGTGTCGGGTGCTTGTGGTCATTCCTGTTTTCACCCATCAAACCATTAAGCTGGGAGGCAAAGCTGGTTAGCAGATATTACAGAAATGCAAGTCAATGAAGGTCAGAGGTTTCAAGGTTGCCGTTGGGTCACAAAGATGACTTCAGCTACCAGTTTGCCCACCGTAGTTGTTCCTCCTAGACACACTAAGGACTCAGTGTCTTTGGTTTCAGCAGGTCCTTCATTTTTGCTGCTCTCAGCCTGGCAGAGCTGAGTGATCCACCTTGTACTGCTGACATAGGATAAAAACCAAATCCAGAACTGGGACTGGAAGCTCCAGATCCCCATATTCGCAGCCGAAGACATAAACTCCCCGGTCAGCACTAGCCTGCTTTCTGCTTGTCCTTATGACTTCTGTGCCTGACTGCAAGTAGCACAGCCTCAAGAGGAGGGTACAGCTGAGCATTTCTGGATCCAGAATATCCTACAGCCTGGTGGTTAGGGTGGTTTTCTGCAGTGGATGAGAAGGGGGTTAATCCCCCTGCTCAAGCCAGGTAGGGCTTAGAAGCCACTCTTCCACTTTGTAGTTAAATACTTTGATTTTGACATTAGATAAAAGGTTGATTCCACTTTTTGGATTAATCTGCGGAGTAGGTGGTGATCTGCTTCTGGGTGCATCAATTTAATCCCGTGATAACGGCCAGGCATTCTCCATGACTTGTTGAAGTATAGATGTGCAAGGTCAGTGAAGGGCAGAGCTGCAAGAACAAAAGAGACAGCCACTGCCTTACCTCATGGATGCATCCATGCTTCTGCTTCTCAATTTTTTTTTAAAAAGAGTCCCAGAAAAGCAGCTGTAGATGGAACAGACCTTTTCAGACCTATGGCACAGTCACACAGGGGCAAAATAGTCTGCTGATCTTATGCTAGATCATAAGATCACGTCAAATTTTGCCTATTAGTGAGACAGACATTTCACTTAACTGCTAAGAAAATTGCTCGAAGAAAGGCTAGATTTCTTTGGTTAAGGTCTATAGATCATCTGTTGCTCATGTTCAGCATGTTCACTTTTGCTGGGCTGAAGCTTCATGGATTTCTGTCCACAGAAGTGAAGTTTTTCAGAGCAAGAAGGATTTTCTCAGGCACTAGTCCTAAACTGAAGACCTAAGATCTGTCTCACACCTCTCCTCCACCTCTGCCAAACACAAGAATTTCTTTGTACTTTTTTATCTACTAATATCAGGCACAAAACATGGTCCACTTTAAGACAAAACAAAACTGTAGCAAAATAGCACACTTCCTTGGAGAGATATCTCTGTCTCTGGAAAGAATGAAGTAGCAGAAAAACCCATAGGATGGCCCTTGATGTGGAAATGGGAGGCACCGAGTCCATGCAGGGCCGAAGGTGGCCATTCTCAGGAGCAATTTGTTGGCTTTGCAGTGAGACCAGTTTAGCTGATGCAGTTAAATACGCTGTGGCTGAATTCAGTGTAGCGGCATTGTGCAGGCGAGACTCATATAGGAGGCAGGGCAGAGGGTCTGCAGCCTCTGTAGGAGCATCCCCACCTCCTGCTCTGCACCAGGAGAAAGAGGCAGGAGCTCTGCAAGCCCTGCCCCTCCTGCGAGCAGAAGGAATTTGGTCAGAATAGCCAAAATCCTCACCTGTGCAGCAAATATGCACAGAGAAATTAACCACAGAACATGGAGGGCAACGGCAGTGACCAAAAGCATGTTGGGTTGATAGGGTAAAGCTGAACCAGACTCAGAACAGGCCACATAATTTAAAAAAAAAAAAGCTTTCACAATATGAACAGCTTTTCTGAAACTCTGAAAAACTTAATTAATGGCAGTCTATTTGTTCTGCCAAAACCTTTTTATTACGCTTGCCTTTAGCTGCATGGGGGAGCTGGTGACTCACCAGGTTGTGATTCAGAAGAGCAACTCTAATTTCCCTGCCCTTTCCCTTCTGCAGTTTGTGTGTACCGTGATTGCCATCCTCCTGCATTATTTCTACATGAGCACCTTTGCATGGATGTTCGTGGAGCAGCTCCACATCTACCGGATGCTGACTGAAGTGAGGAACATCAACTTTGGACACATGCGGTTCTACTACGTCGTTGGCTGGGGCATTCCTGCCATCATAACAGGTACCCTCAACCACCCCAGACCAGCTTCGTTTACATTCCCTGCCATCTTCGCTGGCCAGATTCAGGAAAGTTACCCCATCCAAGACAGCTATGGGTGCATTCAACTGCTGCTGTCACTTCAGTGTTTTTCTGAATGACAGCAATGCCAAATCATGTCTAGGAGAAGTCAGCCTGAATTTGGCAGATCTGTATACCAAATGTCTTGTTGCCCCAGTTGAAGTGATACTGAGACTTTTACAATAGCATAAACATAATTGCACCTAGATTAAAACAGGACTTGATAGCATTGCTTGGGAATAACAGTACTTTTATTTTAACAACTTTGCTTGTAGCCTTTCCTTCCCTGTGCTGGTACCTTGGGATATGGACACAGAGTCTCTCAGGAAGGTAGCTGCAGTGGCTTCAGGGGCAATGCTGCCCACAGGGCATCAGTGCCCTTCACTGGACATTCCCGTTGCCTACCCTCGACCAGCAGTAAATGCTCCCTGAAGGGGATTTCAGCAGTTCTGTTTTACTTGGCATAAAAATGAGCTGGGAATACTCAAGCAGCCTTTTACTTCATTTCAGATACAAAGGCAATAACTTCCAGTTGAGGAAAAGTAATGAAAAGCTGGAGGCAGTAATCTTTTAAACTGTTCCAGGGTGATCCACAGGAGCACATCCATCTCCGCCCTCACCATGCCTATTTTTGCAATCAGACATTTCCAGTGCTACCCTAAGCACATGGTGCTGCGTTAATTCAGGCAGACAGCTCCTTGGGAAGTGCACTTCACAGAACAGTTGGAGTGGGGTTTTTTGGTTCAACTGTTTCAGCATGTATCTGTTGCCATATGGGAAATCAGATCATAGGCAGACAGTTAACTTTTATCCAATTACTTTTATTTTTACAGATAGCAACATACTGTCAGCAACGGCAGAGGTTTAGATGTCTCTCAGATCAAACGAATAGCTATCACTCATATACACTTGGAAAAATACTGTGGAACAAGTTAGAATTTTTAAAATATATGGGTTTTTTTCCTATGTGGCTTAAGAAAGTGTCATATAGAAACATAATGTAGGTTAGTACAGGTTAGCTTTCATTCTGGAGAGCTGGTAAGTTTTTTCCGTATCACCTTGTGCATAAATAATTTCTGCTTCTATCAGTTTATCCAGAATACAGTGGACGGTACAGCCCAGAAGGCTCTGCCACTCCAGACATATCTCTGATATTTTAAATAGAAATTGTCCTTGAGCTTCTAAAACATATCAGATCTGTGTAACTTTTATCACTACATACAGGACTACTGCAATATATTTAGGAATGTTTAAGTGCCATCAGGTAGTTGGCAGCATCATCACTCTTCGCTGGGTAAAAAACTGGTTGAATGGCTGGGCCCAAAGAGTTGTGGTGAATGGAGTTAAATCCAGTTGGTGGCCGGTCACAAGTGGTGTTCCCCAGAGCTCAGTGTTGGGGCCAGTTCTGTTCAATATCTTTACCAATGATCTGGACGAGGAGATTGAGTGCACCCTCAGTAAGTTTGCAGACAACACCAAGTTGGGCGGGAGTGTTGATCTGCTGGAGGGTAGGAAGGCTCTGCAGAGGGACCTGAACAGGCTGGATCATTGGGCCAGGGCCACCTGTATGAGGTTCAACAAGGCTCAGTGCCACTTGGGTCACAACAACCCCATGCAACACTACAGGCTTGGGGAGGAGTGGCTGGAGAGCTGCCTGGCAGAAAGGGACCTGGGGGTGGTGGTCAACAGTCAGCTGAGTATGAGCCAGCAGTGTGCCCAGGTGGCCAAGAAGGCCAACAGCATCCTGGCTTGTATCAGAAATAGCATGGCCAGCAGGACCAGGGAGGTGATAGTGTCCCTGTACTCAGCACTGGTGAGGCCACACCTCGAGTACTGTGTTCAGTTTTCGGCCCCTCACTACCCGTCGAGGTGCTGGAGCGTGTCCAGAGAAGGGCAACGAAGTTGATGAAGGGTCTAGAGCACAAGTCTTATGAGGAGCAGCTGAGGGAGCTGGGGTTGTTTAGCCTGGAGAAGAGGAGGCTGAGGGGAGACCTTATCACTCTCTACAACTACCTGAAAGGAGGTTGTAGCCAGGTGGGGGTCGGTCTCTTCTCCCAAGTAACAAGTGATAGGACGAGAGGAAACGACCTCAAGGTGCGCCAGGGGAGGTTTAGGTTGGATGTTAGGAAAAACTTCACAGAAAGGGCAGTCAGGCACTGGAACAGGCTGCCCAGGGAAGTGGTTGAGTCTTCATCCCTGGAGGTATTTAAAAGACGGGTAGATGTGGTGCTTGAGGACATGGTTTAGTGGCGGACTTGGCAGTGCTAAGTTAACAGTTGGACTTGATGATCTTAAGGGTCTTTTCCAACCTTAACAATTCTATGATTCTGTGAGTCTATGATTTCTGGTAGAAAAGAAGTATTATCATTAAATAGCAGTAAACAATTTGCGTTTCAGAAGACAAAACTCTTTAGAAGAACTTTGTCAGAAGGATTTTCTGTTTCATGTGAATTAATTTAAAATTCAGGAGACAAACTAAACAACTTCTCAACAGCACTATTTGCAATCTAAATATTACAAGTACACCATTTTTACTACATTTTTCTACTTAGATATCAGTCTCTGTGATATGGAACTATTTTGCACTTTTAAAACTATGAGTTACGGTTCCAGGTTGTCTCCTGTAATTTAAACTCTGAATCAGCTGAATTTGCAGTTCATTTAAATGAGAAGTCAGATCCCTATTACTGAGCAAGTCAGAGGATTTTGTGAAACAAAGGATAAAGAAAACTAAGCCTTTAGTTTGCCCTTCCAGGTGTAGAAATCATCTGAAGAGAAAATTATTTCACTGTAAATAGCAAAATGTTAAATTCTTGCCCCTGGAAAACTTTGTTACTGTACATATTTTAAATAAGCTTCTTTTATAAATTTGAAATTTTAATATCTAAACAGTAAGAAGGTTCCAACTTCATAACATGGTCTTAAATGCAATTTCTTTTAAGTTGCTTTATAAGAGAGGGATTGTGTATGTTTCTTAATAGTGGAAAACTCTAGATATGGGAAGGGATTTTAGTCTTGAACATCCAAAGGACTTTTTTGTTTTATTTGAAAGATAAATATCTAGCCCATTTCATCTTTATCATAGCTATCCTGGAAAAAAAAAATGGACCTACAGTAGCAGCAGCTTTACTCTGTTTTGTTTATTTATTTTTTCTATTTTCCATACTCAAATCCACATTCATTTCAAGCTGGAACACAGTGGCCCTAAGGCATCTGTGATGGGCCCAGGCTACTTGCAGAAGGGAACCTTGCCCTTTAGTGGGGGAAAAAATTAGCAAAATGTTTACATAGGGAACACTCCAGCAGGGAAGAACCACATTTAACCACAACATAGAAAAGCAAATTGCCATGAATAAAAGTAGGATAGAGGTTGGGAGAAGGCTTACAGCCATCAAAAGAGTGCGGATCTGGAATATTCCTCCATGGGGAGCGATAGTGGAACATTTTAAATTTGCTTTAAGCTTGCTCATTTTAAAATGTAGTTTGATCCATCTAGGAGAAGGATTTTATCACTTGCTTGCCTCGGGAGCAAAGGGCTGGATTTGGCACCCAGAAAGACCCCTCCAGTTCTATGTGTCTTCATGGCAACACGGTGACGGGTTGGCATATGTGTGCTGTAACTGCTTTGCCATGGAGACTGCAGTGCTCAGGTTAAAACAGGTTCTTACATAGCCCTAGAACCAGTATCCCCCAAGAAATGTCACTTTCCAGATCTGCTATTTGCCATGAATACTAAGCAAGGCGATGAGTCAGGTGAGAGGTGAGGCTGACCCACAGTCGCCTGAGTCACGTGCAGCTACAGAGCCTGCAGGAGCTCAGAAGGTTCAAAACGTGCCCCTCTGGCAGCGCCTCCCCACGGCATGCTCTTGACACGCTCCCGGGATGAGTGCCGGTCCCCACAGGACGCTCAGCTCAGCCATAGGACTGACCCCCGTTTCTGCCAATGTCAGTGACCTACCATGCAGCCCACACGCTTAGTCTGCTCAGGACAACCAGGCTGCAGCGTTTAATTGATGTGCCAAAATTATTCTCTGTATTACATTGCATTGGCTTAACTCTGCCTTTGGGTAAAGTGTTATTTCACATATCGTTGACTCCAGTATAATCTGAACCACGTACCTGAAGACTGCAATTCGCCCCATTAGTTTAATGGAGAACTTCAGGGTAGGATTTTGAGAGTGAAAAAATGTTGCTGTCTGCCAATTACTTTTAGAGCCAGATGTTTGGTCAAAGCGTAGTTTAAGTCCCACTAATGGGGAAATCAAGTCCTGGGAAACAGGCTGTGTCTATAGAATTACATCTGTATAAAATACTTTATGGTCCCTTAATCATTTATGGCTAATTCTTTCTGGATGGCAAGTGCGGAAGGGGTGGTGGAAGGGCCAATAGGAGCAGGAAGGGAGACCAGTCCTATCTCATTCCACACTTCAGAGAAAACAGATCCAATATCCACTGCTTTGCCAAATAGCCAGTTTAATTTTCATAGACCGTAGGCTTGTACCAGATGTGAATATTGGCTGTGGGCCAGCTTTAAGCAGTGAGAGTGAAACACAGCTACCTCTCCCTTTTTCAGTGTCTTTTCATCAAAGCACACAGGTTTCAATTAAAAAAAAGGCATTTATTAATGCACATGAATTCTCCTTCTGGAGAAAGGCACTGCCGTCAGCCTTGGCCACCTGCTTGAGTCAGGACATACGCTCAACGCAATAGGTGCCCCCGATGCCCAGACAGCATGCTGCAGCCATTTACCATATGTCATTGGCCACAGGCCTCATAGGGATCAATTTCTGTGTCTTGAAGAAGACCTCTGCAGTATTTTGCAGGTCAAAGGCAGCAATCCCAGTCCATCACCATATGGGCAAAGTGTAGGTCACCAAATCAGATGGCACTGTAAATCAGCTGGTGGAGGTTGAACTCAGAGACTCCCTTGGAATTGTCCAGGCTTTGAAAAATAAAACAATAAAAGGTGTGTTCTTAACTCAGTTGCCTTGGGGGCATTAGCAAACTCCATTTCAAATAGCACTGAAAGCAATGTGAGGTACCTGGGATGGCAGCTCAAAATGAATCCCACCTGAGCTCAAGCAGTTAACTCCCTTGAGTTCCCAGGTTCCTTTGTCTCTGGTGTTATTTTAGTGACAGCAAGCTCACAGCAGTTAAGAATGCACTTTTTTCGTAGTATAGACATCTCCTCAGTTATGATTCATGTCATTCTGCTGCATAGGCTTATTGAAATTCCTCAACATGTCACTCACCCTCAAGGCTTCATCACACTATGTGAGTATGACTGTAAAACTGTGCTGAAACAAAATTAATGTGGGACTTCCATTTATTGTCATTTTTATGCAGCTGAACTTTGTTCTGGTAGGTAAAACTTATAGTATCATTTGATATGGAGTGGTCAGTGTAAAGGTTTTGATTTATAAAAGTTTTATTTCAATACTTGCCTTGATTTTGACTTCCCAGACTGTCCTATTGAACACATTTTGCCATTATCGTTTGGTTTGTCAGACAGCAATTTGAAAATGTGCCTGGTTATATAGAAGATCTCAGCAGCACCTTTCTGATGTACTTTCTCTCCCTTTTGTGACCCAGGGCTTGCTGTTGGTCTGGATCCACAAGGCTATGGGAACCCTGATTTCTGCTGGTTGTCTGTTCATGACACCCTTATCTGGAGTTTCGCTGGGCCCATTGTAATTGTTGTAGTTGTAAGTACGGTGGAGTTGGCATCCTGAGCTGTCTCTTCCTGACTGCTACCTTTTCTTTTACGTTTTATCAACTAGTAGTCATAATGTGAAGTGACTGTATTCTTTACATTTGAAACTGATGTACTTGAGCTTGCTTCTTTTGCTTAAACAGATAAGACACGAGCTAAGCTCCTGGAAATCAGAGGGCTGCTTGCCAGTGTGAAGATTGCTTGTGGAGCAGTGGCTGTATGGCCAGAAACCTATTTATTTTTTCCCATTTCCTTTGTTCCATGTTCAAAGGGTTGGTCGGTGGGCATATAAAACAAATCAACAAAATGAGCCATAACAAGTCCCTTTATCCAGAAATCCTAAAGGAATATTAAATAATACCAATTTCAGGAATTTAAAAGAATTGGCTGGTGTTTAACTTCTCCCTTAAAACATCCCTCAGTAACAGAGCACCAGAAGATACCTATCAATGGTGTGATTGTATCTTGAATACCAAGTCTCATCTCCTCATCTCAAAAAGTATGAAGTAGACCTGGAAGTGGTGTAGACTGGAGTCACAAGTCGTCAGAGAGATGGGACAGCCCCTGCTGGAGAAACAACTGAGTGGACTAGGGGCCTTCAGCCTAGAGAAGAGAAAGCTGCAAAGAAAGGGATAGGGAGGAGCTTGTGGCAGCATGGTGGCCTGAAGAATATGACCATGGAGCCAACCGTTCAGTGTCTTTTCCAGCACAATTAGTAGTAGGAAGTGACAGATTCAGAACAAACAGGACGAGCTACATCGTCGCTCCACAGGCAGTTAAGTTAGAAACTCACAGAAACAAGACAATGGCGGTGGTAAAGCTTTGCATGGTTTCAGAAAGTAACTGGACAAATTCCCGGCATCCATATTCACAATGAATGATTAAGTACAAATGCACCACCCCACCTAGTACATCCCAGCTCTAGAAATCAGTGGAGGCTGGAGGAGTACTCAGAGGAATTATTGCCTGCTCTGTTACTATATTCTGCCTTGGCCCAGCTGAAACAAGATGCTGGGCTGAGTGGACTCTGGTCTGGACAAGGACAGCCATTCTTGAGTTTTTATGTTTCACTCAAGCCACTTTGCACAGGGCCGTCTTACTGGGTTTCATCCAGATCAAGTCCCAGGATGTTCTTTACTATGTTGGCTTGAAACGAGATGAATCTTGGAACTTTGAGATGTGTAAATTGAAGGAAACATATTCTTGGCACCACAAACCATTTTAGGATAAAAATGACATTGTCATTGAAAACTGAGCCCTAACAACTTTATAGAAGGAATCCATGCTGTTATTTCAATTTCCTTTTCAGATAAATACTGTCATCTTTATACTGGCAATGAAAGCATCATGCAGACGAAGACAACGTTCATTTGAAAAAACTGGAGTCATGTAAGTTTGGGTTCAAAAACCTGTAGAAAAAGTTCTGGCCAAGAACAGAATTGCCTAAAAGCAAGTGTTGGGGTCGGAAATAAGTAAGATATTTGAAGGAGACAGTCAGCATTGGTAGAGGCAGTTGGAGTTGCTTCACCAGCACCTACTCCTGGGATTTCCTTGGACACCACCACCAAGTGTAGGCAGGAGAAGGGAGGGGAGAGAGAAAGGTCTGGTGCCCAGATGGTATCGTTACAGTCCTTCCAGATCTTTCACTGTACTCCCTACTACACTGTCACTTCACCTCCACCCGTGGCATGCCCTGGTAAACATAGTTCTGGGTCTCCTTGTGCTCGCCCGTGGCTCAGAAACGTCTCTCCCCACGAATGCCTGCGTGATCAGCCATGTTGTGGCAGAGACCCATTGAGGTTCCTGTGCTGAGGGCCAGCCTCCCCCCATCCCGCTCCCCGTGGGACAAGCTGAAAGCCTCACAAGCTGCAACCTGCCGCCTTCCTGAGCTGCTGTGGCAGCCTGTTCCCATTAACGTCTGTTTTGCCCAAAGCTCAGAATTTACCTGTGAACTGAAATGTGATTAGCTAGTGGCAAGACAGCCCCTTTTTTTTTTCAAATAGGTAGCTGTATGAGATTTCAAAAGGCTGCTTCTAGCTATTTATCCAGCCATGGCTGTTGGGTAATTTTTTTAAGTTTCTTTTTTAAATCTCCCTAAACAGATGGAGTATAATTACTACTCAATGGCAGCTATTTTACTCATAATACAAAACTTTTGCCACTAGAATTGTGACCATCTTTTGAAAGCATCTATGGAAATAATGTTTCTAAGCAAACAAATACTCCCCTGAGTGCCCTCGATCCAAAACCTTGGGCTGTAATGTTGAGAAGGAACGTGAGAGTGAGCTCAGCAAACAGAAATGAGACGGACGTGGCCATTTACCGCCCAGATCTCTTCCTCAGAGTCAACAAGGCTGAACATTGTGGGCTTGGCAAACAGCCTGGTTTGTTTGAAGAAAACCTTGGAAACGAACTTGAAAAGAAAATACCTTTTTTTTACCTGAATATGCTAAGTCACTGAGTAGTGCAATGAGAGAGCTGGGAACTGGGAGCTGGTGAAGGAGCTGGTGAACACTGCCCTAATTTTCCCAAAGGTTCTTCCCAGTTGGTGAATCGTTGGGCATGTGCCACCACCTGTGTGGAGAAGTTGGGCTATTCTCTTGTATCTTGTCATGCTGCAAATGCCCGTCTGTGTTTGCTTTACAGCTCTGTGCTGCGAACAGCATTCCTGCTCTTGCTGCTCATCAGTGCCACATGGCTGCTGGGGCTGATGGCGGTGAACAGCGACGTCATGACGTTTCACTATCTCTTTGCCATTTTCAGCTGCCTGCAGGTAAGTTGGATGGCATCTTGTCCGTGGCAGACCTTGGTGAGCACACTGCTGCACCCAGACCTCCAAAAACCCGCTAAACATGAGTTGACTTAAGACGAACAGAGATGTCAAGTACAGTTTTTGCTCTCTTTTCTCAAAGAGGGGGTTCTTTTCACCAAAAACATATCTTTGAGTAATTGCATCTCTCACTTTTAGTCATTCTAAAGATAAGTGCTCTACTATTGTAACCTGTGACAGATAAATAACAGAAGGCAATTGTATCTCTGTCTTTCAAGAGACAAAAATCTTTGTTACTGTCTTCTGCCTGCTCATTGTTAACAGTTGTTATGTTGCTACGGCAAATAAGAGACTGTTTTATTTCACTCAGAGTGGATGGCTCCAAGTTCAAGGCTTTCACAAATTAAGTTACTGTTTAAGGAAATGAGCCAAATAATAATTTTCAAATACAACTCGTTGCATTAGGGATTTACTGGGTTGCCTGTCCTAGTGTGCACACTTATTCATTAAAGATGCAGAACATAGTTATTTGTAGGAGACCTGGCATGGAAGTAGTCATGAAGCTTCATGTTGGTCACAATTTTAATGTGACCAAGGATGGCAGTAACTGTCATAGCAAGTGCCTGCAGTATTAAAACAGCTACTGCTAGCAGGCCACTCTTGTCAGCTGCAGCACAACAGCCACAAATTGCAACCAAAGAGAAAAAGAAGTCTGATGGGTCTCCTCCGGAGATGACTGTCCATGCCCTGGGAGCACACCAGATAGGCCAGCCTGGAGCAAGGTTATTTTGCCACTGCAGTCGGTATGCTCTGAAATAAATGCACCTACTCAGGCTGTAAAACCAGGCTTCCACAAGCCTAAAATAAAATTAAATTAAATTAAATATAAACCTGATGAGAGGGAGGAAAGTCAGCAGCTGGAATTCTCCAAACTTGCCCAGAGAGGCACAGTGGTATGTGGCGTTTCACGTCATTGCCTTCTTTGAACTTGTATTTTTAAAGAGACATTTATGTGAATTTTATTAATGAATAATCCCAAAGTGCTAATGCCAGCTAAGACCGCATTTGATTGAAGGTTTAGAAAGTGAGCTTGAAATTTAAAGTTTCTCTAAGTCAATTGCTTTGGCTGAAATCATGAAATGGAGGCATCTTGTGATGTTGGTACAGCTGCAACTTCATGAGTGATTGGCTTCTCTATACTATATCTTCAACCAAAATTGGTAACAATTTGGCAGCTGCATGAATTCCCTCAGAGCAAATACATCTGAAGGCACACACATGTGTGCCCCCTGACCCCAGCGAAAGCTGTTAATGTGTGTTTCTGGCAGCCAACAGCTGCCCAGCCCTGAGGATTTCAGCGATTTTCCCACCTGGAGGTATTCCTGAACCAAGGAGCATATGGGGCAAAAGCTGGGACCTCTCTGCCTCCAGTATCTTTCCGTGTTTCACAAGGCTTTCTAAAGTTCTCTAAGCAACAGTATTAAGGACGCCTACCACAGAAGTTCCCCATTTCCAGAGGTTTTCACTAAAGGCTATGATATTTTTATGTGCTGCTGTGGATTTTATCTCATCATTGGTGCAAAAGCTCTAAAATCTTAATGCAAGTACAACCCTGAAACACCCTGCAGTGTCTTCCAGTGGGACATTGAGGTCCCCATTAGATATTTTAAGAAAAACGTTTCCTCCCAAACAACGAGGGAGGGTGACACCTACCATAAGCTCTGCTCTGTAAGTCCTGGAGGAACACATCGTTGTGGATATTTTCCCAGGCCCTTTATGCACATTTGAACATGGAAGCAAATTATGAAGAAGTCCTAGGAGATCAATCAATGCCATTTCAGTCAAAGACAGAAAATAGTTATTGCTATTGAAATCATGGACTATAAACTAGAATTCAGGGGTTATTTCAAAAAGGCTGTTCTCTAGTATCTGTTTGCATTTGCAGTTTGGTAGTAATGAATCATTAGATTTATCCTTCCTCTCTCTCAAATGATCCAGGGGCTGTTCATTTTCTTCTTCCACTGCGTATTTAACAAAGAAGTCAGGAAGCACTTGAAGAACACTTTAACTGGAAAGAAACCTCTTCCAGATGATTCCACTGCAACAAGAGCTACATTATTAACTGTAAGGAAAAAACACTGGGAAAAAACATCCTCTTGCTGGTAGAAGTTACCTAAATACACTTATCGGTGGCTTGTCAGTAGTTAAGTGAATTGTCTGATTGATTTCAGTGACTTGTACAAAGATTACTGATGGCCTCTCTCAAAAGTTTTGACTACTGTTTTAATTAAAACTTTTGAGAGGAAATAATTTTTTTTTCCTCGGCATCAAAAACCACTTGGTTCCTTCAAGACTTTTAATGCACTTGTAGGTAATGTGGGTTTTTGGTAGGATCATTCACTATTGTTTTGTGTCTTTTTTTTTCCTTCAGCGATCTCTGAACTGTAACAACACATACATAGAAGAGCCAAATATGTATCGCACAACTATTGGGGAATCCACTGTCTCCCTAGAAAGCACCGTCAGGTCAGCCAAGAGCCACAATAGCTACCTTGCTTATATTCTCAGGTAATCAGGTGGCAGATGCATGGCTTTCAGGTGCTTGCCTTCCCCTTTCCATTGCTCTTGTGGAAAACAGAAATGTTTTGGTTCAAATGCTACATGTTTTATGTCTTAACAGTTCTGGTTTATGTGACTGTCATTTTCTTCCATGCATTTTCTTTTGCATGCATCTTCGGTGGGGAGTTCCAACAGCGCAGTGGTTAATGTAAACATTAGGTTAACTATATGGGCTGTGCTGCTTGCCTGTTAAAATTCAGTCATGTCTCAAGGAGTGGGATTTAGCTTATTAACTTCAGGCTTTTCCAGAGTATGATTCATGTGGCCAAAGGCAGACAGCTACATTGGGATCACCTATGTCTTGCTGTAAAAGTGACCACATTGACAGTCAAGCACAGGCTGACTAGTGTCCACTGCAGCTGTCTGCATTTGACCAGAAGAATCTCATTGGCATGTCTGCCTTGTTAAGAACAGTAAAGTGACAAAGAAAGTTGTCCCCTGTTTTTATTCTCTAAGGGATGAGGCTGCTCATAAGCTCAGTGGATCCTCAAGTCAAGCAAGGGCTGGTCAGACTGAAGCAGATTCCTCCATTTTTCATAGGAATCCATCAAAATCCAATGGTAAGAATTATTTCTAAATGCCTTGACCCAGTTGTGCACCTTTTCCTTCTCAGCACTTTTTTCAAAGGCTTCTGTAATAGGAAGAACAGTTAGTCTGACTTCGTGTGTCTGATTCTCATTATGCTCTTGGCATAACAAGCTATGCAATGGCTGCTTTACTAGGGAATCCTGGAATGGAAATATCATGTATCAGCTTCTTGTGATGGTTCGGTTTTAATCTGACAGCTGTGACGGCTGTTGACAGTTTCTGGCGTCCCCTTTCTTTCTCACAGATTATGTGCTGTTGCTCTTGGTTTTTAATTGGAGATCTTTTAATGTTTGAGACCTTGAGGCAATATTCTCTTTTACTGCTACCTGTTTTGTACAAGAAAACGAGAAGTGTCTCTTACCTGACTTCCTTTCATTTGGGGTCTTGATGTTAAATTTTGTTGCCTTGTAACAGTTTTTAAGAGTGCATTTGCAGATTCTTGATATTTCTAGGTACCGTGGTTTGCCTGTGTTTTGTGTTGATTGAGATCCTGTGGAGTTACTGTTCTGCATATTGAATAGCGTAAAAAGTGTCCCCATTCTGTTCCGCACCTCCCATGCACATATAAGTTCCTGCCTCTTAGCTGAGCCATGCAGTCGTGCTTCCCATAATTACTTAGATGGACGCCACAGTCCTTGTGAATTAATCCTATGTACACTTACGGATGTAAGAGCTCATCCCTGGCATGGCCTGAACCAGACGCCTGCCTTTCCTTTCTCCTTGTGCATTTGTCAGATAGATTTGTTCAACTCCTGTCCATACTCTCATCGCTGTGTTTCCTCTTTCTGCATTTGTAGAGCACGATTCAGACTCTGACAGCGAACTGTCCCTCGATGAACACAGCAGCTCTTACGCCTCCTCCCATTCGTCAGACAGTGAGGAGGATGGGCTCGAGCCGGAGAAAAAGTGGAACACGTCCACTTCCAAAAATAACGAACGTGGCCCACTCCACAGCACACCCAAAGGTACTCCCAGTGCGAGGGGAGAGCAATGGGCTTATTCCGTTCTTTAAAATAGCTTTAGAGTAGCTGGGACAATTTTGCTAGACTAGCAGTACAATTGAGACAGCATCCCTACCGCTGTGCCTTGCTTTTTCTTCCTCACAAGGGCTTATTCACGGGGGTGACTGAGTGCAAGTAAAAGGATGCTTGAGCAAATCTGCGACTTAGAGTGCTCAGACAGACAGCAGTCAGTGCGTTTGCAGGCAGGTGCTACACAGCCAGGAAAGTCTCACGTGAAGGAAGAGGAAGAGGAGGAAGGAGCTGGTTATTTTGAGGGCAGGGGGAAGAAATACCTGCCTCTCCTCATGCAATACACAGGCATATGGATTTAGTGGGGTTGGGAAGGTCATGGACATAAAGAGTGGGAGATCATTGGCCATTGATATCAATACTGTGTGGCAGAGCGCAGGCATTTCTAGGCACAGTTCATCTTGTCCTAAAGATAAGTCAGCTTAGAGTGACAAATGTCCAGGCTGTGTGCTGGTGCTCTGCACAGACACAGCACAAGGTGCCTCAGGTGCCCCCACCCCTCAGAAGCCAGCATCCGCCGGGAGCTAGTGGGACCGCCAGCCCTGGAGAGCTGAGAGCACAGGTTTGACTCACACCTCTCAGTAATGAAGCCAAAAACCTTGCTCTGGGAAAGGTTTGGACACCCTGCCATCCTACCAGGCGTGTTTTGTGGGTGTTGCTGCACCCTAAGGGCAGTGCAGTCCAGCAAGGATCATCTGAAGCATTGCTCTGGTTTGACATACAACTCCTCCCCAGCCACAGGGAACAGGACTGGCTGGGCGGCGTTTGAGAAAACCTGTCAAAAGTGTTTTTCGAGCTAGTGTTTTTTTGCATTGCAGTTGATACCCTTCCCAATCATGTGAAACCCTATTGGCCCACAGAGTGCGTAACGGCCAGTGATGGCGAGGACCCCAGCGGGAAACAGAAACTCAAAGTTGAGACCAAGGTCAACGTAGAGCTTCACAGGGAAAACCAGGTGAACCATAGCAACGAAGCGCCCCAGGACAAAGAGAACGAGGGGCAGCAGAAGGAGAACAGACCTCTGTCCCACCAGAATAACCAGCAGCCGGAGCAGAGGAAAGGTAGCATGGCCAACCCAGCCTCACAGCTGGACTGGGAGACCGGGGGGGTTAATAAGCATTAATTAGTTCATATGGTAGCTCTATCAGGGAGGAGCACTTTCCAAATGGCTCCAACCTGTGTAACCAGATACGTCATGAGAATCTAGTAGGTAGTTGCTTAAGTCTAATATTTTGGTTTTGAAATAAAGTGATGAACTAGAAGTCTGATTAAGAAATATAAAATGTCACTTCTTGGATGTGTTCAGCTTGATAAATGAAATTACTGATACGTTTCAAAATTCTCATTATCCCCTCTTTTCTGTAACAGGTATCTTAAAAAATAAAGTCACCTACCCTCCCCCGCTGGTGGATAAGAATATGAAGAATCGACTGCGGGAAAAGCTATCGGATTACAATCAGACCACAATCTCATCCAGGACTACTTCCCTGGGGACAAATGATGGGGTCCGCTCTCCCTCAGACTCGGGGGTGACAGTAAAAAATGCTCGGAGGGAGCAGTCTCGAGACCAGCTCAACGGCATAGCCATGAATGTCCATGTGGGAACAGGACATGCTGACACCTCAGACTCAGAGTAAGTGTCACATCGGGATGCCCTGGCAGACCTGCTGTGGCTCTGGCCCCTCCTTCCACTTTCCAGCCCCAAACTCCCACTGAAGAAAGATTTCATTTGGTGACTGGGCCAGAGTCCTTCACCAGTGACTGTCCTGAGTGCTTGTCCATACCATGTCTACAAGCCACGGTGTTTCACTGATGAGAAGGCCAAAACCAGGTATCATAAGCAAGGTGCTGTGACAGACACCTGTCGCTGGTCACCCTGGCGTGCTCTGAATTGGCAAGCTGATGTGTTACTGGGGCACTGGGGACTAGAGCAACCTAGCTCTGCCCCATCCCCTTGCTGTGGGACTTGCTGCGCTTGGCGTGGTGACCCCTGGTCACAGCAAACCAGGCTCCCATGTCCACACAAATTATCTATCCCCTCCTTGCCTGGTGAGCTGCTGAAGTCATCGCCTTCCCCAGCCCATCACCAGGACAAGGATGGGGTTTTTCCGCTCCCTCATGCTGCGAGGCATCCAGGACAGCTCAGCAATGCCCACTCATGGCCCCAGGAGCTGTGCATGCCCTCAGGGGTGCTCTGCTCAGGGCTACCTCCTGCTCCTCTGCCCCCAACCCCTCACTTTCACCCCCCTTGGACCATGGGAACAGTTGTTTTTTCCTCTGTTTTTCACCTGTCCTCCCCTTTTGCAGCAGGGAGAGTGTTTGGGGCCATTAGGGACCTATCACTAATGGGGTACAGGTAATTATAATGTGGCCAGTAGCAGGCACCCAAGGAAGAGGATAAGTACAGGGCAAACATGGAGCAGCACTTCTTGATGTGTGTCCAGTAAGGCCAGCAAGAGCTGTTGTGGGTGTCTGGCAGCCAGCATGGAGGAGGGCAGGTTGGGGCAAGACCCCAGTGAAGAGGACCCCTGAGGAAGCCCAGTGTTTTGGGGGGGAAAGGCGTTAGGCGGGGGGGGTATGGGGTGGGTGTCGAGCTGGGCAGAGGGAAACGATTGCTGGGGCAGGAGATCCAAAGGCTGCAGAGAAAGTGCCATGTCAAGCTCGTGACCCTAAATTACCAGGTGTGTGATTCGCACCCACTGCATGGCGATCGGTGTGTGTATTTGCCCTTGTAAGCTAAATCAAACATTAACAAAAGGCTGAGCAAGCTTTCAGCCAAAGGGTGTTCTCAGAAACCTCGTTACTCATCATAATTCTCACATTTCAAGTGAGGACAACAGCCATATGTAAAGTCTGTGCAAACATTTTACACACATAGCCTTCCTTGTATTAACAAAAATAATAGTCCCATTCTTTCTCCAAACCAAGAGAAAATTTCTCACCCAGCTTTAACTCTGACATTGTCCCACCATGCTTTAGACACCTATGCTGTCTGGGTGCACGGACCATTCCCAGCTCACTGTAAAAGTACATCCTTGGGTTGCTGGGAACGGGCTGTTGAAATACATCTTGGTTAGCCAGGAAACAGAGATGTCTTTAGCAAGCAATAACTACTTGCTGCTACCAGGTAATACATTCATCACTGGAGAGTAACTAGCCAACTTTTACTAAGCAACTGTTTTATCTCCACACCTTTTGCATACCGTAAAACTCTGCTGTTTGACAGCAAAATGCATGAATCTGTCTGAAATACCAGGTTTCTAACAGCTTGTAAGATTTGTGTGTGAACCTCACATCTTCATCTAAGCATTAGCCAAACACAAGCCCTCCGTAGAGCTTCCTCTAAAGAGTGCATCTCTTGTGTGCGCCTACCTGGAATTGTTTCTCCCAGCTGGTCTTCCCCTCCAGGGCAGCATCCCCCTTGCAAGCGTTGGACTGGCAAGGCATGGTAACTCCATGGAGCAGGAGCCCTTACTGAAAAGCATTAGGGGGTTTTGGGTGGAGTGGTTTGCCTGTGCCTGTTTAACCCTAAGCCTGCATGATTACTTCTTCTCACTAACAGAGGCAGTAACGAAACTTCAATTTGAACCATCAGGAAACTGTGATCGCTACTGCGCGGTTCTGGACTCCTCACCGCGGGGTGCCGCCTGCCCGCCTCGGACTTCGTCGGAGTGACCGCGTAGCGAGGAGGACGAGGTGGGCATTGACTCCCGCGTGGTTTCACGTTATGGCAGACTCCTGACCGCTCACGGCAGAGACACAGTGCCCAGCTGTGCCTCCGATAAGGCTGCTGTGTGATACGCTCCGCGCCGCATGAACCCATGCCAAAACGCATGGAAATGGCCACAGGGATGCACTGTGAGGGACAGATACCTGCTCACAGTGCGGACGGTGCTGCAGGGGTTGCTTATTACTGGGGAGAACCAAGGAAAAACACGTTATTATCGCAGTGGACCTACAGTAAGTCAATCCATCAGCCTTAAGACAAGCACCAGGAGACGTCTCTTATGGAGTTTTGTCCGGCTACGGTGTGAACCCTTCGGCTTGCTGGGCTCTAGGAAGGAATATCCCTACAAGTGTCCTTTTGTTTCTATGCCAGCATCTCTCTCTACCCCCCTATGGACACGTTGTCTTAAGAAAAAAAAAATCCTTTATATATATATATAAAAAGTGTAGATACTTTTATATATTTTGTATGGTGTTGCTAAAGAAAAAGCTCCTTTGTATATTTTACGTTTATACTGATCTTCTTAATTTGATAATAGGAAATCAATTAAAAGAGGTTTTGATATTTTTTATATGAACATTGCACAATTTTACTTGAATTTGGCATTTGATAAAGTAACTGAGGTTTGCATGGAAGACACCTTAAGATGCAATGCAGTTTTCAAAGTAATACAGTAAAGATTACATCGAAATCCATGACTATAATTTATAAGTTTTGTTGACAGATTTTGGAACACTTTAAGGACACAGTATGTTTTTTTTGTAACCTATTCTAAAACCCAGAAAAAATGTTTTGTTTTTTCATTTCTTGGTGTTTTGACCTCTTCTCTCAAGTGCATTGAAATGTTTAGCAACAACTGCAGGACTAAAAATAAGTCATATCTTCATCTGAGACTTCAAGACAGTCCTTGTCTAGAAGAAGTTAAATCAATGTTTCCCTTACCAAGAACAAGAAGACAAGTGGTGTCAATGTATGGCAGGTTTTGACTTTGGTCTGGCTCTGCGACAAACTAGCACTCTGCGTGTCCCAAGAAGAGGGCCTTCCTCCTCCTGTGGGGCAAGTTCTGCCTCAGGTGCAGTATTTTATTTTACTGTTAATTTCTTTCCCGCTGGAGTCAGCACGTTCCTAATCAAAGCAGAAATACGAGTCTTCAAGGATGTCCAGGTTTCACTGCCTAGCGCTTTGACAAAGCCCTGGCCTTCCTGGTGTTTCAAAAAGCCCATGGAAGGCTTAAGGTTTCATGTTTCCCACAAAATATGCTGGTTTCAGAAGTATAGGAAAGTTAAGCGTGGCCTGTCTGCCATCTTCACCTTCCTGCAGTGTTTACAAGAAAAGAAAAAATAAGATGTGAAAAAGTTTGCATCCAACAGCATGGGGCAGAGCTCTGCTGGCGGCTCCCCGTGGTGGGAACACGCGACTCAAAGGGCAGCAGTGGAGTGGCCGTGGCCTGCTGTCTGCCACCACGGCTTTCAGGAGCTCCTCGCGCACCGTAGCAGCCCTTTTGGGAAAATACTGGCTTTCGTTTGTGTAACTGTGTGTGTGAAAGGGAAAAAACAGAAAATCAGACTAAATAAAATGCAGGAGTTTTGAGGAAAAAATGAAATAATACATACTGTAATCTTGGTTTCATTATATTGCTATGCATTTTCAAATGTATCGAGGAGGCCTTTGGAAGGGGGGAGGGAGGAAAGATGCTGTTCCTTCAAAAATTATGCAACATACTGTGTGACATTTTCTGACTGAAAAAAGTTTTGAACGTTTTAAGGGTCTGGCACTTGACTGTGTGCTCAGGCGTTGTGTATAACCCATGCTAGTTGTTCTTACATTTGTGTATGTATATTTTGTCCCAGTGAGATGTAGGTAGTTTTTATTTTGATCAGAATTGTTGCAGTAAATGAGGGTCAGTTGTATTAATGACAAAAAAATTAAAACCTATTTTTATGACTTTTTAAAAGCTTTATGGCAGATTAGACACTGGAGGTTGTTTGTTTTTTTTTTTAACAAATGTATATTTATTAATGTGCAGAACACTGGAATTGCAGCACAGATGAAAGGAGAATTTACAATAAATTAAGAATTTTTTTTGAACTTGTATCCTTCCTCTGGTGGTTTATTTTAAGTGCAGTACAGATGCTGAGGGTCCAAATGACATTTCCCGGGGTTTAGAACATAGCAGGAGAGGGGATGTACGGGTACCCACCGCACTTGCCGAGGAAGCAGCGGCTGTAAAGCATCAGCTGCCGGTGCCGCTCCCTGCGGGATGCTTCCAGCCCCAGGCGGTGTCTCGGGGCGGGTTTGCTCCGGGTGGACACGGACAGACACGCGCGCGATCCCCCTTCCAGCCCAGTGCCCTTGGCTGGCACAGGGTAGCACTGCATGCCTTGCGTTTCCATCCAAACCCGCGGCATTTCTCACACCTGGGAAACGGTCCGTGGAAGAAAAACACCCTCCGCTGACCCGGAGCAAAGCAGACCGCCAGGGAGGCCCTGGGTTTAGAAAGCAAAGTTTGGAGAGAAGCTGGAGGGGGTGAGGCAGCCAGCCCAGCCCGTGAAAGCCTGCAATGAGAAGGACCTTTTTGGACTTTCTCAGCTACATCCTTGGCTTTCTCAAGCCAACTGAGGCCAAGCTGTGGTCTTGCTCACTCTCTACTTTTCAGGCTGTTGTGCGAGTCTTTGTTCGCACGTATCACGAGGCACAGCAGTGACCTGCACGTGTCTGCCAGCTTTCTGGAAATAAAAGTATTCCTCAGTATCATCTGGCCAGCTTTTCCGTAAATATTTTTAAACATTAGGCAATAAACAGGGAGGGTGTGAGGCCAGGGGGAGAGAGCCTGGTTACTGTCATGGTTTAGGAGCAAAATCAAAGACAGGATCTTCAATTTGCAAACAGCTCTGCCAAAACTTGCCATTAAACAAACCCAAGCAATTAGGCCAAAGGGAAACTGTTCTAAAGGGTATTGTACAAGTTCATTTTTTGGTGGAACACCAATACTTGAGTTTGTTCTCAAGTATTAGTTCACTTTACTGTGGAGAAGCAGAAATAAGCCTCAGGCTTTCACATAAGCAGGATAGTTACAGCACAGACCAGCCCATGATCCTGTCTCCAGTAGCGGCCAACAGCAGATGTTTAGGACAAGAGGATTATCATCAGCCACACGTTACAAGGCGAGGTGGCCCCAGCAGGGTCCGCAGCCTCCAGCACGCTGCAGCTCCGGGCTCCCCAGCGCCAGGGGTTGTGCCTGTCTCCAGCAGCCCATGTGTCCCTCCAATAACATGTCCTGTTGTGTTCTGGAGGCACGTAAACTTGTGGTTCGCAGTAGGTTGCCTGATTCGGTCACAGGCAGCAAGAAAACGTTCTTCCCTCTCTTCAGCTTCATTCCTGTCCCCTGCGGTGGACGCCTTTGCTGCCTGCACCGTGAGAGGCAGTGAGCAACTGCTTCTCAGTCACCTTCACCAGGTCAAAGAGGAAGACAGGCTCCATCCTAGAGCACCTGGGTTGTCTCTTTCCACCTGAACACCTCGGATCTCTGTAATTGTTCCTCACACAGAAACGCTGCTGTACCTTTTAGCCTGCCTTCTTCCCCTTCTTCAGCCCCGTCCCAGATTTAATGTAGCCTTTCCAGAGATGGCAGAGAGAGAAGAGACCAGAGCAGCCCACCAAATGCAAGCAGTACACCTACCAACAACCAAAAAAAGGAAATAATTTAAAAAAAAAATCTCCATTTCATCCCCTTTTCCTGTTCTAATCTTTACAATGACATTTGGCCTAGGCGAATTGTAAGAAAAGACTCCAGAAGAGATGGACCAGCGGCAGCATCGTGGCACAATAAGACTGCAGTAACCTAAGCGGTCACATAGCCCAGCCGCTCCAACAACCCAGGACACCTGGGGATTTGTCTAAAGTTCTTAAAAACCGAAATGATGATTCCAGTACACCTGTGACTAGTCCATATAGTCCAATATAGTCCAATAATTCTTACCATGCCGACTTAGTTTGTCCATATCCTTATGTCACGCTTAGATGCGCAGCGTCTGATCTAAATTTGATATTTGAAAATATCAAATAAAACTAAGCCCAAGAGGGCTCTTGTAAAACTTCCTTTCTTGCCAAGCAAGTTTTGCACCTACCTCATATCGATGAACGTCAGCCCTCACTGACTGTGCTTCACAATATGAGAACAGAGCGTGGGACAGTATCAAACCATTTACAGAAGACACATCCCATCTGCTGCAGCTCCTTTATCCACCATGCCAGGTGCCGTATTAAAGAAGAAAATTAGATTAATCTGACGTGTGTGTTGCAAAGAGACTGTGTTAACTCATTATTGTCTTCTGAATACTTAAAAGTATTTGCAAGTGCCCCCAGGAGCCCCCTGGAGCTCTGTACTGGGCTGGTGTCTCCCCCTCTGGCTTGGTCAGGCATCTGCTGCTGCCATCCCTCTGCTCAAACACCACTGTGAATAGGGTATCTGCTCCTGCAAACTCAAATATTACATACTCTGGCATATTTTCTTTATTTGAAGGGAGGCCCAGACCAATTCTCTGAACTGGTGCTTCGTGAAGGCAGCTGAAGCTGCTGCGAGACCCCAGCCTCTGCGCTGGGGCAGGAGACACCGCAGAGGTGGAGCGGGGCCGAGCCGCCCCTTACGGAGAGGACTGTGCTTAAGCTGAGAGGTGCCCCATCTCTCTGACAGCTACCGTGTGTCCCAGGGCCATCCTAGGCCAAAACATGGGACCGCTCCCTGCCCAGCACGGCCTAAGGCTTCCGGAGCCCATCCTGACCTTCGCAAAGCCATCGTTTTACATCACATCCACTCACGAAATAGACTTGAACGCAAAGCTCCAGCTTCCCAGGTGCTGCTGCTCTATTTCATTAAAATAGTTGCAGTGCATCCAGTTGGGTGGTTTAGTTTCTTAGGGGCTGGGGTTTTTTTTCCCCCTGCAAATATAACAGCTTGCAAAACACCAACCCCTTGGTCTAATGTGTAGGAAAACCTCTTGCTTTTGGACATTTGACGGCAGCTCTTTAGAAGGCCATCTTGAATGATTTTGTTTGCATGTTAAGCCTTTCCAAGTAAAGAACATAGGGTTGGGTCTGTGTTTTTGTTAGATGATACTCATATGCTCAAGGAAATAATGAGCATGTGAAGTCCTGTGCGTGTATAAACAGGGTAACCGAAGCAGTGGGTCCCTGTGTAGGATGTTTTTAAATGCAGCAGAAGTATTTACAAAGTATGAGTGATTCCAGCACCAGCTCTGCTGGGTAAGAAGCAGAGAAAGGGTCTCCCCCCAAACCCCCGCCAGCAGATGCTTCCCAGCCGCTGTTCCCTCTGCGTGGGCAAGTGATGGATGTGACTGGTAGGCCAAGGGAAGACCTTAGAAAAGCACCAGCGGGGAGAGCCCATGCCGGCGCTCACCCCTGCAGCCACAGGGTCCCCCCAGAGCCCGCTGGCACTGCACAGCTGCGGCAGAAGTAAAAGGGTGAGAAAAATACAGCGGTGAGACAAACTCCACGTGCGACGCACCAGATCATCCTCGGCCAGGCAGAGCATCAGCAAGGGGAGGCAGGTCCCAGCCGGGCTCCCGCAGGGACGGCAATGCCAAGGGAGCCTCCGCAGCCTGCGGCTCCTGCACCGAGCTGCTGGGCGCTGCTGGAAAATCACTTGGCAGCAGCAAAACTCCCAGCACCAGCGAGCGCTCACCAAAGCCAACTGGAAGGTTTGCAGCGCAAAGGCAAACAGGCGGGTTCTGCAATGACATGATTACTCAGAAAGGAAAAAAAAAAAAAAACCAAAAAAACAAACCCACATTTATGGCACATGGCAAGCCACCCATAATAAAATAGCTGTGCTGGAGCGAGCACCCTGAAGGTACAAAGCTCTTCAATCAAAACAGCTGCATATCAAGTGCATGCTCATCAGATCTAAAAAAAAAAAAAAGTAAAAAAAGAACCTACAGCAGTAACTTCATTAGTTATAAAAGCAGATCCCAAAAGGCCAGTGTGTTTTAAGGGAGGAAATAATACCTGGTTTTAAAGGAAATACATAGCCCTTTCGCCTAGGTCCATTCCACGCGGTCCCTTCAGGTTAGGAACATCCCGCTGAATCCAGTACAAAACAGCAGCAGCTGCGGTTGGGAGCCAGCGAAGTGAAAAAGTTTCCAGGTGAAGCAGTAAATCAGGCATTGACTTTGAGAAAAAATCGGTACATTTTATTCCGTGTTTCAATTTTTCTGGATAAAACGAATGAGAAAGCCCGGAATGGTTAACTCCTTCACTTCCAGCTGCATGGAGAACAGGTTTTGGGGATGGAAAGGGTCAGGAAAAAGCCCTGCTGGCTTAGGGTTAGGGGCTAGGGTTAGGGTTCATTCTGGTGGTACCAAATGGCCAAACTAATGGGAGCGAGCAGGCAGTCAGGAGGGACCGAGCTGCCGTGCCACCAAATCATGCCTGACACATGGCTCTTCTCCACCATGTTGTCCAAGGGAAAACACTTTCCTGGATAATCTCACCTAGGTTATGCCAAGCACAAACCAAAAGCAGGTTCTATATTTTCTTTCTGGCTCACTGAAGTGACATGCCAGCTTCCCGAGCAGACATCTGCCCCACGCATGGCATGCCTGTGGGCAGCGCTCTGCAGCAGAGCCAGTGCCGTCGCAACCCAGGTGGCCCCAAAGAGGTTTCTGTCGACGCTGGTTCCTCTCGCAGGAGCAGACCAGCAGCAGAGCGCTCCTGTTCCTTGCAGAGCATTTAGCTTGCCTCCGTGGGCGATGCAGATGCATGCCATGCATCCCTTGGGGTTTGCTGCAAGCTCTGACCATGTTTAACCTGCCTCTCTCTAGCTGGAGAGGAGCCTTGCCTCCACTGGCCTGGATTTTCATGGCAGGTGCTCAGTACAGCAACATTAGCTACGGGGATGAGTTACAGCTGATGCCCATTGCAATTAAGGCATTAGATAGTTGTGGCAAGCAGCACATGAGCAGAGTTGCCTGCTCTGCTTCCCAGGATCAACCTTTTGTGCTTAGAGAGTGTTTAGATGTTCCTTCTGCCCCATCAGTGATGCTCAGCCTCTGGATTCAGAAAGGAGGTAACTTGCAGGGAGCCACCTTAAAAGTCACCAGTCTCAAATCCTCTCCTCTCAGTAGCGAAGTCTCCTGCTTTCTCTGTGATTCAAGCACTGCTGTGGTGTTGCAGCACAGAGGAGACACATCAGGTGAGGGCTCCATGGAATGGCCATGTGGCTTAAATAAGGTTCAACACTTGGCTGCTAATGAGTTCACAGAGATTTTTCTTGTGCTGCCATCTCCTTCACCCTAAAAGCTAGGTGTAAAACTAGCTCTGTGTAAAAATCTTATACCATAAAACACCTTTAATATTTAGAACCAGTGCAGGCTATTCTGATTCATTTCTATAAGTATTACAATAGCAATAAGTACTAATAGTACATATAAAGCGATCTCCAGCTTAAAAGCCATGCCTGAAATCTTTCAAACTTGTAATAAATTGATCACATGGTTTTACTACATATAGCGAATTTACTAACAGAGTGCCTCTGCCATGGAGCTGGTTGGTGTGACACAACCTGTGGAGTCCTTCATGTACTCCTAGAGAGGAGCGATAGATAAAAATGTGTGAACAGTAGAAAACCCCACCTTAAGTAACTAGATTAGAATAAAAACTACCTTTAATCCAACACCGATCTTAAATCCACCAGATGCCTCATATCTAGTTATCTCATTTTTGTATACCAGTCCTTTTTATGTTTATAATCCATCCTTCTTTGATGTTTATCATTTTGTACAAAGCCTCATCCAGCATAAGGAAGCCATAGCAGACAGGCTGAGTTTGCCTTGCCATCAGGAGGAGCCGCAGCAGGGCTGGGGACGCAGCCTTTGCGATGTACAGACTGCCAGAGAGATCTGTGCTACTACTCATCCTTTTTTTAAGATGCAAATTTCCCTGAAGTCCTTCAAATAAGAGAAGAAATGTCACATTGCTGGTTCTAACTCCTCAGTCTCTCCCCCAGCGTTGTAGTGAGCAGTGGGCACAGCCCAGGATTTTCCTGCTGTGCTGGCGTTCATCAGCCCTGGAGAAAGCAGCAGACTGGGAGACAGAGAGAGGGAATCACTACAGCACCTGCCCCAGGGGAGAGGAGCACACAGGGCGTCTTCCCTGCTCCAGAGGATGTGGGTGCTCCTCTCCTCTCAGTTCTGACCAAATTTCATTAAAATCAGAAGAGAACTGGGTACACAGAGGGATGAAACAGCTGGCTCCCATCAAGTCGATGCTACATATCTCTGAGTCTCCTCTTTCCTGCCTAGGGGCTTTCTCAGAGCAAAAGAAGAAAAAGACGAATTTGCCATTTGTCCAAGAGTCCAACCTGAAGTTTGGCAGGCCAGCCCAGATGGCCCAGCCACCGGCCAGAAGCACTGGGTAACAGCGACTACCGACACTGCTTGCAGAGCACGTCCAGCTCATTGCAACCCCAGAGACACAAACCCCGGAGCCCTGCAGGAACGCAAAGCACCGGAGGAATTTCCGTCATGAGCCTCCACAGTACTACTGGAGAAATCCAGGACGGAGCAGTCGGGTCACTTTGCTCTTGATGAAACTTCTTGCTGGAAGTAGGCCTCCTGTTGCTTTTCCCCGCAGGAACTGATGTGCTGTAATTACAAGGCTGGTGTTTTCCTGGGAGCATCCTCAAAAGATGGTGCTACTGACTGGGAATGGTGCCACTGAATTATCAAAGGTGGGAGCGGGGCACTCCCCTGGGAAAATTTAATTTCTCCTGGTAGGATCTGATTAAGGGGAATCTCTCCATGTATTTCATTGTTTCTAGGACCTTAAAAGTTTCAGAGTGAGTTTGAAGCTCTTTTGCGTTGAAGAAATTACTCTATATGCTGTAAAATTGCATAGAATGAGAAGTCCATTCACTTTTTTC
Source organism: Nipponia nippon (assembly GCF_047370975.1). Classification (NCBI taxonomy): domain Eukaryota; kingdom Metazoa; phylum Chordata; class Aves; order Pelecaniformes; family Threskiornithidae; genus Nipponia; species Nipponia nippon. The sequence continues at coordinate 17,516,534 of NW_028262347.1, read as the reverse complement.
CATTCTCAAGTTTCTCTAGCTGATGCTATACATTTAGTAAAACACAAGACATTTTAGAAAAGAAAAAAAGTCCTAGAGATTCAGCAAACCAAACCCAGAAGTTCATCAGACCCCTCACACACCCAAATAAGTGTAAGAATCTGGCGCTAGTTCTCAAAAAAAAAAAAAAAATCTCCTTTTTACTTCCAGCCATTCAAGAGCTAAATGAGTGACCATGAAAGCGAATGACCAGCACAGCACGGCACAGGGGACGGAGGACAGGCAGGACCTGAACTCTAAATAAAAAGCATGTGTTTGCCCCGCTACCGGGGCTGTCACCGGCCTGACTCGATCGCTGCCCAGCCCCAGTGGAAGTTAGGCTCTAAAAAGCTGCTACTTCTCAGCCTGCTCATCGGTGGGCTGAAAAGCCAGTGCGGCTTTATCCCTCCCTTGAGCAAACCCACCGAGTGACAATTCTTCCAATGTATTGGCTCAGCAAAAAGCTAAAAAAAAGGGGAAAACGTCACAATTATGGATGTGTTAATTGCTCTTCCTATAGCCGCCACCGCCCAGCGGTGGGCGGCTGGGAGGGATGAACATGATGTCCTGGTGCCTCCTGGTGCTGAAGCTGGAAATGCCACGCCATTTCGCTGCACCATTAGAGCGTGCCATGTTGGGGTGATTATCACATTTACGATGGATAATTTAATTGTGTTTAATTCATTAAAGCATGTAAATACATATAACTGCAGAGGAAGCATTTTTAAAATGCTAATCATAAACTGTGCATGGTTGCAAGCGTGTTCCTCAGCAGTGGGACATCCTCTTTACCTACTGTCACCATCGTCTCCCAACTGTATGTGCTACCACGATGCTCATAACACCCATGTTTTCCAGGCCAGAAGGCCCGTACCTACCCCCTCATCCATTTTTCTCCCTGTTTCTTTTTCGTTTGCTTACCTGTTTGGGTTTAGGATTTTTTTGGCCTTGGTAGTAGTCAGGGCTGTTGGTCTTTCTTTGCTTGGAGAAATTAAACAATATCTAGATTTATTTAAAGAAACTGGCATCTAAGGCATTTAGAGAAATCTGCAGTTTCAACCTGACTTTCTCTGATCCGTGCTCATCCTTACTGACGGATCAGTTGGCGCCAACCTCCCCAGCCCCACACAATGTTTTCACCGCAGCCTCACTCCACATCACCTTTTCACATTTGCCTGCTTCCCGTGGACAGCCCCTTGCCTTCAGAAGCTTCTTCCTGGCTTCCAGCTCACCAGACCTCTGGAGAAGCTGAAGAAACGCTCAGTAGTATCAGGACCAGTGGGCAGGAGATGGAAGGGCTTCATCCCTTGTGGCAGTTCCCACTGAGAGTGGCTTACAGCGGTGGTGAAACCTCAGCCTATTTTTTTTGGACAGTGCCATAAATGTGACTAAGGGAGTCACGGGCTTCTGGAGAGCAAGCAGGAGACTCCCTTTGCTGTGCACCCTCCGTATTATGTGCTCCATCTTCTAAAGGGGATCCAGCTTGAAGAAGGCATCACTGCAGAGCAGATGGTGCTGTGTGCTTCTGTGGCCGGACTCCGGGGCTGTTTGTTTGGTGGCACAGAGGTCCCTCTGCAGCTCATTCTGCCATCCCTGGCTGCAGAACCCAACTTCCACGTAAAGGGTGTTGTGGTTTAACCCCAGCCAGCAACTATGCACCACACAGCCGCTCGCTCACTCCCCCCCGGTGGGATGGGGGAGAGAATCGGAAGAGTAAAAGCGAGAAAACTCATGGGTTGAGATAAAGACAGTTTAATAGGGAAAGCAAAAGCCGCCCGCGCAAGCAAAGCAAAGCAAGGAATTCATTCACTCCTTCCCATCAGCAGGCAGGTGTTCAGCCATCCTCAGGAAAGCAGGGCTCCATCACGCGTAACGGTTACTTGGGAAGACAAACGCCATCACGCCGAACGTCCCCCCCTTCCTTCTTCTTCCCCCAGCTTATATACTGAGCATGATGTCATATGGTATGGAATAGCCCTTTGGCCAGTCTGGGTCAGCTGTCCTGGCTGTGCTCCCTCCCAGCTTCTTGTGCACCTGGCAGAGCACAAGAAGCTGAAAAGTCCTTGACCAGTGTAAACTCTGCTCAGCAAGAACCAAAACATCAGTGCATTATCAACATTATTCTCATCCTAAATCCAAAACACAGCGCTCTACCAGCTACTAAGAAGAAAACTAACTCTATCCCAGCTGAAACCAGGACAAAGGGACAGCAGTGACCCTCGCCGGACCTTCCTGTGCTGAAGTCTACAAGCCGAAAGGTATGTTTTGGACAAAGAGAGATTTGAAAATTCTGGTTTGGGAATAAAGGTGGAAGGGGAAGTTGTATCCTTCACTCTGAAATGGCACGACCCTGAAATCCAGGCAGTGGAGGCTCAGCTGTGAATCTTCACGCCGGTCCCATCCCGTTACCTGCGGGGGCGAGTCAGGACAGGTGACACGGCCATCTCCCAGCTTCCAGGGAGGGCTCAGCCTTGTCCATAGGGGCTGAATTGTGAGGTAGATATATATATGTACGAACTTAAATGTTGCATCTAAAGATTGTTATTATTTTTTGCTTGCAAGTATGCTGAAAAGATAGATCTATTCTAAAAAGGAAAAAAAAAAAAAAGCTTCATAAAAGCAGCGTGTCAGCTTTGTTCCCCGTGGTTTGCAGCTAAAGAGAGAAAGCACATGAACACTTAATTTTGAAGCGGGACGATGAAAGCTTCTTTCAGTCCTACAAGCCAACGCGAACACGAAGAGCCAATGCTTTTGCTGACAGACCATAAACACTGAGCTGCCGCAGTGTGCGTGAAGCCCTTCACAACGCCTGTGCGAGGTCTCACCTCTCCAAAGGAGCCGTCCAGGTGGAAACAGCATCAGGGGACAACCCTGCTCTCCTCGCATGGGGCACAGCCCCGTCCTCCAGCTCTGCAGGACCAGGGGGGGCAGGAACACTGCCACGAAGGAACAAAACCAGGAGAGCAATTCAGACAGGTTTTACACAAACACTTTTGGAACAAAACTGCATTTGGAGTGCAATTTTTCAGCCATTATACACTCAGCAGCACAGGTTTCAAACATATTCATGGGGTACAACAGAGACACAAGCTGACACAAGTTGTGGTTTTTCAGTTATGGGATCCAAACCTTGTTATCATGTTCTCTACTTTGGAAGGGAAAAGTCCTTTTTTTTAAATAGTTATTCACTTGAGTCTTTGAAACCAAATATTTCAAGACCTGAAAAGCTTAATGACAACTTGAAAGTGAAATCACCCGCTTGCAACTTGTTGCCCAAAGTGGGAGAAAAATGACAAAAAAGTGAAAAGCCAATGAATTTTAAAAAGCATGTCAATGCTAATCTTCTGCAGTAGAGAAAAAAAGAACATTCACCTGCCAGTCAAACTGCTCTTACCCAGTTCAAGCCAAACCGTGACCAAATTCCAGCCTTGGCAAAGGCTGCGTGAGAGATGGTGTCAGCAACAGTGCCTTGCAGGGAGCCCGGCTGCCTGAGCCCGGCAGCCTGAGCCCGGACCCGGCTGTGTCCCTGTGCCAAAGACCTTACGTATGAGAGGAGCAAGGATCTCACGCAGGAGATCAGTAGTTAAGACCCTTACCCAGGAGAAACACATGGGATGGAAAGAGAAACATACCACCCCCTCTGAACAGTACAAGCTATTTGGAAATGCTGTTTTAAACATGCAAGCTTCATGTTGCTAGGCGTGTGCAACCTGTTGTAAAGCACTCCATGCAAGAAGCTATTTGCAATTTGAATTTCACAAATGCCTACTAATTCCTAGCTCCCAGCAGTACAGTGAGATTCACATGGAGAAATAGCAGCAAGTGTTTTGTCATGTCAAAGGTCTTTGCTCATCATCATGGCAGGAGGCTGAGGTGCACTGAAGAAGCCTCCATCCCTCACACAATGAGTCTCTATAACCAAACACCGTCCGTACTCACCTCTTCCTCAGATGAGGTTTCTTCAGTAGAACCATGAGGTTCAGCTCTGATGATAAAATCAAAGTCCCTGAGCCTCAAAAATGAATTGAGCCCATTGCTAAAGAGGTTTCCACCAAAGAGCAGCATGTTAGCTTATGAATTTTCTGCGTTAGCCACCCTGGATTGCTGCTGTATCCAATTTTAAGGATGCTTAAAGAAGAGGGAAGCAGAGCATTTGTTAAAAAGCCCCCGTCCTACAGGAGCAGTAGCAGACGCTCATTGTGCCCCATGCCAGCTACGCTACAAGCAGCGTTGGCTAAACTTTCCTGCTATGAGGCACTGGCTCAGCAGCTCTCAGCAAACCTGGGATCTCGTTGCCAGAACTCCTAAGTTCACCATTACGATGTTAAAAGCACTTACAACTTCTGCACTGACTGTGCCTTAGCCAAGCGAGCAGCCTGAGCCCCCTGGGCTCGTGATGCGCCCAGCATCATACCAGCAATCCAGCAGCAAAGCTTTCCCAGGGATACTGCACTGGGAGAATCTGTCCTCAGAACGGGATTTATTAAAAGCGAGCTCACCTGATAGAGATAAAAAGGGGAAAAAAAAAAAGCTGAGCAAGGGTAAAAAAAGTCTTTTTCTCTTCAAAGGTTAACAAACTGCATTCAGGCGGTGGGGAAACACATGCCCCTGACTGAAGGAGCCATCCCCTGGGGGCAGCTCCTTTCTCAGGGTGCTGGTAGCCAGCAACACTTCACCCAGGCAGTGAAGCAGAGCTCAAACCACCCAGCAGCTCCACCCGCCACTGAAGTAATGCTCACACCCAGAAAGCCACAAGTACCTACTAAGCCTATAGGGCAGGATAAACACTTCCTTGCAAAAAAAAAAAAAAAAAAAAGCAAATTTATCAAAATCATTGTGGGATTTTTTTGTTGTTCTGAAAGTACTTGCAAAGCCTATTCAAACTTATCAAGTAGATTTTTGCCTGGAAAACGTTTTTGGATCAGGCTCAACAGACTGTCTAAGCGCAAGTGAGTCTAAAACCATGAGGATGGGAACCAGTTGTTTGGATCTTGGTTCCTTCAGCCTGAGCTCCCAGCAGCAGGGGTCGGTACCTCAGTGTCCCCAGGCTGATGTGATTTCAGTGGGTTTGGGCAGGCCCACAGCAGACATTTTTAGGCAGCTCTGAGAACGTACCTTGTGGACGCTTTAATAAGTCCAGGGGTCACAGGTGGCTACACAAGAGCTAGATTTTGGACTTTTTAAGCCAAAAGAATGTACGCATTTAAATCCTTGGAGGCACATAGGAAAGGAAACACTGCCTGGTAGAAACATGAAAGTTAAAAGGAGGTAAGGACTCGTTATACAAGAGAAATGTTAATGGTTGGAAACTACTAGTGTCAAACAGAGCTTTAAGCTAAACAGAATTACCAGCTGGGGGTACCTGGTTCTGCAGTCATTTTCCAGCTCTAAAGATCAGACTTCCATTTCCAGGTGGTAGCAACCACAACGGCATTTTCTCAGCAACTTTAGGACTTTAAAAACCAATAACTTGCATTCTTTTGAAGAATGAGGAAACGTGAAGAGTGACGTTAACTCAGACAAAGCTCCTGAGGGAGGGCGCAGCCGCCCAGGCCTGGCAGAGCCGGGCTCCTTGCCTGCAGGAGGTGGGCAATGGGTCTGATTCACTGGGAGCCATGGCAGGAGGCCAGCAGCCTGGGCCACGTCCGAGGTGACGAGGGAGAGGTTAATTGGATCTTCCCTGAAACCTGCAGCCTCGAGAGCCCAAACCCACCACTGTACCGAGGGACGGGGAGGTAGAGTGACAGCAGTGGGACACTCCCTGCCACGGGGAACAGAAGCTCCAGCTGCTGACCCAACCTGGTGTCTAGGGAGGTTTGCTGCTCTCCAGGCACTTGGATCCAGGATGGTGTGGGGAGACCCAGTGGTGGACTGGGTTGGCAAGCTAAGGCAACAGGGTGATCCAGGCAGGATAGACCTTGAAAACAACAAACAGGCAGGAGGGCCCTCTCTACATGTCCCTCTGAAGTGCCCGTGCGCTACACATGCAGCATGGGGAACACGCAAGAGGAGTTAGAGGTCTGGGCGCAGTGGCACGGGTGGATCGCATTGGGATCACGAAGACATGGTGGGACAGCTCGCACAAACCAAAGTGCTGCCATGGATGGGAACAGGATCTCCACGAAGGACGGGCTGGGAAGAGGAGGTGGGGAAGTCATCCTGGATGTGAGGGAACAGCAGGGCAGCACGGAGCTCTGACTGGGGGTTGACAACGAGCCAGCTGAGAGCACGTGGGTTAGGATCAGTGGGTGACACTGCCGCAGGTGTCCGATATGCTGTGTGATCACGAAGAAAGACAACTGGAAGAAGCCTCATGTTTGCAGGCCCTGGTCCTCATGGAGGACTTAAACCACTCTGACACCTGCTGGAGGGACAACACTGAAAGGCACAAGCAGTCCAGGAGGTCTCTGGAATGCTGATAACTTCCTGACACAGATATGGAGGAGCTGATGAGGGGGGAGTGGAGCATCTGTCATACAAGGAGAAGCTGAGAGAGCTGGGGCTGTTCAGCCTTCAGAAGAGAAGGCTCAGGGGGATCTCATCAGTGCAGGCTGTGGAGTCTCCATCCTTGGAGATACTTAAAACCTGGCAACACGGCCCTGGGCAACCTGCTGTAGTTGCCCCTGCTTTGAGCAGTGGAGTTGGGCTAGATGATCTCCAGAGGTCCCTGCCAACCTCTGCACTTCAGTGAATTTTAAAAGGAAGTGAATTTTGATGACACAGAAATAGCGATGTCCTTTTTCGTGTCCTCACAGTGGAACCTACCTCTACCAGTACAGTATCAAACAACAAACATACCTGAGAGTCTTGTGAGACGAAGTTATAATAAAAACCACACTAGTGTAACACTAAACACTTGTGAAGATTTTAACTGGGGCATTTACTGGAAAACTCAGATGAGGACAACGTGGAGCATTAACTCCTTAGTAATTAATTCCAGATTTTGCAAAGACAAAAGTTTCAGGAAAGATAAGGAAAGCATTAGGAAAACCACATAAAAGTCATGACCAGGACCCATAGCACAACTAAGCTAACATAAATCAGGAGTCAACGTGAAGCATGAAGTGTCTTTACAGTTAACCTGCTCACAGATAGACACTCTGAAGACAGACTTTTAAATTGAATTGATTTTGGCACCAGTGAAAAAGGATGGCTTTTTCCCCCTCTCAAGCAGATCTACTGTAATGTCAAATAAATACGTAAGATTTTAACAGCCTGGGTTTTTTCCATAAGGTTCCCTGAACTGTGCGTTTAACTTTGCCAGACTAGCAGGTAGACACTGAAGAGCGTCTTCTCCCCCTTTCACTTCCACACTTTGAAGAAAAGAGACTACCTTTTACTTTTCTTACCAGAAGAAATAAAAGGAATTCTTAGAAGATACTAAGCCAACAGAAAAGGATGTACTTGTAATCCAAGCCTTCAGGTCTCCTGAAAAGATCTGTTCATGGTACAGCTTTCCTACTGCCCAAATTGGACGCAAATGTCAAAATTCTGCACCCATCTGGAAAGTCCTGCTCCTGCACAGCTGTACTTTAGGAACAGTTACCTTCTACGACCATGTTGAAAGACAGGCATTCATTTTTGTTGACTTGCTGTAATAAAGTTTTATTATAAGCTTAGGGTGTCCTCAATATGCACCGAATCCTTATGAACATAGTAATTTGGACAGGGATATACAGTTCTTCCTAATACCACTCCATTTTGGCACATGGCAAGATCCAATTACTATCAGGTCTATATTGTTAGCTACATAATAAGGAAATGCATACCAATTTGCATTTTTCTGAAGCACAACAATGCATTCTCTTCTCCAGGAGACAAACCAAACAGCCTCTGCCCTCAGCAGCTAACAAGAAATGAGTCAGCTGTGTGAAAAAATTTAACAATCAAGACTGTTTTTAAGCCCCTAGATTTCTAATTCTGAATTACATAAACATCTGAAACCACTACTTAATACAGCTTAAGAATCCAAAGCATTTCTTATAAAACTATATGAAATGAAAAATAAATATCTGTTGCTTGGAGTTCATTCAAAATGCTGAACTTAAATGTCATTCATTCCTTCTCCAGAGTTCAAAGCATACATTCACTGTAAAACAACATACGTACTTTACCTGGGGAGAGGTATCTTCAAGTAAGGAAAAAAAAAAAACTATTTCATGCATAAAAGATAGATCTATGATTTCAGACATGATCTTTATATTAAAATTCTTGCATGTGTAACTACTATGACAGAACAACTTTAAGACATCCCTTGATACACATTAACATAAATATCACCATTCAGTCCAGTCAAATTGTACCAAGCTGGCTTTAGTTTTAAACCTGTTCAGTGTTAACAGTCAAGAGCTGGGACTCGATGGTCAACTGACCTTTAGAACATACAGATCAACAAAAAATACGTTTGTTATTGGTTTTATTATTCTCAGGCAGCAAATTCTCCAAAGTCCTTCAATAAACAAACCCACGCGTTACGTTGCTGGTTCTATCTCGTCAATCTCTTCCTTCTTTGGACCCTCCTCTCGGTTTTTGCCCTGTTGCATGGTATACACCGATGGGCCTATCCTTAGGATCTTCCCACTGCCCAAGCACTCGTCACCCTTGTAGAACGCAGCAAACTAGGAGATACACAAAGGGAGAGTCTTTTCAGGAGCTGCAAACAGCATGATGAGCAACTGCAGGCTGTGCAAGACCTGCTGGACAGTGAGTGTATTCATATGTATTTCAGGCTCTTCCATAATTTCCTAATGCTGGTTAGAAAACGTGGAAAGTAATACTGAAATTTTTAAAACGGTAGTTACACCTTTTCCTAAAATTAAATAATTTTTTTCAGATGTGTTCTGTCTTTCTGAGGCATAAATGAATAAGGTGCTTTTTTTGTAGTGCAGTGCATAAATTGAAAATAAAGACTAAAAGACTAAAGTATAATAAGCAAATGTATAAGTAAAACCTGTTATAGAAAACAGAGAAAAACTGTGAAAGTGTGTTTCTTGTTTCCTAATAATAGTTAAACTCTGAAAAGTTTAAACCTTAATACTTCTTACAATTTAGCATTTTATTAATGAATTACTTGTGTTTGCCAGACAGGATCACACTTATGTTTTCTTTATTGCTCCTTTAGACTGGGAGCTGAATGGCAACAATATTTGTTTTAATCCTAGAGTTTTTGCCAGTATTTCTGATTTTGCAGGTTGTTTCCACTGGCAGAACCAGATGGTTTCAACGACTTTTCTCAAGGAATCTGGCTCATTTGAGTCCTGTTCATAGAATCACAGAATCATAGAATACCAGGTTGGAAGGGACCTCAAGGATCATCTGGTCCAACCCTTGAAAATAATACAATAATATAATACTGTAAATATAATAATAAATATTCATTTATATTTGTTCTGACTAAATCTTAAAAAAAAAAAAAAAACCACAAAGGATTTGTTGACTCACGTGGGTGTGAATATAAACATGTTGGTGAAAATGCCATCATGAACTTCTACAAGATTATCTCAAAACTCTTCAGTTACTGAGGTGGAATGGATTGTGCTGGAAAGCTTCCTTTCCCATAGGGGACAACATAGATAACATCATCTGCATCTTTACTGGAGCTGCCCCAGACAACTGTGCTCAGGCTGCAGTGGCACTTCTCAAAATAGGAACGGGACCCAGGACTACCGGAGCAGATCATCTGGAAGGAAGCAACTGGGGCTCCCTGATGTGCACAGCAGGTTCTGGCAGGAGAGGAGGAGCACAGACCTCCTGGCCTTGTCTCATTACCTCACAGTACAGAGCCCGGTTACAGGCTCAGCAGCTCCTGGCAGTCAGGGGCTTCTCATGCCTATCATCAGCTCTGGCTGGAGTCAGCTCAGCTCAGCTCACTTCTCTTAAGTGTATCCCTCTCTCCATTATAGATAGTTCTCAGCCAATTTCCCTCCTGATGTGTCCCACGGGCCCCCAGGTTTTGGGGAAGCAGAGGGAGGGTAGAACGTATGCTGGGAGAGGACATGAAGAACATGTTTGAGAACCACTGGTTTACGATGTGATGGAGTATCTTTATATTAGCAGTGTTAAAAGGCATCACTACTCAGTACCTCTTCTCAGTACTGTTCCGGGACAATGAAATTCACTGGACACAGATCCTCACTAAACACATTTGAACACTAAAACCATATTAAACAGCCAATTACCAAACTATTGCCTTTTTAAATCTATTTCTTGAAGAAAACAATGGATTCCATTTCTGCATATATAATTGATTACCAGAGGTGTTTTCATGTATTTCTAAAATTTGTAAGCCAGTTTCTCAGACTATATGGATAACAACAGACCATTTAAAACTAGAAACAATCTCCTTCAAAACAGGTGATGAATAGTCAAAATAGAGCTAACTGCTCTCACATGCAAATAAATTAACTATTTCGCTCCAGCTAATAAAAACACTACTCTGTTCTATTAGCCAGATAAGCCAAAACACAAAAAAGGAAAGAAAAATCACTTCTACTAACTTACCTGCCCAGGTGTGATAGCTCTTGCTGGCTTCACTAGCGTCACCCACACACTCCCATCTTGGTTTAGAGTCAACACACAAGGCACTAGAGCAGAAAATGGCCAAACACCTGCCAGTTAATCCTTACATTCACATTAAAAAAGAAAAACCTTCATCACTAGGTTAAACAGATGTAAGTCAAGATGCTAATAGACAGAATTGTTTTATAAAGACACTACAGAAACAGAAAGGCAAGCCAAAACACTTCAACCGTTTCTGCAAAACTACACTGAACACACTACCACAGTTTCACAAACTGAGTAAAACAAAAAATAAAACAAGGTTTGATTACCCAGTGCCATCTGGTGCCGAAACCTGAAATGACATTCCATCATTTTATCTCTAACGAGCTCTGCAGGAGGCTCCTCTGCTATCCAGTGCACTCGGTTTGTCCGCAATAGGTCTCTGTACAGAGCAGGGTGATCTGTTGATGGTGCCTTAAAATACAACGTTTATTTAATGCTGATGTTTTTGCCAGAGAGCATATAACTTGTAAAGCAAAGCATGAAATATAGAAGAAGCATCAAGCCATATCAAAATGAAGGCAAAATGAGTAAGAAAGCAAGCATTTATTAGCACTGAATCAGCTTCCAGGTGGAAGCCTTTAATGAAAAAAATAGGTTAAAGCAGCCTGAATTATTTGTCAGTCTTCTACACCTCAGAGTCATGTCACTTCTTGTGTTCTTTTTCCTCCAGTCATATTTCTGCCTTCTTCAGGCTGAGTTCAGATATCTACTGTCCTCCTTATCCTACCTCAACAGGATGCTGCCTCCCTCTTCTCCAGTCTCTCAACTCAACACCTCCCCAACAAAGGCGTTGCACACACACAACCATACTGCAGGGCATAAAAAAATTTCTTAGTGGTCCTGCCTGTTTCCTCTCAACTCTCATTTGATTATGAATTTTTTCCCCCCAGGCACATCAAAAACTAGCAGAACAGAACACCTCATTATAATCACATCAGTATCAAATAAGAATAACAACTGCACGAACAGCAAGAAACATTAACAATGCTAGCAAGCTGCAGAACTCCCAGTCACCTCATACGATTAGTCACTAACACACCAATTAGTTGCAGTATGATATATATGTTCTGCCTCAGTTTTCAAAATGATAAAACTGTATTACTGGCTACTACTTCCTTTACTAGAAAAAGAAAGTAGCAATACATAGTAAACCAAGATAATACACATTTTGTATACTGTGTCATAATAACTACAATAAAAACCTCATGCTTTAGAGTAGAAAATGAGAGCTCAGTAGATTGGCTAATTCTTTTCAGTATTTGCCCTTTGTTCGGAAAAGTTCTATGCCAAAATCTAAAACAATCTTCTACTCAAGAAAAGCCAGTTTGGACAAGACGGTTCAAATCTGCTGATGCTGCACTAGTTGGTTCTTGTTTCCCACAAGAAGAAAGCCAAGAATTCTGCTCAGGTTAGAATCACATTCATACAGCAGGAGTCACAAAATGCTTGCATTAGTCATTTGCAATATCAGTGTTAATTAACTCACCACAAAGACATCTCCAGTGCTGACATCTTTGTCTACAACGAACCAAGCATCCCTCAGGCCTGCTAGTCGAGCCCTCTGGCCTATTGTGTAGAGGAACCAACCTAAAGAATACAAAAATGTAATGCTGCTAGCACCTTTTAATCTTTTACTTTCGGAAAAATATGTTAAGATCATTTCCCCAAAACTTTACCCCTAAACAAAGAATAACAAACCAAGTTGTCTTAGAGGAGTGTGCCAATTACAAAGTAAACTAACATCTACTAAAGTTTTCATCTGTACCTGAAGCACATGATTTCAAAAACTAATCTGTTTCAATTGTGGTATTCTTAGGGTTTATAAAAGACAAACATTTCTTTATTTCAGCTTCAATTTGTGGTTTTGCTACCACTCAGTCTTACCAGTTTCCCATACTTTTATGTACTAGCAGGACATCCTAGTTCCACAAATTACTTGGGAGAGGAACTCAGTTCTGGCAGCTAGAACTGCAGAGAGCAAAGGAAGGACACACAGAAGGAAGGGAACAGGTAAGCTGTCCGTGTTTGGTGATGTCCTACTGTGCATCAGAGGTGAATGGTGTATTTTATTCTGTACAGTTTAGGTACTAAAGAACTTTTCATTTTGAAAGAATTAAATGAACAATGGTCTCCCAGTATTAAATTAACAACCAGTTAGTATCAACAGAGTAACCCTAATAATTATCATTTACTTTCTTGCAACGGGAAGCAAATAATCAAGAATCAGTTGTAGTTCAAGGCTCTACTATTGTATAAAGCAAGTTTTCCAGAATTATTAGAGTTATCAAACTGGGAAAAACCTGTAGACTGGTTTGGAATTTCACAATTTGTCCCTCCAAATATAAGCAGTATTCTTCCATTTATCTAAAAGCAGTTATTAAGGTGGGTTAGCCAATTACCTTTGTGTGTTCCCATCACCTTCTTATCTTCAATGGAAACAAAGTTACCTGGTTGAGGTTCTAAATACTACCAAACAGGAAGAGATTGTTTAAGTCACAAGATGGCCCCAAAAAACCTCACAGTATACTTCAGGTTCTGTCACTACTTTTTCTCAAAGTTGGAAAATAACTTTTCAAGAAGCAAATTCTGCCCAAGCAGCTTACCGCCTCTTCCCTGATGCTGCTTTGGAGAGAAAAGTAGGAAGGGCAGTCCCTACCAGCAGCAATTCTGGGCTTCACTCCCCCCGTCCTCACTTACGCCAGGGGACAGGGGGGTTCAGCCATTTGCCCCTCTCACATCCCAACCACTTGTCAGAGCCTGGCAGGCGCAGGAGTGCAAGTTCCCGCACTCCTTTTGCTACAGAAAGTGACTGTTTGCTGGTGGAGGGGCAAGATACTTCCTACAGGCTGTTGGCGTTAGCTTCTGGGTAGGCTTGGGACTGCAAAGGGAGATGGGACATTGCTACTTAGTGTGGGCCACAAGCTGTTGAAGATTTTTCTGTACACTGTTACAAATTGCTACTGAAAACCAGAACAGAACATAAATATTGTCATAGATTTAACGTTGCTCACCTCGAGAAGGAAATTTTCGAAGTTTCGTTCACCAATGAAACAGACTCCCATACTCTGAAAAAGAAGCATGGTATTGAATCCACAAAAGCTGAGAAAAACATTTCAAATAATGTCTATTAATAATCTGTTCAAGATGGATTTCCTTCCCCTTCTGTGTATCCCAAACTATGCTAGGCATCTCATAAAATAAACAAAATAACATTTGCTCCAACACAGGTAAACTAATTCTATACAGTATCAGTGAGAGCCGTAAGCACAGGAAAGAGAGAAATAACAGGAAATAGAACACATGTTCAATAAATAAATACATTAACCTTGGTGACTATATTGTATGTATATTAAAAACAGAAGTCTCTTTCAGACGAAAGTACAAAAGTAGCACAAATTAAACAGTAATGGTACATCTCTTGAAAAAAACTTTCAAAAACAAATAGGCTTTCCTTTTCCTTTCAGTTACTGCCTACATTCTTTAAACACTCATTTACAGTGGACGAATATAAACATTAAAAGCGATTGAGACAGAATCAGCAATACAACTGCTGCCTCTGTTACATTTTTTTAGGATCAACTCATGAAGTGTCAGTTCTCAAAGAGATTTTTTTTTTTAAAAGAGTAACTGTGGAAAAACAGTATGATCCAATTTCTGTAAAGACATATTAAAAACAATTATAGCGAGGAAGCTTTTAAAAGCTATGGAAAATAAAGACCAAAGGCTTCTCACCTGCTGTGATAAAGAATGCTTTCCTTAAGGCTCACAGCATCCTAACACATTCACCTTCACCTTAGTTCTTCTGAGATACAATTATCTGAGACACATTATCTGCAAGCTAAAATACACAACTAACCACAAGCTCATAAAGGTACTTTCAAGCAAGTAGACAGCTATAAAACTGCTTCCCAACCTATCCTATTATGGTGCTCGGAAACAGACGAGTTGTCACAGATTAAAGTTCAAAGAGTTCAGGAAAGTCTATTTTAGAGAGAAATACAAATCAAAAGAGTTTAAGTGTTACCATGCCTCTTTTTTCTTTAGCACATGATGAAGGCCATGTTCCGCTGCTATCTTCTTTACAAAATTTTTTGTTAAATCCCCTAAAGGGAAAATGGTTTTCCTCAAAGCATCCTGTGAGATTTGACTTAGAAAGAAGGTCTGGTCCTTAAAGAGGTCAGCCCCTTGAAGGAGTTTCACAGCTGCAAAGTGCAGAACACACAAAGCATCTCAACATAACCCCCTTTAATACTTCAACTTCCTTTAGTGTTTTGTTTGACAAGCAACATTTTAGCTTTATTATTTCCAAATACATGTTAAAGACAGTATTTTACAGGTTTTTCAAAACCTAATTGAAAATGTTTAGGTATTCTCTCACCACTAAAAAGATCTAGAAAGATTCTGATGTTGTACAGTGCAGAATCTTACAAAGTCTTACACTGCCTCATCTATTACAATACTGCATGTGTCACTGCCAACATCATCAACATGAAAACTGAAAACAACTTTTCACATTTCATGTGAAAGAGAGAATGAAGATTCAAATATCCTAGAGTGTACTGTTCTTCAAAAAGACATTCAATTTTGCCCTGAAATGACACTGCTATAAATCAATGATTTGCACGATCAGCAGTTATTCCCAATGCTCAGAAAAGAGAGTTTGACTTTTTTCTTTAAAATAGATGAAGTCTCCTGACTGCCCCGATGAAATAAAATTGGTATAGTTTGTCGTCATGTTCTGTCCACTCTCTTTAAGAGGTAATAGGTCTGCTGTTGTACAAACTCTACTTACTGTTTCTTGACTCAAACCAATGCTACCTACAGGCCAATAGTTCAGTCACAACTAATAACACAGAATCTCAGTAACAGGGCAAGAAGCCTGTTTAGAACATCACAAAATACTACAACCGTGAATCACAGTTTGTCACAAGTATAGACTATTGGTTCCGCTGGGGCCATTTCAAGTTTCCAGGAATAAAATTAAAACAAAGAAACAAATAAACCCCTTTAAGTCCAGAACAAACAAATGAAAGCAGGGAAGTTGTAACACAAAAATAACACCATGGCAGCCTTACATAGTGGGAGTTTGCAAATTTCTTTCTCTTTGGGTATAGCATGCTTCTCATTATACATCAGAGCTTCATCTGAGTTTCTTTACTGCTTTATGGCCCACTGCAGAGCTATTTGGGAAATCTCTACATTGCCATCAAAGCCGTGATAGTGCCATGCAGAGACATACCCAAAACAGCATTCATCATCGAGCTGACTTCGGTACTGATAACAAGAGAACCACTCTGGTGCTGAGATCAACCTCTGATTAGTCACAAACTATTAAAGTGAAGAGCAAAACCTGCACTGCTGCTACTAGTACCTCTGCTGCCCTGAGAATCATAGCCTTAAAAACGTCTGCACATGCTGCACTTGCACTTTTCAATTGCAGTGCAGGCAGAACCTTGATCTACCTGGGAAAACCAGGCTTCTATAGGAGAACAGAGAAATACGGCAGAACAGCTGAATTACTGAATGAGAACCTGATTTTCTCCAGTAAAATAATATACAGTCCAATTACTGTATAAAAGTATGTTATTAATTTTAATGTTTCAAAGCCTTAATTCTAAAATTCCACTTAATCATATCCCCATGATGAATTCTATCTATACTATATACTCAATAGCCAAAGAATGCATTTCCTAAAATAGAAGAAACATTAAAAAAGAAAATTTTATTTAAGTCAATCTTGATAAAGATTTCCTGAAATACTTCTCCAGGGCACAGAAGATAGCCCTGTCTCCTTAATCCACATTACAGCTCCTCCAGAATGTTGATTACTACTGAAATGCTTATTCTTACCTCTGCACCTGGATTAGAACTCTTAAGATAGAAAATGTAATACTTGACTAGTCAGGGCAATTTTCAGTAATGTAAATCCCCTGTTTTGCGCAATCAAACTTTACAAAGGCTGGGGTTTAAATGGTAATCATTGTGCGTAAGGTAACAAACTTCCCTGATTCTGTGACACCAAATATAGTTTAAATTTGTCTTTCATATCTAGGATGAAATATGAAATGAAGAAACCACTTACTATTTCTAACTTCAAAACGGTTTCTGAAAAGCCTTTGTGGTCTTTTAGTATGTTTCTGTTGAAACACTTCCTCATCCTCTAGTGAGGTCCTAGCATAATGCCCAGTAGCAATTGCATCTGCTCCTATCAAGAAAAAAAAACAAAACAAAACAAAACACAAAGGCACATACTTGAAATTCACAGTTTAAAACAGGATTATAAACATCCAGTAAGAAAAGCAGAAAGCAATAAAGGAAGAAAACCTACAGAGAAGTCTTATACTGACAATAATCGTACTCCTGCTATTTAAATAATGTCAACTATTAATCAGCATGCCAGCACTTGTGCTTTTGTACCACCTAAGAATGTAAAACTTAATGGTCAGGTCAATGTACATCCCTGAATTAAATCTGTTCCTACATGTGAGCAACCTCATCCAGTGGAAGATGTCCCTGCCTACAGCAGGGGCATTGGACCAGATGACCTTTAAAGGTCCTTTCCAACCTGAACCATTCTATAATTCTCTATGTAAAAGCAGACGTAAAACCAAATACTTTGCAAATACTGCAATACTGCCACAGAGATACATGAATTAGGCATGCATAGGAACTCATGTTTTTCCCCACCTTTTCAAGAGTTTGTATCCTTTAAGCATTTCCACGGCACACACTCTGTACTGACACACTTGAAAATGCCTTACCAAGGTTATCCATAGCATAATGAAGAAAGTAGTTGAATTTGATGTGCTTGTTACACACAATATCGGGATTAGGAGTCCTTCCCAATTCATACTCTTTCAAGAGGTCACTGTAAAATAAAAGATTGAAATGTATATCAACTTTATTAACACTGCATAATACTATCTGAGACTGAACAATCGGTTTAAACATCAGAACTTGAGACCCAGTCATGCTAAGCATTTTATGTAAGAAATAAAATACCCATTAGATTTTAACCTGTAAAGAACAATGCTTGGAAGATTTTCTCCCAAGTGCCCTGAGGACATGGTCAAATGATCACTCGCAATCTTGTAACTGTGTTTTCTTAAATTAATACTCCCTCAGGGGGGACATGGCCACCCACTGTGCACATCCTACTCATCTGTTAAGAAATACTTACTTTCAGAATTAAACAACCTTGTTTAATTTTTCAAAGTGACAGTGCAGTGGAGTACACACGAGGAATTACTGTGTCTCAGCTGAATGGACTTAATCTGCAACAAAACCACCCTAAGCAGTCATGGGGCTTAATTTTACAGTGATTTTTTCCTGTCTTTTTTTTTCTTTTCCTTCCAGAAATTCAAGTAGTTTCTCAAAGTCACGTTGTAGTTTTACACTGTCATGTAATTAAGGTGCTTAGCGTTATTTGCTTGAAAACAGTGAAATAATAACTAATAAAATTAAACCAGCATACAGTGATGCACTGAGATATCAAAAGGCCTGATCACTGCATTATTTTGCTTGTCCTCAACAGTCACAGAAGTCAAGAGGAACGGAGGGCACAGACTGGATGCAAAGGAACACCAGCAACCCTAGTATTTGGTTTTACTTTTCACCATCTGCAACAGAATCAATTGCTTCTTCCTTACTGCATTATACATTACATTCATAAATAGAAAACAAAGCAACATATCTCTTATTTTGTCTAACTCCTTTTAAACAGTTCTGAATTCAACAAGTCATACTAATAATTAAATCACTTGGGTCTACCCAGAGCTGCCTCAGCACTGTACTCTTACGATAACACAATACTCCTTTGTAAATGCTCCGAGAGTATGCTGCAAGCTTTAGGAAAGACTCAGTGTAAAGCCAGGCTCACATCAGTTCAGAACTTCAAGTAAAGTACAGAACCAGAGAAAAGGCAATGAAGGGTGCCTACTGCACCTCTCTCTGACGCAAAGATCTGAAACAGACTTTGCACAAACCATGGGAAAGACAAAACCCGAAATAGTTCTCTTGATAAAAGTTGTTTTTTGATGAATAACCCTTTAAAGGGAGATGAATGTTGCTGGTTTTTGATGAATAACCCTTTAAAGGCCGCACCTCAAGTACTGTGTTCAGTTTTGGGCCCCTCACTACAAGAAGGACATTGAGGTGCTGGAGCGTGTCCAGAGGAGGGCAATGAAGTTGGTGAAGGGTCTAGAGAACAAGTCCTGTGAGGAGCGGCTGAGGCAGCTGGGTTTGTTTAGTCTGGAGAAGAGGAAGCTGAGGGGAGACCTTATCACTCTCTACAACTACCTGAAAGGAGGCTGTAGCGAGGTGGGGGTCGGTCTCTTTTCCCAAGTAACAAGTGATAGGACGAGAGGAAACGGCCTCAAGCTGCGCCAGGGGAGGTTTAGGTTAGATATTAGGATAAACTTCTTCACCGAAAGGGTGGTCAAGCATTGGAACAGGCTGCCCAGGGAAGTGGTTGAGTCTCCATCCCTGGACGTATTTAAAGAACAGATAGATGTGGTGCTTGAGGACATGGTTTAGTGGTGGACTTGGCAGTGATAGGTTAACGGTTGGACTCTATGATCTTAAGGGTCTTTTCCAACCTTGACGATTCTATGATTCTATGATCTAGAGGAGGAATAAATTCAAGGTCAGTGATGACAGTAAAGAAAAAGGGATTCTGAAACAAACCAAGACACTTGCAACAGATTGTTTAGGAACACTGTACTAATACATGACGAGAAGCAAAAGAAAAGCTGATCTGCTATGATCTTTAATTCACTGTCATTTACAGACACGCCACACCCCTCAAGAGCTTTGATAGCATTTATTCATTCTCTCACACCAGGAGGGAAAAATGGAGTGAACTTTCCCAGAAGAGGGCCGTTTTCTTCACTGACTGTACAAAAGTTTAGTGCTCAACTTTGATGCCATTTCAGCATGAAGTAGAAGTAGCATGAGTAGGTTATTCCTGTTTCTTCTAAGACAAGGTAACAGCAGCACTACTTAAAGGGGGATGATGAAGGTCAGGGAACAACTTTTAGGTACTTATGTTGAATGCATAAAAGATAAATTATGTTGTTATACCAATACTTCCCTTCTTCTCCTGCCTCTCAAGAAAATCTCTCATCTTTTCCTACGTAGAACTTTCTTCCCTTAAAGCAGAACAAATTCACAGAAAATCTGAACACTCTCTTTAGAGAACAGTTTCAAATTTGCTATAAGTTTAAAGAAGCACAGTTAGTTCATGATCACTTTGTGGTAAACTGGGTTCAGTCTGTATTAACGTAAAATGCACTGCATAAATTACACGCACCAACAAGAATAGCACCCCATTAACTTTTTTCTCAAGTTGCAACAAGGTTGGGCCAGTACGCAGGAAGCAGAAGAAATGAGCCACAACAAAGCAATTGCTACACACTCATCATAACTAGGGAGAAATCTATTAATTTCAGAAATAACAAATGTATTAAAACAAACATATGAATTCTGATCTTAAACATGACTGAGAGAAAAAATAATTCCTCTGGTATTTAACAGGGGTCAGTACTTTCTCTTAGCACCGACAATACTGCAATGAACTGCCATTGCCCGTTACCTGTCCATCCTTACTTTTCACAACAACGTGGTACTACGCTGAGATACTGAAAGACCATCTATTTTAAACATGTTTCTACCTGAATACTTCATTCCAGTATTCCTTCACGTAGGAAACCTGGTGAAAAGGAATATCAAGCTTCTGACAAACCCGGTACGCATCTTCGCAATCTCTGTCAATGGAGCAAGCTCCTTGTTCATCCAGAGGGTCCCAGTTCTTCATAAAGACGCCTGTCACCTGGTAGCCTACGAAACGAAGGTAAGAATAACTTACAAAGGGAAATTCTTACAGCCTGGACCCAAAACCTATGTTTTTCAAGACGTGCTTGAGTAATTGCTTGCTTCAGAAGACGCGAGTAAGCAAGCGCCCTGCTAAGGTTTACGGTACAGCTGTTGCACGGCTGGTATTTTTTCTATCGCCAACAGCGAACATAAAAACAAACGCTTCTGGCAACCTCAGGCAACGGTGGCCCGTAACCCCGCGCTTCTCCCGCCCCCTCCCGCCGCGCCTGCCCGAGGCGGGGCGGTCCCAGCCGCCGGAGGAGGCGGCTGAGCGCGGAGAGGCGCCGGCGGCACTCGGCCGGGCAGCGGAGCCGGGAGGGGAGGGAGGGCAGTGCCCGGCCCCGCCGCCCTCACGCACCCCGGCGGCGCAGCAGCAGGGCGGCCACGGCGCTGTCCACCCCGCCGGAGACGGCGCAGGCCACGCGGCGCCCCGCCGCCCCCGCCAGCATCGCCCCGCACCGCACCGGCCGCGACGCCGCTTCCGGCCGCCCGCCCCGCCCTTCCGGCGGCCGCGGGCCGGCGCCCAGCGGCGCTCGGGGGAAACGCGCCGCCCTTCGGGGGTTCCGGGGCCGAGCAGGGCCGCCCGCTTTCTTCATCAGCACCGCTTGCGTTTACCGCCTGCTCGCCTACGAAGGCGCGCACCGGGGGGCGCCCTCGGTGTTTCTCCCCCCTGCACTGCTTAATGCAGCGCCCTGCAGCCGGCCCGCACCTCTCCCAGCAGGGAAGCGGGGCGCAGGCCCGCGGCCGCGGGAGGGGAGGCAGCGCGCCGTTAAACCGCCCAGAGGGGGGACGGTCCGCAGAGCCGTCCGGCTCCCAACCCTCCCGCTTCAGCGCCCTCCAAGCCATGCTCCAGGCACGGCCCTCCAGCTGTCCACGACCAACAGCTCAGCAAATCGAATTGGACAAAGGAAGATCCAGAACGAAAACCTTACAGTCTCCACTGGATTGCTCCACGCTCATTAGCGCTTAATAAACCAAAGGTTATTGCACCTGGCTCCAGCTGCTGCTACAGAGCAGTGCGGGCTCCCTAACCTGCGTTAGACACCCTGTGCTAACCACGCTTCAAGCGGCCCTCGATGTCTGAGCAGCTGATTCGTACCTTGGGAGGCTGGAATTTGGCTCATTGGTTGAAGACGCATCCAGCTGTCAAGTCAGTGTCTGAAGTCCAGTGCAGCGTTAGGCTGCTCCATACCGGTGGTGAATCCCAGAAGTATGCAGCTGCCCAGGTGCCTGCTTTAGGGCCACACACTTCGACTGGCCCATGTCTCGCGCTTGTTCACAAGTTGCCCTGGTCACACTCAAAACCAGGAAAGCATACACTGACAACATGTAGTTCTCAAGGGACACAGAATGCTTGGCCCTCCTGCAAGTCCTTGAAGCACAGGGAATAAACCCATTTACCTTTTTTAAAAGAAATCACAAATACGTCACTCATAAGAAAAAAGTTGATTTTTTTTTTTTAAATACCTCCCTCTGTTTCAATTTAGAAATATGCAACCAAACTCATTTCTCCCCCCATTTAAAGACAAGTTAAGGACCTGGTTTGAGTATTGCATTTAACTGCACAGCACTGGCTCAAAGTTTTAGTAAATGCTTCGGTTGAAGCAGCCCTCTTGCTTTTCACAGAAGAAAAAAGCAGGAACAAGCAAAGAAAGTATACAAATTCCACGTTTCTATGGTTCACAGTTGGCAGGAGCAGGTAGCATGGTTGTTTCCTGACTCAGGAGAGCCTTCACAATCTGGCCAAAGGCCTTAATTCAGAACAGAGTCCGAGAGCGCAGTCACCACAGAAAAGGCAGCTGTGCTGAGAAGTAGGCAAGTGCCTTCAGATAAAACCAAGGCAGCAGCCTTGTTCAGCATCAAAGTGTTTGACAAACTCACCTGAACCCTTATATCTACTTAAACACTTGGAGTCTCCAACTTCCACCACTTTTTGAATTAAACAGCTGAAAATCCATTTCCATCTCTTGATAAACTTTCGTAAATATATTAAACTAGTACATACACGGCAGAAGTCTCTAGTCTCCAAGGCAGGCTTGTTGCTTCAACATTTACAGGCTACTACAGTGTGCATTTTCATTTCCATTCACCTCCCTGTATTTCAAATCTCCATGTATTATCCAAGTGTGGCAAATTCAAGCAAGAAAGCGTTTTTCTATTCTTTGAGAGTGAGAAAGTTCAAGTCTAACCTTCAAATGTCAAGGCTAAACCATCTGGCAGTAACAAGCTGTTGCTTTCTCCTTTGAATCACACAAATTCAGCTGTTGCTCTTAGTGTATTCCATTAGCATTCAGTAGTAAAACGTTTATTTCCAAACTTGCTACACTTTTGTATGAAAAACCACCCTGAAGTCCACTAGCTTTACCTACATCTTAACATTTGTTAGTGAAACACTAAAACAGTCTAACAAAAGCCTGTAAGAAAAAGGTTGCTATTTTGTACAACAGTCTGGTAAAGAACTCATTTATTTTAAATTAAATCTTCATTACACATAGGGGATAAGGAATCAAGGGATAATTGGTAGGAAATAAAGAGAGACAGGCTACCAATACAGAGAATATCCCTTTTTGCCTTAGAGCAACACAGTTTAAATACATTGCAGCACATCCATGAGCAGAACCATTAATCAGATTTGGTTTGACTATATCAAGGCTGTTAGAATTCTATTGTGTTAATGCAGTTCATCAGATAATCTGTACCATCCTCAGAAAAAAAAAAAAACCTGTACGAGTGAAGAGTAACACCTAAACACTTTAAAGATCACAGATGCCAAGAATTCTTCATTTCAACTCAAGTTCAGAACTTCAGTAGAGGGGAATCCAGATTTTCTTTGTTTACGTCAGGACTCAGAGTGATAAGAGGCGAACTCAAATCAATTAGCTGAAAGAAAAACAATAAAATTTAGCTATTGTAGTCAGCTGTTGTCCTAACTACTAGCAGCAATAATCTCTGTTAACATAGTCTTCTCAAGTACTTTTTTTTTTTTTATTAGGATTCCTATTAGCATCCGGAAGACAGATACAAGCACCACGCTCAAGCTTTTAGGTTCAGGTTTTTAAACATCTAGCTCCTCCTTAGACAAGCCCAAGCTTCTCACAAGGTGGTTATTGCCCATACTCACCTTAAAAGCCTAAAAGGCTTTTCTCCTAAGTTTCACTACTACGCATATTCAAGTGACACTGGCATCCAGGCAGGGCAGAGCACTTCTGAACTCCTCTGAACATGCCCCCAGAAGTCAGACTTCTGTGATCCTCTTCTGAGATACTTTGAAGGACTTGATACTAAATTGATTGCAACTACATCTAATGTCATCAAAGGCTACATCCTCATAGTTAGCACCATTTATCTGACAATACCTAAAGGCATATCTACCTTCAAGCCACTAGTGTACAAAAAACACTTGCCCAGAAATGCCTGTCAAATTTAAGAGTAATTCCAACGCACATCTTTCAGTTAAGGAGGGGATTAGGAGAGGAGTTAAACAGGAGAGACAGCCTTGCTTTTTTGCTGAAAATGAGCTGCTGCTGCCAAGAACTGAAAATTTCAAGAAAAGGAAAACAAGAGTCAGCATGCCTACTCTACTGAAGACAGCATTCACTTCATGCTTCAGAACGGTTTCATTCTTTAACAACTGCTTTAAGCACTAAGTTCTTTCTCCATCCTCCTCCTTTTCTTACTTGCAGATTGCTCACTGAGCTCTAGTTTAGAGCAC
Organism: Nipponia nippon; assembly: GCF_047370975.1. Lineage (NCBI taxonomy): Eukaryota > Metazoa > Chordata > Aves > Pelecaniformes > Threskiornithidae > Nipponia > Nipponia nippon. The sequence continues at coordinate 17,492,368 of NW_028262347.1, read as the reverse complement.
ATTGTTTGATTTTAAACATTATGTTCTCTTTGCTTAAGAGCACCTTAGTATGTAGTATCATATTGAACATACTGAGCTAATATTAAATAATTCTTACAGTATTGTGGAGCTGTTCTGCAGACAAGTATATGCAGCCAATTGGCATTTTTCTGGTAGCATATTTGCACCAGAAGACTATGAAGACAGGCTGAGAGAGCTGGGGTTGTTCAGCCTGGGGAAGAGAAGGCTGCGGGGAGACCTTATAGCAGCCTTCCAGTGCCCAAAGGGGGCCTACAAGAAAGCTGGAGAGGGACTTTTTATAAGGGCAGATAGTGATAGAACAAGGAGTAACAGCTTTAAACTGGACAAGGGTAGATTTAGATTAGATATAAGGAAGAAATTCTTCACTATGAGGGTGGTGAGGCACCGGAACAGGTTGCCCAGGGAAGTTGTGGATGCCCCCTCCCTGGAAGTGTTCCAGGCCAGGTTGGATGGGGCTTTGAGTAACGTGGTCTAGTGGAAGGTGTCCCTGCCCATGGCAGGGGGTTGGAACTAGATGATCTTTGAGGCACCTTCCAACCCAAACCATTCTATGATTCTATGAATATAACTTACCTTTACCTGCCCTGGGAATATAGGCTTTAGAGGAGTAATCTTATTCACTTCAGGAGTATTGGAAAGGTCAATCAGAGGTCTACTTTCACATTCCAAAGCGTGTGGGAGAGATTTTTCTACTCCAACATCTACCAGTAAGGCCTTAAAAAAAAAAGATAGTTCAGGTTTTCCCCCCCTCTGTTCTCCATGCTTCCTTCACAAACATTTAGGCAGTCAATTTAGCTTATACAGCTAATCACAGGACAGGCTTAATTTACAGGTTGGGTATTTTTAATGCAGGATTGTTTGCACACAGTGTAAAAATCTCAGCTCTTGCTCTGCCAATGGCTGGCATCGGAAATAGGGAAAATGCAGCGAGACAAAGCAAAAGAGCTCTTTGGGGCATGAAACCATTTTTCACTTAAAAGCAGAGTTGAGCCAAATTTAAAATAGAAGAGTAATAAATCTTAGTGTTTAAATTACTTGACTACAATTATTGTGCAGTATTATTTAGCCATAGGAACTATTCTGTAGAGCTCCAAACTTTAGTTATGCTTTTGTCCCGTTTAACTACTCTATACATGTGCTAAGCAATTCTGTAACAGATACTTCATGTCATCAAGTAAGCTAACAAGGAAAACACTGATGCAATAACATCAAGTAATTAATCTACAGTTTATTCTACACCTGAATATTTGTAAATCAATAGCCACTTTGACAGATTAATATTTCAGAACTACCAGTTCAGTCCTTTCTCCTTAATGCCTGTGGAGCGCAAGCTTTCAATGTAAAGCCTGTAGATTCTTGGGAGAGGGCAAAAATGTTCACTGGACTAAGTACATGACACTTCACTAAGTTTACTACTACGTGGGCTTTAGGTTTAATTCTCACTCATTGCATGCTGATTTGCACTGCTGTTAAGTGACTGAATTCAGCTACAGCAGTGCATATTTTTTCCTAAAAGGGCTTTATGGCTGCAATTGGAACCGCCCTGAGACACTGCTTTTCTAATCAAATCCACAAGGATTTCACAGCACTTATCCAGAAGTGGAAATTTGATATGAAATCTGCAAGTATTTGACCCTTCAGCTTTGAGATAGGAACAAACTTAGTGGAAACTCTGAACAGATGTTCAGTGATAAAAATAGGCACTAGAGGGTGCACACGATTAGCATTAATCCATTTTTAACTTCGTGTGTACTGAAGTGGTTTTCCTACTTATCCTTTATCTTGAAATAATTTATTTTCAAGGAGTTTACTTAGTAGTTCTGTAGAAAAATGTATTGTCATTTCTTACCTCAGTTTGTTTCTCTTCAGCCAGCTGATTTTGTACTTCAGCCTCTTTTGATTTGTTTTCTACTACTTCTATATCAGTTTTTTCTGGTGAGAAGTTAAGTGCAAGAGGTAGCACAGGTGGAGGAGATATATCATCTTCTGAAGAAGATATCTGTGTCTTACTCTCTTTTGTCTGTTTAGAGCTAGGGAAAAGAGCATCAACAATAACTGAGTTCTTTAATCAGCATGAACTACTAAAGACAGACAAGCCAATGCCCTAACCTCATTTTTACCCCAAGTTTTAATGACCAAAAGGCTTCCTATATTTTCATCCAAAAGCATGCTACTTACCTGCAAAATACAAGATATTTCATGCTGCAACAAATTTATAGGCTACCCATGCAAAAAAAAAAAAGAGCTAATGACTTCAGGATGATGAAGAAATTTCATCTTAAATTGACATATACATGCAGCCTAAACTTCACACATGGGATTTTGGGTTTCTTAGACTTTGAAGAAACAACTAGCAAACAAGTACTGATATTGCATCACTGAGCAGCCCACTTCAGTCCCTGCTGAGAGGAAGTACTGACACCAGCTGGAGGACCAGGGGTTGATTAGTATGATAAAGTCATTATAGAGAGAGTAATTGTTTCCTTGAAAGAAAAGACTATTTTGGACATTTAGCCTAAGTAACATAACATACAGGAAGAGTTTTCTAGCCATGAATCATTCCTGCTTTAATACTGTTCATTTCCACCAACCATGAAGCAAGCCTGCATACATATATATGGCACTTGTGAGAAGATGTTGGGCTGGTAATATGAAGAAGGAAATGTTATTTTCACAGAAAACAAACATAATTAACAACAGTGTAAGATTCACCCGTTCTGCAAGCAATTATTTCAAATGAAACATAGGTAAACCTGCTCAGAAACTAAAGGTCAGTCAATGAAATCTTTGGCTTTTTGACTGATGCTTTAACAAAGTGTAATTTTACAGAAGCACTGGCAACAGTATAAAACAAAGTTAAGGACAATATGTATTTTAGCCAGCTACTTCCCTTCATCAGAAGGCAATAGCAAAATAACACCAACGCCAAATCTGTTTCCAGTCAGAGCATCAGAAAAAAGTCTTAAGTTGTCTGCTAGCTCAAGAAATACAAATAATTTCCTATTGGAGATTATAATTCCTTAATGTTAGATATTGACTCATCTCAGTAAGGCTTATAGTATTTTACTAGTCACAAGATATAAATCTTTATTAGGCACATACAGCATCTCTGCTCAAATGTTTTATTCTAACATTTAGCAGAGGTCCTTGAAACCTGAAAGTCATCATTAAAATTCATTTAGAGGCAGTTTGCCTACAATACTCATTTCATATATGGAGGTTTCTCTCTTACCCAGCTGTAAGAGTCTTTTTGGTAGAAAAGCTGCAACTTTGGCGAACAGATGCAGCATGTGGAGAAAATGCCATTCTTGGTGCAGTTTTAGGAGTCACCACTGGAAATCCTGAGAAGCGACGAACAGGTGTAGGTAAGCCAGACCGTTTCAGACTGGCAGGAGTCACGGAGACAGCCCTCTCAGGAAAACAAGAATTCTGGAATATCACATCTTCTGAGGCTTTCAAAGGAGTGCTGACTGCCATGGCACTGAAAAAGGAACATGCATTAGCCAAAAACTTCTAGAAACAGTTTTATTCAAACTATTCTACCAAACAATAGAAACCAGTTTCCCTTTGGTCAGTAAGGGAACAGTAATCATCATAAAGTTGATAAACACAGCATAGTAAGGGCTTTACTTCAGAAGAATTCTTTTCTGAATGCCTCTGTTTAGCACTGCAAAGAAAACCCTATTCTTCTGAAGAGAGTGGCGGGTGGTTGGTTTAGTTTTGGGGTTGTGTTTTTTTTTTTCTTTTAAAATCAGTTCTAATAGGCATTAACACAGCTAACCTGGAGGGTCTCAAGGGACCAGACAATCAAATTAGAACTTTTAAAGATAGTTGTGAGACCCAACCATGTTGCATTCTAAGAAGCGTGCCTCAGTACGTTCAATTTTCAGTTAAGCCCTACCTTCCAAGTGTGCCACAAAACGTTAATCCAAGAGATGGCGTTGCTTTTGGTGCTGATTTGTTTGGCGGTGTATCTAAAGAGAAAAGTTTTGTTAATTGGTATCCACACTCATGTGTTTTTTTTTTTATAACAGATACCTTTCAGTTAAAATACTAATTCCTTCCAAGAGGTGGACAGAAGTGTAATGAAACAAATAAGCATTCAAGGTAACATTTGCTTTTTATAGCCAAGTTAGAAGACAGGTCATGCAAAGTATGTGCTTACCTCCAGTCTTCACTGGAACCTTAGTTTGACTTGTAGGAACGGACAAAACTCTAGCCTTGGGCTTTGGACACAGGCTTCCTTTTGTTGCACTTCCATCTTTGTTCTGCTGACATAGCTTCTGCAGACTGGGAACTGAGCTCAGCCTCTGAATTCCACTGCCTACAGCCTCAGATGATGTTGCAGAAGCTGAAGATTTAGCCAAGCTTACAGCACTAGATATTCTGGGAATACTAGCTGATCTTGCTTGCTTCCTGGATTTCTCAGTATTGGCAGCCTGCAGAGATGACACTCTGGTAGGTCTGACAAGGGCCAGCCTGTTTGTACTAGACAAAAGCTTAGAGCCACTCACACTAGCTTTTGAAGACATGCTTGATTTTCCTGAAATAGAAAGTTACGTTATACTTCTGAATCATCAGTTATTGCTAAGTTTTTGACTAAGCAGAATAATTAGACTCACACAGGAAAGAAAAACAGCAATTTACAGCACTTATGTTCAAACAACTCAAGTTTACGGAGAACACATACAACTACTGAAAACTTACTCCCTGAATTCTCCAGTGATTTTGTCTGTTTTAGAAAGTCTCCTCACCAAATTCCTGAATTACTGCAATCAAGTCAAAGAATATTCTTCAAGAAATGCCAAAACAGCTTGCAGATTCAAGTCACATTTTCAACATTTTCTCCCAACAGTTGGCTCTGTTCCCTTAAGCAGGCATTCAAGAAGGTTCAAGTTACACTGATTAACACCACAGGCTGAACTACCCCACGAGTGCTTTTCTCAGTTTTCTGTATGGTTCTTACTTTTAGTCAGTAGGTTACTTTCATTAATAGGATGAATCTTGGCTGGACACTTCCATCATATAAAATAATTCTTTAACTTTTACTGATATATTATTATCCACCCAGAAACAAAGTAAAAAATAAAAATGTTCAGTAACTAGGTATCTTGATAGATCTATAAGAACTGTAGCGCTTACATCTGTCAGTATTTTTAGGAGATGATTTTCCTGATCCTTTGAGGCTTACTGAAAGGGCCAAATTGATGTCTTCATTATAGTATAAGCCTCTTGGTTGTATTCAGTTATGTCCCCAGAGTTTTTTTTCAACCTGCTCAAGTAAAACTCATCCTTTTATTAGGCTTACAGAAACTCAGAACTAGGCCTTCCACCTTCCTTCCGTATTTCAGTTGTTTTGGTGTTGGGTTTGTTGTTTTGGTTTTTTTTTTTTTAGTTCAAGTTAGACAAGCTTACAGCATTCAGAAGCTCACATACTTAGCTATAATAGAGAAGATCATGTACAAAAAGACCAGGTTTCCTGAGACTTTGCTTACTTTCTAGCTGTGTCAGACCCGCGCATGTAGGCACCAGGCTTACATGAATCTAGTTTTTACAAATGATAGAAGTCTAAGATTTCTTTAGTCCACAAAATCTTATTCTCCATTAAACACATTCCTTACTGCTTGTATGTACTGGACACCATTAAAACATATCCAAACCCACAGTCCAAGACATGCTTAGCTACTTCAAAATTGATTTGTGGCACAAATCTATAGTAAGAGTGATTACCATTTTTTCCTATGGGAGAAATGGGTAAACTTGAATTTAGACTTGAGTTCACGCTGGAAACTGATGACAAAGATGAAGTCGTCTTTCTTGTGAGACCACTGGCAACACCAGGAAGTTTCAGATGTGTTATCTTCTTTAAGCCAGGCTGAATCAGAGAATATAGTTTATTCAAAAGCAAAAAAACCTATTTAACACATTATTTTGCCATGCTTTTTCTTGGTATTATAGCTTTTTAGTTGTGAATTTTAGAGAAGCTCCTTCCTCAGATTACAGTTTAAAAAGTGAATTTTCTTAGAACCAGTGCATTATATCCGGGTTATTATACAGAACTGGAACATCAGATCTAGGAGGTGGACTGTTATTTTTATTCCTGCCACAAACCTGAGTATGGACTTAAAGGGATTAAAGAATAAAAGGAGTAACACCCAGGCACCCAGTATACGCTGGGCACCAACCAGCTGGAAAGCAGCTTTGCAGAAAAGGCCCTTGGGAGTGCGGGTGGACAAGTTGAACACAAGCCAGCAATGTGCCCTTGCAGCGGAGAATGCTATTGGTACCCTGGGCTGCATTAGGAGGAGTGTTGCCAGCAGGTCAAGAGAGGTGATCCTCCCCTCTGCTCACCACTGGGAAGGCCACACCTGAAGATCTGTGTCCAGTTCCAGGCTCCTCTCTTCCAATCACTCCCAGAGAGTGATCTGGAGCTACTGGAAGGAGTCCAGCAAAGGGCCGCTAAGGTGATTAAGGGACTCAAGCATCTCCCATCTGAGGAAACGTTTAGAGAGCTGGGACTGTTCAGCCTAGAGAAGAGAAGGCTCAAGGTGGATTTAATCAATATATACAAATATCTGAGAGGACAGCGTCCAGTGGTGCCCAGTGACAGGACCAGAGGCAACGGGCACAGACTGAAACACAGGAGGTTCTACCTCTGAACATCAGGAAACACTTTTTTTGTTGGAAGGGTCACCAAGCACTGGCACAAGTCGCCCAGAGAGGTTGAGTCTCCATCCTTGGAGATATTCAAAAGTTGTCTGGACATGGTCCTGGGCAACTGACTAGGTGGCCCTGCTTGAGCAAGGGGTTGGACCAGATTACCTCAAGAGGTCCCTTCCAACATCAACCATTCTGTGATTCTGTGAAGTGGCATGCAGCATGGAAGCAGGTGCCTAAAGCTTCAAAACAACTCCTGACAGCTATAGGTATTCTACCTTCATACAAGTTATGGCAACCTTTTCCTATTGTACATATGTTAACTACACACATCAAAAACTTTGTTTCTCTGAGAAAATTATTGATCACTTACCTGCAGCTAGTGCTTTAAAAAGAAAGGTAATGCTTGTTAATCCAACACATTTATAGTTGGCTCTTAAGTATGTTCATTGTGTTATAGACTTAGAACACACGTTCAAGAATGGCAATTACAGAACAGAGACTACTTTTCTGTAAAACCATTATACCCAACAATGTAGCTTTAAACTAGAAAGTAAACTGTATTCAGTTTTTTCTTTTTATCGGAACATCACAAAAATTATTTTCATATTAAGAATGCTTGCTATTACCTTACTCGGTGCAGGAAGGGCTTTTTTGTCTTGTGCTGAGGAACTGCCACTGAACGAAGACTCAAAGACATCTGAAGCAGCACTAGATATATCAGAAATTAGATCTTCAGATGATCCCATGCTGTTCAAGTCTCTTTTTGTAGAAATACTAGTATGTTTTCCTGGTTTGGGCTGCAAATTTCAATGCAACATTTTAAAAGCTACTAGTGTTTTTAGAAACCACTATAATGCTTTTTACGCAAATTGGTTTTGTTAAGAAACCAAGACAACAGTCAATGAAGAAGCCTTTGAACCCAGTCAAGTCCTTAGTCTTTAGACTAATATAGTTTAAAGTTAGTCTAGTGAATGTATTTGCTAAGTACTAGAACATGCTTGAACCCAGATATTGGACATCAACCTAAGGACAGTTCTGCAACAGCAATTCATCAGCACAAATTCCATATAATCATGTTCATCTACATACTGTAACAGCTGTTCCTTACAACTATGAGATCTCCATTTAATTCATATTCTTCTGCTTTACTCCAGCTTTCCAAAAGATGAGATATTACAATAGTAGACTGCATCATCCAAACTGTCTATTTAGACAGTGGGGTACAATTTGGCTAGTCAAAGCTTTAAGACTGTGCCTTTTCTTATAGCACCCAAAATCAAGAAGAGACTTATACCACAAAGGAATCAAAGGGTCCCCTGTTTTCTATAGGTGATAGTTCCCAAGGAGTCAATACTACATTTTCAGTAAAATCTGCAGTACATACTGGAGCCTAAGCCATAAGGTGTAAAGCAATAAAATCCAGAAGATATTCTGTCTAGAGACTGGGATTTGTGCACACAAGGTCACTAACACAACTGTTTCCATGTTATCCTGGAATACATTTTCAGTTGGTCACATAGCCACATCCTAAATGTAATACCATTAATCAGTGCTTTTCATGGTTGAGAGAAGTTGTGGACAGAACTAGAGCGAAAAGCTTTTTCCTGTCCTATCAAAATAATTGTGGATTCCCCCTCCTTCACCTCCATTGACAAGGGTTAACAGTAAACAAAGCCATTGCTGCAGATTAAGTCACTAAGAACAGTGCAGTAATTTTACCAGCAACAAAACAGTGTTTAAACAAAACCCAGGAATGATGGTATTCACAAAACCAGAATACAATGGAAAAGAAATTTGCCTACAGATGCTTTACATTGTCATAATAGATAAATTAGTTGGCTGCTATACTATAGCATCTGCCCTGACTTTTCTTCTTTATATATAATAATGTTTCCTGCCTAAGGATCTTATGAGGTAGAGAAACATCAGAAGATTAAAGTTCACTTTTAAAAATAAAAGCTCGTAGACAGTTTAAACATTCCTAACACACACAAAGGCCATGTTTAAAGAAAACATTGCTGCCCAGAAGCTGTCTTTACCTTTTCAATAGTCAACAAATTGCTTTTTCCAAGAGTAGAAGAAGGTTTTGCCATTGGCAGTTTGCCAGTTGCCTTCATATTTCTTTCCTTAGTTTTTGGTTCTTGTGTCAGAGATGAACTGGCAATTTTTGTAGGAGATACACGAATTTTAACAGGGCTTCTGTTTGGAGGAGTATGAAGAGCATGTGTTTTGTCATCTGACAAAAGTTTATCTGATTCCTTCTGAAAACAAGGTGGCAGCTGACATGCTGGGCTCTCCCACACACAGTATGTCTCCCTTTTAACAGCCCTGGGACTTTTCTCTATGTTTTGGTTTCTCAGTATTTTCAATTTTGACTTTGAGTCCTCCACAAATTTTTCTATAATCTTGTTTTCCTGTTCTTCTGATTGGCTTATTTTAGTCTGTTCATTCTTGCTTCCAGTCTGTATTTGCAGTGCTAGCAAATGAGCTTCTTTGAAAATTTCCACAAATTTCTCTCCTGTAAGTGGGCTCCACATGAGTTTATCATCAGAAGCAGGTGCACTCTTTTTTTCAGCACTTTTTTTTGCTTCAATATTGACAGCAATACATTTTTCTTTGTGTCCCAAAGGTCCAACAAAAACTTCATCTTCATTTCCACTACAAAGAAAAGTAAGTCAGCCCAGCACCTTACGTGTGTCCACTTTAAAGGTATATTTACCTGCAGACCCTTCACTTACCTTGCTGGAGAGAGTGAAAGGTCAAAATCAAATTTTTCATCAGTCAGAAGAGGAAAGCCTGAAACTATAACAACAAGGATTTTGTCACAGTGGGGATTTGCAATAAAAATTATTGCATTATGCTTTGATAATTTGGTGAAGCTGAAGTCAGACGGCAAAGAAAGTTTTAGCTACCAAGTTTAAATAATTAAAATAATAAAAACATGTTTTAGGTCAAAGAATTTGAAGGTACAGCTGTGAATATGATCATAATTGTGATAGATGCTCAAATATCGAAAGATCTCAATGCTAATTTCTAAGCATCCATAATAGAAACACGGGATCTGGCTGTGGGAAAGGGTATCAGCAGCCTCCAAACAAGAAAAGTGAGAATATAGAATCTAGAGCTCTATGACAATGCAGTTATGCTATCAGTCAGTTCTTTTCTGGTTCCGATCACCACAGGACAGTAATAGGAGCCAGTGAGAAAGATTAGTTTGCTTATTAGCTAATATATACACTAAATATTAACTGAATCCACAGCTGTTAGATAAGGAAAGAGGAGGAGCTCAGATTAGATATATAGAAGAGACATTGATGACATCATGTGACTACTACACATGCTCTAGCACTAGTACTCCACAAGCTCTTGAGGAGGCTTGTAAGTCTGAGACTGGCAGCAGCAGCCCATGCAAGGAAACAAGTACACAGAATGAGATATAAAGCAGATACAGGAGGTCTACTGATCTGAACTGTCTTAACTTTTAATAAGGGATACACCAGGTAGAGAATATCCCAACATGTTCTCCACCTACCATTGCTCATGCAAACACCCATTTTTTCTTCAGTTGCACGACTGGAGCAATGTGCTGCCATTTCTTTTCCTTCCTCCATAGTGTCTGGAAAACACAGAATTAGCTATGCATCAGGTTTAAAAAAACAACAATAAGGTCACAAAATTTTATGATACTGCCAAATTAGCAAGGAGGCAAACATTCCCTTTGAAGACTCTTATATGTTATAGAAATGTTTAGGTTGGAAAAGACCTTTAAGATCATCCAGTCCAACCGTTAACCTGGCACTGCCAAGTCCACCACTAAACCACGTCCCTAAGCACCACATCTACCTGTCTTTTAAATACCCCCAGGGATGGGGACTCAACCACTTCCCTGGGCAGCCTGTTCCAGTGCTTGACCACCCTTTTGGTGAAGAAATTTTTCCCAATATCCAATCTAAACCTCCCCTGGTGCAACTTGAGGTCGTTTCCTCTCGTCCTATCACTTGTTACTTGGGAAAGGAGACTGACCCCCACCTCTCTACACCCTCCTTTCAGGTAGTTGTAGAGAGTGATAAGGTCTCCCCTCAGCCTCCTCTTCTCGAGGCTAAACAACCCCAGCTCCCTCAGCTGCTCCTCATAAGACTTGTTCTTATGTTTAGGGACATAGTTTACAGGATGTTACACACTTCACCATCCTCTCTTGAAACGTGCTATTGAATTATCTGAGACTATGTATACGCAAAGTGTTGCAACCTCTGTAAAAAGCCTTCAGATACAACAGTGATGCCTAGGATTTCTGAAATTCCTTAACGCAAACTCCGTGTTCAGCAACTGAACTCCTTATGCGAATACAGCTGCAATGGACAGCCCAGCTAGACAGCTGCAGCAGAACACTGCCACCCCACAGGCTAAAAAACCCCTGTTCATAGCACTAACTCCAGACTGGCATAACCGAGACCCAGCACCTCTCTGCTCCGCAGGGGAAACGCGCGCTGCCGTTCATTTGTGGTCAGCAACCCATCAAATACGATCTTCCTGTGAGCAAAGGTAGCCTCGCCCCTACCGTGACACGACCCCTCGGGCTTTGCCGAGAGGCAGCCAGGAGACCCTCACGAAGAGCACCTCATGCGGTGCCGCCGGACTAACGCCGCGCACGGACCTACCCGGGCCGGCTCAGCAGAGCCCACCGCAGCCGAGGGACCCCACGCACACACCGCGGGGCAGGAGAAGCTGCCCGGCGTGCGCGGAGCCGCTCCCAAGCCGCGCGGAGCCGCCCGCCGATCTCCCACCGGCCCACCCCAGGCGAGCTCGCGTAGGCCCTCCCCACCGCAACGGCCCCTCTGCAGCCGGGCCGCGGCGGAAGGCCTCCGGACACCGCACCGCGACGCCGGGGAAGGGGCCGGGGCGCCGCTTACCTCCGCGGGGCCGCCGAGCAGGAACCAGCGCCGCGATGCCGCCTGGACGTTTGAAATCGCACCCCCCTCACGTGACGCGCCCCGCGTGCCGTCATTGGCCGGTTCAAACAATACCGCCCCCCCTCCGGCCCCGGGGCACTCTGGGGGTTGTAGTTGGCCGCGGCTCCCCAACGGTCGCCGCGCAGTGCCGGGCCTGCTCCGCGCTGCTGGGCCTCGCCCACGTACCACGGCCAGCTTTTAACAGATTAAATATATGTAATTACTCACGGGCTGGTAGAACTAGAGATGGGCCTCTGGAGCATCACAGCACCCAAGACCAGCAGGCTGCTGTGTGTGCCAGTGGGGTGGCCCGATGGCTGCCAGCAGCCACATCGGGGGCTGCAGCCCCTCCTGCCCCGCTCAGCCTCGCAGGCCAGGCCGCTCCTTTGGCGCTTTCCGCTCCTCAAGTGCAGGCCACGGCCTTGCTGTTTCGTCCCCGTGGCTTGTCGCTGCAGAGCCCGGTTTGCCTGGCTGACCTCGGCAGCCGTGGTGGTGGCAGCAATGGAAGGGAAAGCCTCCGCGCGCCTGCCGTGTGGGGAGATCGGTGTCCGCAGTAGGCGTCTGCAGACCTGCAGCCAGGACCTGCAGGGAGCCCAGGAGTTGTCTGGGCACTCCTGAAGCACTTGGCTTCAGAGTCCTGCTGGGGTGCAGGGCCTTGGGGTGACTCCCAGCACAGCTGCCACGCCTTCTATGGTGGAGGGTGAAGATGAACTCCTTTTGTTTCCTCCACACCTCTGCTGGATATGATTGTCCGAGTAACTTAACTGCACCAAAAGGGATATGTACCTGTTGCTAAGCTGACATAAGGAATAGTGAGATTCCTGGATGTCAGTCCTGGCTACTGCCAATTAATATAGGCTGACCAATAGAATAGCTTTAAAAGTAGACCCATGTCAGTAAGAAACACCAGGAAAACACCACTCTTCCACATTTCTTCTGACGTTTAATGCTGTGCAGTCCTTAGGGTTTTCTCAGAAATTGCAGTCAAGTCACGTATTCTGAGTATTTCGGGATGACTAACTAAATCACTGGACTGGAATCTAGCAGCTGAATAAGAATGGTTGATCGTAACCTGCAGATTTTCGTATAGACAAAATATTTCGTAACGCTTTCTCTACTTGGCCACTTATATTTCGGTATCTTTCCTGGAGTCCTGCAAGCAGTGTATATGCAACTTGAGTATATAGCGAGTATCCTATGTATTGGCTAATACGCACAGGAAATGGCCGGGACAAATAGGCCACTAGGCCGAGTGTTAACACGCTCACCTCCCACCTTTCCTCCCCCCCATCACCCCAGGAGTCCCTCCTGGCAGGCACTGGTCCGTCAGGTGGGGAAGTGTCGGGCTTTGTTGCTCGTAAAACAGGCCAGTCCTCATTATTACAGAGCTTCTGTCCAGCTTTTTCTCTCAGGATTTTATACCTGTTCTCTTCGGTGTTTTTCTCATGGGTCCCTGAATTACTGTTACTGATGTAACAATTTCAGTTCTATGATTTTACCTACCGTTCTTCTCTTGCATTGCTTTAGCCTATAAAATGTCTCACTACTAGCTCAACAGCAATTCTTTTTTCAGTATGTTGAGCAAGGGTCCCCGGCTGTATTAACAAAACTGGGCCATGGGCATTATGAAGGATAATTTTCCACAAAGAAAATTATGATACAATAGAAAAATAAAAGTTGGGAGATCTCCAGATTTTATTATATGACCAAAAATCAACAATCTCACACTTCTGAGATGAGGCTTGCACATACCTCATTTTGCTTAGTTCAGTCAAAAAGTGAAAGCATCAATAAGAAACAGAAAACCAAGATGAAACTAATGGGGAAAGGGCAAATAGGCTGTAAGTGCTATAGATCTTAGGACTGAAGTAGAAAAAAATGTATGAAGGAAACTAAAAACTTACAGGAAAAATTCAGCGTACAGCTTTTACTGCAGCATCTACCACTCTGTATGTTTTATTTAAGAAAACAGAATCCAAAAGTTGTAACTGCCAGTATTCTCAGGATCAGGTCTGAAAAAGCTAGAAGTGATTCAAGTCAGTAATTCTTTACTGATGTCTGAATTTCTTCCTCCAAGTCATTGTAATATTTCTATTTTTCTATATTTAATGTGTTAGCAATAATGAAGAATGATATGACGTCCTGGGTAGCTCCACTGGTTCCAGTGACACAGTTCTACTCACAGAGCTGTTAGAAGTAACCAGCACGTGCACTTCTATTGAAATGCACATTGATGTACTAGTCTTGTAACAAGTTTACTTGAAGAAATGGAGACTCAATTAGTTTCCATTACATGGCCACAGTCTCAATGTTATTTATGGAAAAGAGTTTTAAGACAGATAAGAGTATGAGTAAACAAGCTCAGTCTTGGATTTCTGGAGTGTGATATCCTAAGACATGTTTGGAAATTCCTAATTGTTTTACTAAAACTAAAGGAACCGATTTTTTTCTATAAAAACATAAATGCTATGAGAAGGAAAGGCAAAAGCCTTTAGAAATGCACCAGAACTACAAGTTCAGATTTGTCTTAACACCAGTTATACGTGGCAATAAGCTTAAACTAATATTTAAATGAGAAATATTTTTTTTTTTTTAGCAGTTTAAAGGTGATGCAAGATGATGTTCACATTTTGTTTTGGGAAAGAAGCCCTTTGGCCTATTTTTATAAACTACAAATTTATATGTGTATATTCATGAGCCCTATAAATAGTTGCTGGACCATCGGATTCATTATACTAAAGCCACCGTTAACCCAGCTAATCATGCAATGCCCAGATTTGGGAGACCTTCTGCATTGGCATAGCCTCTGGGTAATGACGGCTCCAGGTGGTCAGGGAAGAACAGGATGTATGTGGCTTTGTTACCAACCCTAAATGCCCAAATGTTTTCTTTTGTGCTGATATACTGCTTATTGACTGCTGATTGAATATGGTTGTGGTATAAAAGCCAACACATTATTAAAGAAGGCACCTACTTTTTCATAAAAATATTTGAATATTAGAGCACATTGAAATGATGGTGGCTTGAAATGTCACTCCATGCGAGTTAAACCAAATTACAGTTCTAGAAAGGAACTAAGTTTTACCCAAAAATAGCCTGTGATCTAATAGAAAGTAGTTCTAAGTTACAGCTCATCCTGCATTTTTCATCACCAGCACCCTCCATCTGTGCATTACTTATGTTGCTATGAATTTGGCAACACTTTAGCAGCGAGCTACCGTTTATAAGAAGGGATCCCAGCAGCTAAAAGAAGCCAGTCGTTGGGATTACTCATTACTTGCCTTGTGAGTTGCTCCAGGGAATTTCTTGAAGAACTATGCCAAAATTAGCTTTAGAAAACCAGTAATTTGAGAACTTTGATTGTCACATATCAAGCGCTCCCAGATTAGCATTCGTCAAGTTGGTGGGCTTGGAAGAAAGATTCTTTCTGTTGGTACTGAGTGGAGATTTTCCTCTTTTGTGCAAGGAAACGAGGATAAAACAGGACAACTTTTTCCTCTCTGCAAGAAGAAATCTGATTCATTGGGAACGCAATCACCAAGGCACCATGAATGCTTCCAGGAGGTAAGCTGCACATACTGCATTCCCCCCAGCTAGGAACAGGAAAGCAAACCACTGACGGGGAGAATATTCCTCTCGTGGTCTTCACATTATGCTGGCAGAGGATCATGAATTATGCTATTTGATTTGCAGTTACACAAGACAGAAGGTAGCCCTTGTCCTAATACAAATGTGAAATGTCTATTTCTAATTCTACAGCTACTTTCTGTGAAAACTCAGCTGTAGAACTTCTGTTTTATTGATACCATATACCTTTGCAGATTGCACTTCCTAGTCTTCAATTTTTAACAAATCAGTTTTGACAGCTCTCTTCCAAGTGTGCATAAGTATATAAATATAATTTGTGTTTAAAAGCTCTTCACTCATAAGCTGTATCTGCAGTAACATTTTTGGTAACTCCTACTCTTCTGTGATAATAACAGCAGGAACATGTATGAACCAGAGCTGTAATACATCTAATACTTCTCAGACCCTCCCTAAGCTACATGAAAATCACAAGCTGATTGATCTCCTTTCGGCCTTCCAGTTTCGATGGAATTGTGGACATTCAACATTTTTTTCTTTTTAAAAAAAAGAAGCAGGTCCACTGGGGCTTAGCAGGCAATTTTCAGCGGAGATAACTGGAGGTCTGTTACCATAGGCTAACACTTCTACTTTCAAACCATTTGGGAAAGGTGGCAAAGCAATGTGAAATGTTATTCCAGAGAATCCTGCAGATACGCTTTGTGTAGTTAATCCTGATTGGTATCTTTGGCTAATGAATAGCTTGACATAGACTGCCGAGGGAAGTCCCCCCTGAAAAGCAGAGATAGAAAGACATTATCAGAGCAGGATGGGAAGCTCACGTAGCACATGGTGTGCTTATTCCCATGGATTAACGCTTTGGAAACTGGTAATCTTTTTTTTTAAACCCTGCCACTTTCATAATACTGCAAAATGAACGGGTATGTTTTTTCTCATACAACTGATCTGTATCAACAGTGAAGAGTAAGAGCACTGTGCGTCCTCTAACAAGCCCATACCCAGTCTCTCTGCCTGTCAGTGGGAGAGAAACACCAAATGGCTGCTAAATGTTTTGCATTTCCAATTATGGAAATTACTTCATTAGCCCCATACAGTTTGAAGAGCTCTTTCCCAAATCTAGTCAATGATACAATGCACACTCTGGACGTCGTTATAAACACTATTGAACTGTTAATAAAAAAAATCATGTTTAATCTTAGTCTTGCTTTTTGCTATGACAGGATACAGTCTCTCCATGCTCGCAGGCAGAAAACCAATGGGAACAAAAGTGAGAACTGGCACGGCACCTCTGGGTTCAAGCACCAGCATGGAGATG
Organism: Nipponia nippon; assembly: GCF_047370975.1. NCBI lineage: Eukaryota > Metazoa > Chordata > Aves > Pelecaniformes > Threskiornithidae > Nipponia > Nipponia nippon. The sequence continues at coordinate 17,475,838 of NW_028262347.1, read as the reverse complement.
ATCTTGCTACAGTCCATACCCTTTACACAGTGATTGTCGTGATCCTTCTGGTGGCAATCTGGGGAGCCTGGTCAAGAAAGGATTCATCCTTATAGCAGCAATACGCTTTCTTTGTCAAATATTTAAAGGAATATTTGTGTCGATTATCCATACCCAGGAGGTACAAAAAAATGGTGTCAGCATATTACATTTTACCTGAAACTGCTTAAACTGTTGCTACTTGTGGAACTGAATCTGTGAAGCGATTTAATAGGCAATGTACAGAACATGACTTTGTGAATAACATACACCTGTTTGCACTGTACGCATGTTTATATTACCCTTCGCATGTATATGAAACTTACTTTAAAAGGCACAATATGCTAGCAAGAAGAAGAGTTCAATTTATGTTTTTACTTGTATATCCACCCCAGCTTTCCATTTTTGAACTTAAGTTGTCCAGACTCTACCTCTGCTAAGATTACCTGTCCCAGTCCATGGTAAAATATACATTATAAGCAGGCCAATAATCTGCCATGTCACAACAACACAGGAAAAAAAAATTAATAAAACCAGCTATCCTGCAGGCAAAGGAAGACCTCTGAACAAGTCAAATTCTCGTCTGTGTTGCTGAAGAGAATTTATATGGGACTTGCATCTGCATATTTTTAACTTATGGTAATGCCTTTGTAAACTCAGGAATAAAATCATGAAATAAACTGTATTTGTAAGCATCCTTTGTTGCAGAAAGAACTGGCTTAGTCTTCAGTCTTGTACCAATATATTTAATTTGTCTTCAACCACTGCTTGCTTTTCTATAATTCATTAATACCTCATGGCAGTACCAACCTCTACATACACCAGCCCATCCTTGACGGGGGACATTCCCTACTCCCACTTTTTCAGGGAAATAACTCCACTCAGAAAACCTGCAAGCTTTCTGGAAATACAGCCAGTTGGCAGCCTCTGTTAAACTCTTTGTTAATTGTATGGTTGTCTACTCCTGGTGAGCTCAGGGTAATGGACAGGCAGCTCTGAGGGGCAGTGGCTGTTTGGAACTATTGGACTATTGTCCAAGCCTTTGGAGCTTAAACTCAGCTTAAACCCCAAATTTCAGCATTGCCTAAACTAGCAAACAGTATCCTAATAAACAAAGAGGAACTGCAAGACATTTTGAACACTTAGGAACGGACAGATACGTGTTTGTAATTACATAGTACCTGTAGACACCACAATTCTCATAAGTATCGTGTACCCCATTTTGGTATCCATCCATAATCAGGAGGGATACGTAAACTGAAATGTTTCTGAGAAGGCCTACGTGGCACACCTCAAGGAGTGTTTACAAAGCACAACACAGCACCAGAGACACCCGTGTCGGCTCTCAACAGGCTGGAATCAGCGTTCCTGTATCTCTGCAGCACTCCGCCAGTGTTACCCTACTCAGGCAAACACCCTTGTTAAGGTACCACCTCACCATGCCTTAACATGGGAGCAAACCTTTGAGGAAGCTCTCTGAAGAACAGCACACAAAGGAATAATAAAAAAATAAATGATTAGTGCATTAAATACATTGTCCCAGGACACAGGGACCCCAGTCATAAACCATATAGCATGAACTAATACTACAAGTGACAGCAAAAGGATGGTCGCTCCCTTGTAAATGTACCATTGAAGTACACGAGGAGAGAGGGGGATTTAGACATTCTGATAGGAGTACGAAAAACCCCAGGCGATTGGGGTTGCGTGATGGGCAATGGCCTCAGCGCGCTGGAAGCTTACCGTCGTCAAGGCTTTCGCAGGAGAGAGGGAGTTTGGACAACGGGTCAAAGAGTGGTACTGAATAATCATTTATTTTGAAAATGATGAAGGGATGTTCCGCTAGGCACAGGAGGCCTGAAGCTGTTGCTTTGAAAACACAAGGCAAGAGGGTAAGCTTAGGCTATAGGAGACCGATGTGAACTGTGAAAGGCAAAGTCAAAAGTGAAGTAAAAGTGAAGTAAAAGCAGAGAGGTGAAAGCATCTCAGGATGCCAGAAGGAAGGAAGCCAGTGAACAGAGCTGGGGAGGGGGCACACTAATGGTGAGGGGAGTTCACTCCTGGAACCGGGCACTGACAGCTGACGTGGATTTTTCCTTTGCTTAAGATTTTGTAAGTAAGATTGGCTATTTCTTCTAATGTAAGTAGCTTTTAGAAACACACATTTAACTAGTGTCAAACACACAGTTCAGAGATGCACAGGCTGCAGCTCATAAATTGAGCTGCCAGATCAGTGAACGTGCATCGCTTGTGCTGCCACGTTCATCACAGTGGCCTGCAGATGCGGCCGCAGAGCACTCGGGAGTCATCTGATGCGAGGCAGCCTGCCCTCTGCTTCTCTCTTCCCCTGAAGAACCTCTGACTGGCCCTTTCACATCACTGTGAGATTTGCCATGTGCCAAAATACACACTCCCCCAACCCTGAGACGGGCACACGTCTGATTCCGCACACGTGCGCCAGCCCACAGGTGAAGGCAGCTGGCAGACCCTGGTGTGCTACTGGACACCCTCCCCGCAGGGAGGACGACTACCTCCATCACCACAGGGCAGGCAAGTTTTCCTTGAGTATACGTCCGCATTCCTGCTGTGTGCCAGAGGTATATCTGTTACGTGATGGGCAGGCCAGCAGTTGGGACATAGATCAGATCTGCCAAGGCTGAAAGCTTGGGAACCGTCTTTAACTCAAACAGCAATATCCTGCTGGCTTTACCGCATATTACAAAGTCATCATAAAAGATGGCTTTGTACAGTCTGTTTCTTGCCTGCCCTGTCTCCTCTTCCCCCCCGCCCCCCCAAGAAACTCATGTATTGCAAAGCATTCAAGCAGGAAAGTCAGTTCTGTGGTGGACAAGGTTTTAGTCATCGCCTTTTAGAAGCACAGGCTGCTGGTTTCGCTCAATTTGTGTCATACACAATGTTAAAAAGGCAGCACAGGCACAAAAAAACCCAAACCAAACCAACAACCACCTCACCTAAAAAAAAAAAAAGAAAAGCTAGAACAACTGACCACATCATACTTTTGGATTTAGTTCTTAAATTAATAAATCCTGCAGGTGTAACACTGCCTCTGAAGCACTGGAGATCCAAATAAGGTATTGAAAATGCTTCAGCTTCCTCTCTTTCACCTTGTGATAGAAGAGACGAGATATGAAAGTCCAAAGGAAACAGCAGCAGAATGTTAAATGTTTTGAAAAACCTGTCTTTTTTCCTTAAACTTTTGCTTTGCTGGAAAACAGTGGTGGTTGATTTAACAGTAACATTATAGATCCAAATTTACTAATTTTTAATGTGTTCAGAAAGACAAGTGTAACTTTGCAGGGTCAACAAAATCAACATTTATTACAGATTTTTGTAAATAATTTGTTTAACTTAGATAATACAACTAGGACTAGGGGAAGACTGTGGTCTTGCAAGGCAATGGCAAGTCTTCACTGCCAACAGACCCAAATCATCTGCCTGACTGAAGGATACTAGGGAGGCTTCAGCTCCCAAAATCATTTCCAGTAAATCCACCCATGAAAAGAGCTCATTCGGGTCTCACAGTAAATCACAATTTCGTAATTTAACTCATGTCAACAGTAACAAACTATTTACTGTTTCTACACCAATGAAACAGACTGACAAGAATTAGAAACTGGGAACCCAAGTTTGTAACTTGTGTATCAATTGTTACGCAGCTATCTTTTTATTAATATTTCTCCTATATTAAACAGACCAGACTGCTGTTTTACACATGTTCAAAAAAGGCTGTGGTTTAAGCATACCTGCCTGCTGTTATTTTAAGCTACCAAAAACAATGTCAGCAGTTCAGCCAGCAAATCTGGTGATATACTCCATGTACCAACGGGACTGTCGGAAAAGGAAAACAAGTCTTTTATTTTCCATGGTCATTCTCACATGCTGATGTTACACACGTTTTACTTCAAAAGACTCAAGCCCTTCCAAGCTCCATTTTTTACTGCTGCCTCACACTTCTCTTTAGAGGATGATACATTCCGTAAAACCATGTTTAAATCAAGAAATCAGCACAGACATTTCTCCTGAATCATTTCTTTTGATAAACCTTGTAATTCCCTTGGTAAGTATTTTGCCATTGATTTGGTTGGTAAGAAAAGGACGGTATTTGTACTACTGTGTTTTAATTGAGGGAAGAATTAACCAAAATTAAAATGCAAAACAGAAGCTAGGGATTTCCATAATAAATACAGAAACACAGACAATACTAGGTCTATATGTCAGTTTGCTGGTCTGTTTACTGTAGTGAATAACATTTCAACTCTAACTCAGACTTGCCTCTCCCTCAAAATATATTTTGTTTTCCCAAACACTGTGTGTGAGAATCTGGGGCATACTCTTCCAAATATCTTGTAAGTACACAAATTGTAATACCTCAGAGAACATTAGGAAAAAAAAACAAAAATGCAGGCAGCTATACAGTTTTATACACGTCCCAGAAAAACAATACAATATAACAATAGCAAATAGTATGGATTTCTACCTAATTAGGACAGTAATTTTTCTTAAACGGGATACCTGCATGTGATTAAATGATACTCACGCAGGGCTGTTGGACCTGGTTACTACTGGAAATCAATATTCTTTTTAGATCTCTTTGATGGCCTTTCCTAACACTGGCTCAACAAAATGAGTTCAAATGATCCTTTCAGAATGCTAAGTTATATCGACAATTTAAGTGAATAAATCTATGGTGCAAATTTCTCTGTGAATTCTGAACCCGGAACCAGGCCCTAGGAACTCAACATCACCATGCATAATTCAGTGTTCTGAAGTAAAAGCACCTCTCACTATCCTTTAACGCCAACACTGAAGTACCACAGCAACACACCACTACCTCAGCAGCACGCTGCATCCAGTGATGTCAGATTGTCAGGTGCTGACATTACCATAGCATCACCCATACTGACCTTATTCGTTGTTCTGCACATCTCTGATGTCCCTGCTCCACACCGCCCCGCAACCAGGTGCCACGGTGCCACTCCCGCCCCTGCCCGTTCCCAAAGGGCGGGCAGCGACTGTCCCATTAGCAAAAAGAGGGGCACTGCTGATCGTTCATGGAAACTTCCCTTTTTCTAGTCCATCAGCAATACTTCATGCCCCAGAGACAGCTTTTCTGGCAGTAGTGGTCCTTAGGGACATAGTTTAGAGGTGGACCAGGCAGTTAGGTTAACAGGTTGGGCTCGATGGTCTCAGAGGTCCTTTCCAACCTTAACGATTCTATGATTATATGATTCTATATCATGTCAGGGGTGCCAAAACAAAACAAATCAGGGTAGGGTTAATAAAAATTATTTACAATGTTTGAATCCTATCTGGGACTAGCAAAACATTTCATGAAAGAGAGAAGTACAGCTTTCCAAGCCTTCTGTTTATGATCAGCTTAGGGTACTGGCAAAAGTGATTATTTTTTTCTCGATAAGAAAATGGACAGAAATGCCCATGGCAAATTTTGCTTTGCAAGGCAGGATTGCTCTCTGTGCTTAGAATACAGCTCAGATTACCACCATAGCCAAGCTTGCTCATTTATAGTTTATGTCACCTCAAGGGAGGCGATTCTGCCCCTCTACTCTGCTCTGGTGAGACCCCACCTGCAGTACTGCGTCCAGCTCTGGGGTCCTCAGCACAGGAAGGACATGGACCTGTTGGAGAGGGTCCAGAGGGCCACAAAAATGATCAGAGGGATGGAGCACCTCTGCTATGAGGAAAGGCTGAGAGAATTCGGGTTGTTCAGCTTGGAGAAGACAAGGCTGCAGAGAGACCTTACTGCAGCCTTTCAATACTTAAAGGGGGCCTACAAGAAAGATGAGGATAGTCTTTTTAGCAAGGCCTGCTGCAACAGGACCAGGGGTAATGGTTTTAAACTAAAGGAGGGTAGATTTAGACTAAACACAAGGAAAAAAATTTTCATGAGGGTGGTGAAACACTGGAACAGGTTGCCCAGAGAGGTGGTAGATGCTCCATCCTTGGAAACATTCAAGGCCAGGCTGGATGGGGCTCTGAGCAACCTGATGAAGGTGAAGATGCCCCTGCCAACTGCAGGGGCGATGGACTAGATGACCTTTAAAGGTCTCTTCCATCCCAAAGCATTCTATGATTCTATTCCATCGTTACAGCCCAGGTGTCATCCAACTACTCTGTACTACACCACTTTCTCTGAAATGCAGGACAAATGGCAATGAAGTTTTTACATCTTAAAAAGCCCTCTTTTTCCTTTAAAAAAAATTTATTTCCACATTTTCATAAAACATCTTTTGTTGACATTCTGCAAACAATACTATCCAATAAGGTGCCAATTTTTTCTTCCTGCGGAGTAACTTTGTACATCTGCAGAAAAAAAAGAAAAACACAAAAGCTGTCTAAGGGAAAAAAAAATTGATCACATATCTGCTAAAAATATATACACAAGAAAAGATTTCCCCCTCTCCCCTACTTTTTGCATTAGAAATTCCTATCTTGTCTTGCCTGGAAGACAAAATTGGCACTGAGGAACCAAGCAAACTTTGAAACTGCAAGAGACAAACGAAAGCTAGGAAACTGAATGAGAGCAGCACTTTTAGCTCTACATGTTGTAACGCTTTGTCCAATTTTAATCATATGTCTCCCATCATTACTTTGACGGACATGATCAAGATGATTCAAGCTACCTGAATTTTATCAAGTGGAACACATATGCTTCAAGACACCTATCTAGCACATAGTAATCTGTTAAGAGCACACATGCCCTAACACAGCTCCTAGTAGCTAATCAACACATTTTTATTTTAGCCGCCCATGCTGGGACCATTTATGTGCTTAAGATTATGAAACTGTTCAGGGCTGAAAATCTATTTTTAACTAAATGGATATTTGCCTGAGAAAACAGGAAGTAAAAGTGCCTGAATGGTAGGCAGCAATCTGGAATTTATTTTTATGTTCCAACTTCCTGACAATGTTAAGAATTTGATGACTTAAAATTTGTGATGTCAGGGTGTGACAACTAGAATTTTTTTCGAGTAAAAAAATTATAAGAAAGAAATAATCAAGCTTCACTTAAAACAAGTTTCCAGTTGTGCTGAAGACATACAAACCCTAAGTTAATTCTGTCCACTGATATTTAATCAGACAATCAAATAAATTATCCCTTTTCTCTATGCCAGTCATCTCTTTTGGTTACATACCTTTTTAACTTTGGCAGTGTCTGTTAGTTGGGGGAGTTCATCTAGAGAAACCTGTTGGCCTTCTACCTGAGATGCTATATCTTCCAGATTTACAGTTTTATCTCCGTCCACAACCAGAACAATAAGTACTGCTGTGTCACTGTCTGAAATGCCGAACTTTTTAAATGCATCTGAAATCTAAGAAAACATGAAAAATATCAAAATATTATGAGTCACTTTCTCACTACATATAAGCAACCTTTTCAGTTACCAGGTCAAATACACGGAGAGTATAAATTGACACACATTTCACATTATTGGAATTCTGACGAGCCAGAAGAGATAATAGCATACTAGTGTTATTAAAAATAACAGTAACTTCTATTAGTAGCCACGTAAACAGTTAAGTGAATACCTATATTTAGGTTGGCTGCATGGATCTTAGCAAGTTTCTCTGGCAAAAAAAGACATCTGTTCAGTAAATCTTACATTGTTGTTTGGTGAAAGGCTGAAAATAATTTCTGCATAGAGAGTTCTGGTCTTCATTTTACCTATCTTGTGTAGATGAACTGCTTTGTTGGCTGCCACAAGAATTTGAAAAGGATCTACAATCTGTAAAACACAAGAGAAGTTAAACAGAAATTTAACATACTGTTTTGAACTCTGAAAAAATCCTGACCACTTAATTTTGATAGCCTAAGTCTGCAATCATGGAAATCAGCAATACAGTATTCTGCAAGTTATTTTAGCAATTCTTGCTCTTCCGAAGTCAATGTGATTATTTACTGAGCGGGGTAATACTTGACGTAAAAATAAAGATTACACTCTCTCCATCAGCTTACTGAGATCTTCTGAAAAAAGAATCACCTTAATAAATCTTCTGTCAGTAGATTGCCAGAGTAGATTCTTTTTTTTCCCTTCCCTAACTACCACCTTGCTAATTTTAACAAAGAAAGACTAGATTCAGAAACTAGTTATGAGTTTCAATGAGAACAAAGCCCCCAAACAGTGGTGATTTTTGACAGAGTATTAACAATTAGTACTACATTTTACAGATGGAAGTAGATTTATAAAGCTCCACCGAGTAGGGTGCGAAGTGAATCACGACAACTGTTTTGGCGAATCCTGCCAAGGCCCGCTCTTCTACACAGACGAACCCTCACACGGGTACAACACCAATGACATCAAAGGAGGGGCGTTTGCGCAGAGAAAGCGAAGTGTGTGTACAGCAAGTTGTGTGACAGGGATTACAAACACTGGTCGTTTCTCACGCAGGTCCTGCAGAGAAGGATTTCCACGCTGCCTTCAAAACTACGATGCAGTCCGAACAGGGCGACACAAGCACGCATTCACTCACCATTGCAGGGTTTATTAACGCTCCCTCAATGGCTCCTTCCATGGCTTTTCTCCTCAGAGCGGCGGCATTCTTCACGTGGTTAAAGAGGAGGAGAGTCACGCTGCAGCCAGGGAACAGCTCCAGCGGATGCGTCACCTCCATCTCGGCAGCACCAGCCCTACGGCGCTTGCCAGGGTAACGATTACACAAAGACGCACCCGCTCCTGTCTCGGATAAAACAGAATTTTAATAACACGCAACCGCTCACATACGGTTTTCAACGCTCCTCAGAGGGGAAACCCCACGCGTGCGGCCCCCTCCGGAGGCAGGCCGCACCTCCCGCCCGCCGCCCTCCTCGCCCCTTCCCGCCCGCCCGGCAGCGGCCGCGCTGAGGGGAGCCGCCGCCCGCGCCTGGCTCCGCCCGCCCGGCCGGCCGCCCTCCCGCCCCGGCCGCCACCGCGCCCCCGGCCCCTCACCGCTGCCCGCCGAGCGCCGCCGCGGCCCCGCGCCGCCAGGCCCCTCCTCCCCGCGGCCAGCCCTTGCCGGAAGGGCGGCCCCTTCCCGGCCAGCGCGGCGGCGGAGCCGGCGGCGGCGGCATGCAGCGGTCCGAGGCCCACGGCTTCACCGCCGCCATGAGCGGCGCCTTCCTGCTGTCGTGCCTGCTCTTCGCGGTGATCAACCGCCGCCAGCGCGGGCCCTACATGGACGAGGCCTTCCACGTCCCCCAGGCGCAGGCCTACTGCCACGGCCGCTTCCTCCAGGTGCTGCGCCGCCGCCCTCCCGGCCCCTGCTTTCCAGTCAGGGTCGGCGATTTCTGCAAACGTAGCGTGGGCGCTTTGCAAAGGGAATCGTTTGAAGTCGCTCCTGTCCAAAACGCTGGTTTCTGCTTTGTGTTACCTGGTGATGCAGTAGTGCGCCGGGCAAGATACAAAGCGCTCACAAATGTCAGTCTAATAATGCCAGAAATTCGCTAAACATCCACGCTAACAAAACGGGGCGTGGGTGGGGATGGTATATCGTAACCCGTCGCGCGTCTCTGGTCCCTTTTTGGTGCGGTAGCGGGTCCATAACCCTGTTTCTCTCTCCGCTTTCCAGTGGGACCCCATGATCACCACGCTGCCGGGCTTGTACCTGGTCTCGGTGGGAGTGGTGAAGCCCGCGGCGTGGCTCTTCGGCTGGACGGGAAGCATCGTCTGCTCTGTGGGAATGCTCAGGTTTATTAACCTCCTTTTCAGTGCGGGGAACTTCTACTTACTGTATTTACTGCTGTTCAAGATCCATCAGAAGAATAAGGTAGGGTCAAAGTAAAATAATTTTATGCACTTGTACAAGCAGTTTTGATGGCTCTGTGTATATTCGCTTCGCTGCATATGTGAGCTGTCCTCAGTTTTAGATAACTGCAAGTACTACTACTAGTTTGGCCAAGGAGGCACATTGCTTTTCTCTAAACTTTTTTAATATCTGTTTTCTCCCTCAGGGTGCAATCCTGTAAAAATTTACTCTTGTGCATAACTATAAGTAGTCCCATTGAAATAAAAGTTAAAGTTAGTATGCTTATAGACTTACTGTCCAAAGGTCTGGATGCTCATCTAGTTGGAATTGCTTAAGACTCTACACAAAACTTCAACCAGTGAATCCTGAGTGAAGCCCTGTGAGCTGCATTTAAACTAAAGTGTGTTCTTTAGAAAGATACCAGGTTTGATGTCAATATTTAGAACCGGAGAATAATTCGACTTGGAAAGAATTGGAGAATGATTCAGGTTGGGAGAGACCTTAGGAGGCCCTCCAGCTCAAAGCAGGCCAGCCCTGAGGTCAGACCACATTGCTCAGGGTTGGGGCCTGGAAAACTCTCCAAGGATGGAGAGTGACTGCACACCCTCTCTGGGCAACCTGCTCCATGCCTGACTGGCCTGATGGTAAAGCAGGTTTTTCTTAGATCCAGTCTGAGCCACTCATTTCACTTTATGACTGTGGTCTCTTGTCCTCCCGCTGTGTACCACTTTGAGGAACCTGGCTCCCTTTACCTGTTGACGTCCTCACAGGTATTGGTAGGCTGCTGTTCAGTCCCCCCAAGCCATCTATTTTCCAGGCTGAACAAGGCCAGCGGCCTCAGCCTCTACTCTCAGGGCAAGTGCTCCAGCCCTCAACTGTGTCGGTGGCCTTTTGCCATTGCTCCAGTTTACTACTGCCTTTTTTGTATCACAGGGCACGAAATTGGATGTGGTGTTCTAGGCGCAGCCTAACAAATAGAGTAAAGAGGGATAATCATTTCCCTTGATCTGCTGCTGTGCTCTTGTTAATGCAGCCCAGGCAGCTGTCGCTCTTCCTTAGTGCAAAGGCATGCTGCTGGCTCATGTTCACTTCGCTGTCTGCTGAGACCCCCAGGTCCCTTTCCACAGAGCAACAGCTCCTCAGCTACTCCGTGCTCAGCCTATATAATTGTGGGGATTTCTTCCTTTCCGGTTGCAGGCGTTTGCATTTGTCCTTTTTGAATTTCATAATATTTCTGTTGCCCCATTCCTCCAGCCTGTCTAGGTCACTCTGGATGGCAACTCTGCTCTTTAGCGTCTTGCCTGGTCCCCCCAGTTTAGTGTCATCTGCAGACTTGGTGAGAGCATAGTCTCGCTGCCTTCAAGTCAGTGATAAAGATGTTAAACAGGACAGGTCCCAGTATAGATCCCTGTGGTACTCTGGTTGTTACACTTGCCTTTGGATGGAGTGTGACCAGTTAACCATCCAGCCAGTTTTTACCTGCCTAGCTGTCCACCCATCCGGACCATAACAGTTCAACTTGGGTGCAAGAATACGTATGTTTAAAGTGGTGGAGCATCCACCACTGCAGTAGGTAAATTGTTCCAGTGGTTAATGGCCTATTCAAAATCTTTCACCTTAGTGAAGTTCTTTAGTTTCACTTTTAACCATAAGAACATTTTTTCCTGTTCCCTGATAACTGAAGGATTCCTTTACTATAAAAAAAATTTCTTCTAATGTATTTTCTTACAGGAGACTCTTCATGTTTAAGCACATGATAAGACTATACAGAATTGGGTCAAATTCAATAAATTGTTTCCACTTTCAGAACAATTTTAATTTTATGCTTGGAGGTGGAAATATAAATGTGAGAAAACAAAAGGTTTCATGACAGTAGTCTAAGCATTAGAAAATGTACTTGCATGGTTGGCACATCTTTGAACTCAGCATTTTCTCTGCTCCTCTATTCTGTAAGGTGGTGACTGGCTGTTTCACCCCACGCTACATCATTCAGAAACATCGTGCAACGTTTTTTAATGTTATGAATTGCGTTGCTTCATGTAGTGAGTGGGATAATTGGGAGGAGTTTTTAACTGCATGGTCTCCTACCTTCTTTAAAGTTTCTTTTCTAACTCATGAATTATAATGAAGATAAACAATAAAAGCTGCACCAAAGATTAGAAACTTGGAACTGGCCGTTCTGTGGACTGGCTTCAAAAGAGGCAATAGTATAAGCATAGAATGATGTATTCTGCTGTCTGACAAGTAAACAGAATGTGATGATGAGATTGCAGGGGCATAAAACATTGAAATTTCTTTTTCTTTTCTTTTGCCCGTTATTGCAGCTCTTTTATCCTAAGTGTGGGAGCAATTATACTCCCACAATGATTTTAATGCGACAACTATGTGAACACCTGACGTATGAAGAAGTTGGTGTATTTTTGTTGTCATATTTTTAACTCACCTGCAATAATGTTCTGTACTTTCATTTGTCTTTTAACATTGTATAGTCTGACACTCTGTATTAACATAGCAGGAGGTTAACAAAAATACAGCATGTGTGCTTGTGCAGTAATGGAACCAAAGAGCATAAGAGATGTTATATTGTGTGAATGGAATTCTCAAGAATGATACTCTTTATTTGTTTGTTTATTTTATTTTATTTTATTTTATTTTATTTTATTTTATTTTATTTTATTTTATTTTATTTTATTTTATTTTTTTGGACATTGCTAACCACATTTTTCTGCTTCTTCTCTAGGCTGTGTCTGGTTTCCAGAGAATCTTGTCTACATTAACTCTTGCAATGTTTCCCACCCTATATTTTTTTACATTCCTTTATTATACGGACCCAGGATCAGTATTTTTTACTCTCTTTGCCTATTTAATGTGCCTTTATGGTAACCATAAAACTTCAGCTCTCCTTGGATTTTGTGGCTTCATGTTTCGTCAGACGAATATTGTGTGGGCAGTTTTTTGTGCTGGAAATGTTGTTGCAGAGAAGCTAAATGAAGCCTGGAAGACACAGTTACAGAAAAAGAAAGATGAAAAGATTTCTTCCAGGAAAGGATCATTTTCAGATTTGATCAGAATATTACAGTTTCTTACTGAGTATCTCATGTCACCTAAAAACTTATTTACACTTACTGCTTTAACTTGGCCATACATCATGCTAGTAACTGCGTTCTTTGTTTTTCTCCTCATCAACGGTGGAATAGTTGTTGGTGACAGAAGTAGCCATGAAGCCTGTTTGCACTTTCCTCAGCTGTTCTATTTTCTGTCCTTTACTGTCTTTTTTTCATTCCCCCATTTATTGACCCCAACTAAAATCAGGAAATTCCTTCTGTCATTACGAAAGCACCCTGTGCAGTACAGCTTAATCGCCATCGTCTCTTTATTCCTGATCTGGAAATTTACCTATGTGCATAAGTATTTACTAGCGGATAACAGACATTATACATTCTATGTCTGGAGAAAAGTCTTCCAAAGACATGAGCTTGTAAAATATGTATTAGTTCCAGTCTATATATTTGCTGGCTGGAGTTTTGCTGATACACTAAAATCGAAATCGATATTCTGGATCTTAATGTATTTTGTGTGTTTATTAGCAGTCACAGTTCCTCAAAAATTGCTAGAATTTCGTTACTTTATCTTGCCATTCTTAATGTATAGGCTCAATATTCCATTTCCATCTCTATATAGACAACTTCTGGAGCTGGCTTTTTATATTGTTGTGAATGCAGTAACTTTTTATCTTTTTCTAAACAGAACATTCCAATGGCCAAATAGTGACGAAATCCAGAGGTTTATGTGGTGACTTTTTCTTTTTTTTTTTTTTGATACTTTCATACCCTTAGGAAAACCCAGTTCTGTTTCAGGACTGTGGACTCTGGAATGAAGCAGTATGTTTTGCATTATGGAAGGACTTTTTTCCCCAGTTGGAATTGGGGAAGCAAGCTGTTTCCTTATTTCTTGGAACTGAATGTGAGATCTGGTTTGTTGTAATGTGAAAATATACCGTATATTGAGTTTATGAGCTCCTGGAATTAACAAATTCAATATGAGGGGAAATTTGAGAGCACCTGTCTGTAATTAATGTGAAATAAGGGAGATGTTTACAGTAATTTTTCATTATAATAAAATATTATATAATGTGCCCTTCAAGGTATGACAGTTTGTGTTTCAGAGGTTTCTCTTTAAAACAAAGTATTTAGGTGTTTAACCTTTTTGTTACCTCTGGGTGCATGTTTACTCCTTGGATCAGGCCACTTCCATCTAGGTTTGCTAGTGGTCAAGGTATGAACCATTGCTGAAGTGTAATGTTTTCAAAGCCTCCTACATCCCACTGAATTTTCATGATTTTTTTGTCAACAAATGTTTACATTAGTTTTGCAAACAGAATGTAGGCTCTTAAATCATTAGAACATTTTGAAAATTTTATTCCAAACTGATACTTAGAAAATGTAGTGGGGGCTTTCTGCATGTACCTTCTTTGGGGGAATAAATGTTATTGTACAACAAAAGATAGATTGCAGTTGGTAATGTGACCTATTAGAAAGGGAGTTATTTATGTATGTCAGACTGAAACGTGTCGTTACACAGCGGAATGCAGTCTAATGAATACCCTTTTAAATAATCAGGCTTTTATGTCCTGAGGTTCTGTGTTCACAGGTTTGTATTGAAGTAGGATATGAGTGTAGTCGCAAGTTGAACTGAGTGTTTCTGAGATCTTTGATGTGTAATCTTAAAGAAATACTAATGGCATTACTGAATTGTTCTTTTAAATGTTTTTCATGTATATAGAAATCTAATGGAACTAGGGAGTATGTATTTTTTTTACAAAGGTAAAATACAATATGTATGTATATAAATATTCTTAAAAGCATCTAGTGCATTATCATCAGAATAAAAGAAAGCTGTAATGGTTCCTGTCAGTAAATGACTTTAATTAGACTCAAAAATATTTGACCTTTTAAAGTTAACTATTAAGCAGTTTTATAAATATAACTAAATTATGTGGCGGGGGGATCAAAGACTTCACATACCGTGTAGCATCTTTAAGTTCTTTCTTATTCTGTAATAAAAATCCTGCAGCCAAATCTATGCAAACATATCGTATTATTGCCACTCCACTCACTCTGAAATGGAATTGTTTCTCAAAAGGTCAGGACTGTGAAGTTATTACTCACATCAGTACTGTTATTTGTATTTTTTTTTCTTTTACCGTGTGCAGATCAATGTCCTGGCTCTGATCCCTTCCCTGTACTAACACTGTGAAGAGTGTGGTTAACTTAGATTCTCCTGTCCAATGTTTTTGCAACCCTGTTTCTTCTAAGGAAACCTTAAAGCCACTCTTTAGTGAGCAGGTTTATTTGTATTGAATTTAAGACATTTGCCAGGTCACTAGTTGCTTCTTGGCCTGTTGCCAGTATGGTAATTTGTTGATAATGTGCGTATAATAGGGAAAGCCATTTTTGATCACTCCCTGTTGGCTTATATATAAGTTGAAGGGGCAAGAGAAGCCCAAATTGGGTTGCTTTTGAAGAATCCAGTGTGGTTCTTGCAGAGTCCAGGATGTTGTGTTGTGATTTTAGTATGACAGATTTGGGGGGGGTGGGGTGGGGAAGTCTTGCATGCCTTCTGCTTCCAATTTTGTTTTTGTATACCATGCCAGTAAAAATGTAAACAAGGCAAAGAGCATATGCCTGTTTTAGTGTAACTTCATTTGTGTTTTCAAATTTTAGTACTGAGTGAGTTGAAATGGTAACATGGGAAGGGATGGGGTTCTGGCTAGAATTCTGAATTGTCTTCTAGATCTGTTTTTTTTATTTTTCCTGGCTATGTGTAGGGGAGCAGGCGTTCATTCGCTTGACGAGATGCAAAAATTCCTGTGCTTACATAGTCCACAGGTGTTTTGTTTTGTCCAGTATGTCTGTTGATGCTGGTATCTGAATGCCTTCGATTATCAACACTGTTAAGAAACAGTATTTATGCTTCCTACTTATTCTTAACAGAGATAGCAGCCATGTTTCAAGTGAAAAGAACTGATTTTAAATATATACAATTTTAATGCATTTCTTTTGTAAAGAAAAGTGAATGGAAAAATCCCCCAGAATTTAGAGCACAATGCCTTCTAATGAGCTCCACATCACAAGACACTAGAAAAACTACATGTAGAGAGATGTCTGTGAACTGTTGGGGTTTTTGTAACCAATATTATAAGATGGCATAATATTTTATCATGGGATTTATCAGTATACTTATATATTTTAATTTAAGAGTACAATTATTCTCAACATATTTTGCTAATTTAAAAGCAGGCTGACTTGATCTAAGTTTAAATTAAAGAGGAAAATCCATGAATCACTAAAACATGAAGGGAGAAATTTTTTTTAGAGTAAAGCTATGTTTTCACTTTTGCTGATGAACCGCAGGGAGTTTGCAGGTAATACTCAATGTTAGCCTGATTCAGTCTCAGAAATCGAGATGCTTGTCGTTATATCATAATTAGTCATAAAGAAAGATCTTCAAATTCCATCAACATCTCTTAGAAATTTGACAAATATGAGTAGCATTGTTTAGATGTAAGAATTAGTTAAACATACTTTATAATCTTGGAGCAAGTATCTTTTGGAAAATCGATTTTAGTATTTTGCTCCTGAAATATTTCCATTGTAGTTCGTAATTTATTAGCTGTTCATCTTAAAGACATGCAGAAAGGACTGTGTTTATCCTGGTTTATGTTGCCAAGGTCTTCTAATTTCAGTAGAACCATAAGTGCTTACTTTAGGTTAATTCCTCAGCAGATGTCATTTGGCAATGAAATTACTTACAACAGCATTAAAATGATAATTTATTATTAATTTTATTAATCAGCTATCCATTTAGAGAAAAATCACAGTAATTTGTTGAAATGTCCAAGATGAAAACAAAAATAGTGTAGCTAACATTTTTATAATTGCAGTTTAAAAATAAAGGTTCAGCTTTTTTTCAGGTTCTCTCAGGAAGAAGATAATGATTTTTCAATAACTGTCAGAATAATAAAAATAGAGAGCTGAACAGTCACAGCATGGCTGAATTGTTTTGAGGCGGGGAAAAAAAGACAAATAACTGAACACATTTTTTTTTTCCTTTTAGCTAAAAATAGGTGGTTATTTGGGGAGATGGGAAGTTTATTTGATAATCCTATATGCTGTGAACTGTATTTTCTGTTATTCGTGAGCATTCTGTATTTCATTCCTTTGAAGTTCTTTTGACAACACATGTTCATGTTCAAAATTAGCATGGATTTTACACTATAAGCAATATGTGCATGCTGAAATATTTTTTTATCTGTTGCTTTTCTTGTGAGTAGATAAATCAGACGGATTGCTTCTGTTAGAAATATTGTAGGAAAAAGTATTCTGTAGTCCCTGGAGACAGACAGTTGATTTTTGTCCTGTTAATGCAGGCCTGATTTTTTTTTTTTTCTTTCACAAGGTGGCAGTCTTGTGCCATGTTGGTGAGGCGACCAACTGGTTAGTGCAGGGATGCTTGAAGTCGTAACATCAGGGTTTTTAGCAAGACTATTTCTGAGAATTAGAAAACTTCAAGTTCTGTCATGGCTGATTGCTTGTTTTAGTAACTACTTTAGCTAAAATATCCTTGTATGTAATTTTAATTATATGTTAAGTTTTAGAAGAAGAGCAAGTTTTGCTCGTCTTTAAAATGTCTTATTTTGATATTTTGGGTATTTGTGGAATTTTCATGTTTGGTCTGAGAGAACAAAATGAAACTTGAAAGCTTACTGTTGAAATGATGTCATTGTTTTAAACAGTGTAGTTGCTTAAAAAGTTAGCAAATTCCTTCTGCTGTTTTATTACTGAATTTCACAGCATTCTTATTTTATTCACCTATTCATTCTATTCATTGCTGTCTATAAAAGAAAAAAAAATGGAGGACAAATTGAGGAAAGCAAAATAATTATACTTTTGAGACTGACACATGGTGATTTTCTGAAATATTAACTCTTTTTAATTGGATGATGCACGTATGAAATATAAGTGCTTAAATGTCTGTTAGCCCTGTAGTAGTTGACATACTGCATTTTAAATGCGTCATCTAGTTTTTGTGTAATGAAGAAGTGTAAAGCCAGAGTCCGTGAAAATGACTGCTTCCAATTATCTCAAATTCTTTGCCTGTATTCACTGTCCTAATTTTTTTTCCCTGAAAAGCTTTGCTTCCCTTGCTTATCTCTTGTTAGATAGGATACGTTTTTTATTTTTGATTCAGTGACATTTGCATGTCAGCTGAGGCATCTTTTATAGAAAAACATCCTTCTTAAAAGTATGCTTTAGATGGATGCAGATAATTGGTTTTACTAACAAACATCATTTTACAAACAAAAAGAATCTCCCCATGAGACAGAAATGCCAACCTAACTAGCAATGTGTAGCTAAAATGCCCTTAATTTGTGAGGTGTTGGGCTTAATCTTGGAATATGCTCATGGCCTCATGCTATTCCTTCAGCTTCAGGGTTAGTTGGGATATGAGGAGCAGGAAGCAAGAGGAAAAAGATCTGTACAGATAATGGCCATTGCAGTGCTACCATCGCTAGAAGTGTGCAACGCTACCAGCAGCAGAAATGAGTGGGGTGCTTTGGGGGGTTTTGGGGCACCGCTGTGTTTAGCAGTGCACTGCAGCTTGCTAAAGTATGTGGTGATACAGGAGAGTTGTTTGCCATGCGTGAGTGGAAATGTCTTCTCCTGCTGGAAGAAGAGGCTTGTTGCTAGAGCTGGCCTGATCACTGTGAGAATGATCTTGCTGAAGCTTGGGAGCTGATGGGTTTGTTGAAAGATGTTTTGGGACTTAGCTGTGGATCTGTAAATAAAAACTGTTCTTACTGTGTTCAAGAAATGTTGTGAGCTTACTTGAATTGCAACTGTGTGTCAGTAATAGGGAAGGGGTTGCTTTCATTTTCAGATTGTTAGCTGCCCAGATACTCTAGTAGTTTTATAAAGCAAAAATTGTCCTATCTTAAAAAATAAACACTTTTAAAACAATGTCTTCCCATGTGCTTTATATCCCGGTTTTAAGTAGATGTAAATCAATATCCCATGCATTTGGTTCAAATTGGTATGAACTCGTATTAATAGTAGCAGTGTATGCCTTTTCAAAGATGTAATTGCAGAAGTTTGTGTCCTTAGCTACCTTGATTAGATTTCCACATTTTCCTGTCAACCCTCCTAAAAGTATTGTCGTAGTAATAATCTTGTGAATATACAATGCGAAAGGAGTGGTTGTGGTGATTGTCGCTGGCAAGAGTCTCTAATTTTAGGGCACTGCTTCAGACCTGCAAGTTTAATACATGTAAATCACGCTACGTTTTCCTGCGTTCCCATCAAATCTCAAAGCATTGCCTGGCTGAATTGAAATTTAAATGACAAAGGAGACGCAGTCAGGAATATCACCAGTTTCAGAGTTAGCGCTTCACCCTCTGGGTCAGTGCTGAACAAACGCCACAACGTTGTTAGTGGGTGGGAGCAAGCACATCATAACTATAGTCCTGGCAAAGAGCAGCGTGGGTGTTTTATACCTAATGTTTTCTTTGTTGCATATAGGATTCCTTACTCGCTGCTCTGTGCACTCCTGTGCCACTATAGCACTATATACTTTTCATTACCGGGAGGATTATTTTATGTTAGTAGTCCATTGAGACAGTTGTGAAGGTGGGAATTCATCTGCCAGACATCTTGTCAAAACTACCTTCTAGCGCGATCTACTTTCTAGAGCACAGCCTGTTTGGGCAGGGCACTCACATGAGCTGGGGAAGCCTCGCATCCGAGATCTGGGCCAGAATGACCTGTGTTTGGGCTGATTTTCCTGGCAGCCACTCTGCTAGCTAAATTTGAAAAGTTTCAGCCCAATACAACGTGTTAACTTGCTTTAAAGTCTCAAGAAGCCTTGTGGAATAACCTTCCCTGTCCAGGTCCAGTCCTCCAGGAAAAGAACCACGAACATCTCAAAGGAAAAGGAATTTATTTGCTGCCTATAGTAGAGAGTTGTACGTATCCCTGCTAAAAATCTACCAGTGCACATTCGCTTCAGTAACAGTGAGTTTTGTTCAATTATTACTAAGATGGAATTTTCTGCATTCTTTTCTGAAACAGGGAAGAATGATAGTTTGCTTAAAACCAAAAAGAAATTAAGTGCTTGCACTTTTATTAAGAACTAAGAAAATATATTTGGGATTTTGGAGCCATCTGTTGTGTGAGAGGACCTTTAAGTTTGCCTTCAAGATAAATACTAGCAATTTCCCTCCACTGTCCTTTACTGCTTATAAAATACATGCTGCTTAAATTTTGGAGAGGGTGGAGGCGGGCGTAGTATTACAATGGCCTGATCAGGCTGTCTGCCTGACAGCAGGCCACAAAACTTTATCTGGGAACTTCCACCGAGGAGGGAATTGATTTCCACATTATGTAAGTGAATCCTGTAGAGTTTAATATTTTGTAGCTGAAATGGATCACATCTTCTGAAAATACACTCTATTTAAAGCCATCTAGTAGTGATGAATTTGCCATATCCTTTGACAAGCTTTTTCAGAGATTAATTACTTTTACTCTTAGGAAACTTTTTTTTCTAGTTATGAGCTTTATGCTACATCTGTGCAAAGACAATTCTCCCCATTTTCCTCTTCTACGTGCACAGACACACACCATTTATACTGGTATGTGCAGATCACAACCCAACAGCCTCTTAACCTACTGACCTACAGAGACATGAGGACTCTTGCGCTCCAGATTGCTTTTCTCTGGCTTTTTTTTCAGCATGTAAAGAAGTATGATCACCAGAATTGAAGACTGCACAACACTTTTGAGCTTTTCTTTTGTTATAGGGAAGAAGTGTCATCTAGCTAGACCTGTATACCTCACCCTGTTTAGCCAAAACAAGCTCTGTGGCACCTTGTATGGATATCCTTAGTTTGAAGAGCATGCTGGCTACCTTGTAGATGAAGCATCACTCTTTGACTTCTAAAGTCACGCTAATGGAAAAATCAGTCCAAAATAAACATATTAACAATTCCCTTAACAACTGCTTTCGTCTTTGTCAGTGAAGTGGCTAGAGATATACACATCAGTTTGTAGGAATAACTAGGGAGAAGCCAGCAGAGTTAGGGCATGTGAAGTTTCAGTTTGGCCGAGCAGTTTATGATTTGGCTGTTTCCTGTAGAGCTCCTTGAAGTTAAATGCTTATGGAGGTAAATTTAGTTGATTGATTACTGTCTTGGTCTGTAAAGCCGGAGCTAACTTGAGTAGCTTGCTGTTGTATTGAAAGGTTGGCTGTGTTTGCCTTAAGACATGATTTCTTTGTGGAGCTTGAGCACAAGAATTTTGCTTTTCTGTCTGGGTTGAAATAGAGGTATTCAGACTATGAGAATGGGGTGGCTCTGGAAGGAGGCCCTCTTTCCTTTTCCTCAGGTTGACTAAACCAAATTGCAGTTGCCCTGATGGGGCTTTAAGTACTCTCTAATCCATGGAATCAGTCCACTTGAGGGCTAGAGGGCTTTTGGCTTTGTTTTAATAAGCTATCAGATCAGCTAACTTTGCAGGAAGCCTTTGATTTCTAAAAACAAATGAACGCCACCACCACCAAAATCAGTGGGCACGTTCCTCTTCCACTTTCAAATCCTAGCTTTATAATTAAAACTTCTTTGTGAATAAAGAGTCTTTCTGGAAAATAAATGTCAATCCTACTAGCAATTAAGGCTTCTATAAACCTTAGCATACAATTATGGCAAAGATCAGTTAATGTAAGTTGTTTGTGACTGAATCCGAGTCAAAGATTTTAAACACCTGCAAAGATTCTACCTTGCTATTTAAGTCACACAAAATAGAGTACACAATGCTCTTGAATTTTCTTGCCCATCATTTTGTCAGAGAATAAGCAAACAAACAAGAAAAGCCTTTAAAGTGGGTTATAATGTCTTGATAGTCTGCAGTTACTTGGCAAAAACCCAGCATGTCAAAATCAGTTTGTAGTCAACACCTTTCCTTTAGTAAAGAGCTTTAAAAGATTTCTGGTAATTTTTGCTGTGATGGAGCTCATGATAAATGTTCTTTAGCCCGTTTGTGTTTTCTTTCACACTGCAAGATCCTCTTTCCTGGACTTGGCTTTATGGGGTCTTAGATGAAAAATTGATTGGGGCGGTCTTTTTCATTAAGAAGTTTATATGTTTGCGTGAGTAATGAGTAGTACTTGGACCAAATGGACCTATACTCTGCAGTCAAAATGCAGACAACGGTACGTGTTGACAGAATACATTCAATACTTAATTTTCTCATTAAATCTAGCATAAAGTAAGCAGCATAATTTGGTATCGGATTTAACCTTTCATGTTACTCTGCAAATGTACAGATATTGACAATTTCTTTGGTGCTTTGAACATATGCTTCCAAAACAGAGTTGAAGAAGGTAATCACAGTCTAACTCTCTTTTCCATTACCCACACACTAAGTTAATTGAAATTGTAATAAGTACAACTTCATCAGATGGATCTGTTTTCATTTCAATGCTACATTCTCCAAGGACACTATCTAAAGGATCTAAATCAACAGGAACTACACTCTAAAGAAATAATAGTGCCCTCATGAAACACTTCAGCTGCATGCTCTCAATCTTACAACCTGAAAGAACAGGGATAAAGACCTTAAAGATTTTTGGATTTGGTATATTCAGTAGAATGTATAATGATAAAAAATAAATAAAACTCGCAGCAGTGACTACTTTTTTGCAAAGCTACCTTTTGATATTTACAACAATGAAACGATACAGGGAAATAAAAAGCTGAAAAGATTTTTTGTAACAGATTTTCTGTTGCCAGCTTGTATAAAGTAGAAAGCAGCTGTGCACCAAATCTGAAAAGGTAGGATCTAGTTGTGCAGGTGCTCATCTGCATTTTTATGGTCCTAAATACCTTTATGAATCTGATCTTCTTCTTTGAACCTTTGTTAGGACTTCTGTATTTTGATAACAAATAAGAGAACAAAGTGAGGGGTGTGCCTGGTGGGTCGTATGGAGGAGAAGAAAGATAAAAGTAATGCTGTTTGCATTTGCAGGGAGCTTGGTCCAGGAATAATTTCCATGGTAATAGCAACCCTACTTCACCCTGCCCCCTCAGCCTCCAGTTTCATCCTTCTCTAGGGTGAACCCATCCCTCCCGCCATAGACTGTTCCTCTTCTTGCTTGGCTGTTCTTCCTTTGGTGCCACCCTTTCTTCTTCACATAAGCACATGCCACAAACTATCTGCAGTTGTAATTGCCTTTGTCCTGGCCACTCTGGCAAGCTGAGACTGTTCCTTTGCCTCATTCTTGCTGCTGAAAACCAAAACTCAGCGCTCATTCAGGCAAGGATTTCAAGAAATCTAAATGTAGGCTGCACTTATCATCAGCTTGGTGGGATGGCACCAAAAGACTTGCCTGGGAAAAGAAAGAGGGTGTGAGAATCCTACCCTGGCTGTCAGAAGCAAAATTTGCAGAGGGGGAGTTTCATTTGTCTTGATTTTCATAGCCGTAGTAGGGCCGCTCCAGATGATTGATCCTTTTTAGCTAGGATGAGCTAACAGCCCTTTTGCCTTGTCCTGAGGTAAGGGTTACAAAGCGACCAAGCTCAGCAGACCGTATTGCGCCACCCTCAAGAAGCGTTTAAAGGCAGCCCTAAAGCTGCACGTCAGTTGTTAGCCCAGCCTGGCTTCCTCGTCTGAGATGTTGCAGTATCAGCATCTGCTCAACCTGGAAATGGGTGGCTCTTTAGCAACTCAAAAAGCAAAGGTTGCTTTTTGCTGTTTTCTGAACTTATAAACTATTTGACTCTTATTTGAGCTAATATAAATTGTGTCACTAAATCACCTATGGAAGGTGTTTTCAAAGGCACAAACACAGACCTGTGAGTCACTAGCACTTAGGTATTACGATTCAGGCTCCAGAAGTCCTGAGATTTAAAACCAAAGGAAGGGACAATTTCTGTCATGCTTTCTTAATTTCTCGTACTCAGAGGTACGCTAAATGTAGTTTTGTTACAAGTGAAATGGATATGGAAAACCAAAGCATCCCACGTGACCTCGTACCACTCTTGCTCTGTTCCATTCTTTTTGTCATAGAGTTTCTCACTGAAGGTAGTGGAGACTGGATGAGATAATGCACAAAAAGATATTCTTTACTAGACATGTGGCAACAGAATAAAATTCACTTTCCACTGCTTTCCATGTACATGTGTCCCTGTAAAAGATCAAAAGACCTTACACTGGTTTCTGCTGGTGAGACAGGTTCTCTGGTGGCCCATTATGGCTTGATGTCCTTCAAAATGTATGAGTGCAGCTGGTGTTAGTGGTCAAGTGGCACTTGTGAATGACTTACTTTCATTTCCAATTGCTTTCTTCTTTTTTGTATTTCATCTGTGATATGTGGCAAACTAGTCTCATTGGCTTTCTTCTTTTGGGGTAAGGATATTTTTCCAATTCTGTGTATGTTGCCTATATTTTTTCTCTGCATCTTGTGGTAAAAAAGCTTTTTTATAAAGAGAAGATAAGAGTTAATTATGTAGAACCAGCCTTGTTCTCTCATTCTATACTTTATTTATTTGCAATACTTAAAAATTGTTTTGGATAAATATATTTCCAAACCACATAACCCAACAAAGAATTATAACCAGTGTTTTTTGAAGGGAATGTGTTGGATAATCTCCTTTCTTTGTCAGTTTTAAAAAAAATACAGGTCCTCACGGAAGGAAAAACATTAAACTGAAGATTAATCTTTTATCATTAATGATAAAAGAGACTTTGCTTTAAAACAGAGTTGTAAAAATTAACCTTTACATTTTGGCTCCACTCACAAAACACAATTGGTATTATTCCCCTCTTGGACAGCGAGAGTCAATATCCTCTAATTCCTGCTGCTCCTATTAAACCTTCTCTTCATTGTTCAATTTAAATAAATCATTTGCAAATAAAACATAAATAAAAATAACTCTTCTAGACAATGAAAAATCCAATGTGGGTAAACGAAGAGGAGAAGCCAGGGTAAAAAGTATTTATCAACAGCAATCTTTAAGTTACCAGATTTTTAGTAAGACGGTTGCTTCCTTCTGTCTGAAGAGGTCCTTCACAGGAGTGAGCAGTGGTGCCGTGATGGTGCTCAAGAAGTCAAGGCATCCATTGCAATACTTTCTATATTTCCTGAAGAGCTGAGCTCCCATCAGCTGAGCCTGGACTTTGGCTTTTCTGGCCATATGCCCAATTTGCTCCCCCCTCACCCCAATTCAGGGAAATTACCCATTTGGCTTTTTTATAGTAGCTTCTGGTCTGATCTGGCATACTGTGCCATCGTAGCTAAGCACTGGTCAATAACCCAATCTGCTGCTGGAAGTGGGGCAAAACCAGCACCTGGAAACAAGTCACTTGGCGGTGGGGTCTCATACATGACTCTGGGGCTCGCATCAGGGCTCTACAGCACCTGAGGATGGTGAGGAGTGCAGCAAACCATTCAAAACTTGGAAAAGTTCAGGTGAGCATTCGGTCACATTTATAGGTGAATGAAGCTACTGAAAAGGAACAGTCTCTGTTGGGAGTTCCAGACTTATCAGAAACAAAGCTGTCATGGATTTTTTTTTAACGGAAAAATACAGTTATTCTGGATTTTTATTTCTACTTTTCAGAAATAACACTGCTAGAAAGTACTCTAGTAAATGAGCAATTTCAAGAATGAAATCTGTATTTACTAACACGGGACACCCATTGTCGTGATGGCAGACAGTACATCATGACTTGACTGTTAGAAGTTAAAGTACTCAAAGTAACAAATGAGCGCCCAGGCTATCCAGGCTTGTTGAAAGAACACTATGGAAAAAGGTAAAAAAAAAGTTAAAATGCCTAATGAACATTGCTAAGAGGACAGCACCTTCAAAGCTTGGATTTGGACTTGTTGAAATTATGGCAAAAATGGGCAATGAAAATTCTTATTAACACTGTAGTGAAATCAAATATAAAATGTACTATATAAATACCCATGTGAATGAAAGTCCTTGCAACTGGAGACAATGCATATGTATAATAAGGCAAAAGATGGGTGAAAAAGGCTGTCATAGTTGCTCTTTGCACCTTTCATGTTGTTGCTGAAGAACGTCAGAGCATCACAGAAACAGGTGACACCTTCAGTATCCTGCAGCCAAGGGAGGAGCAGAAGATCCAAGCTCCAAACTACACCGGCCTGCCGCAGGGTGAGGGGACTATGTAGCAGCAATTAAAAAGACCAGGGGGAATAAGTCGGTAACTAGAACTCATCAGACCCTGAATATTGACAAGAAAAGGAGACCTACTTAAAGACAGACTGATGTTTGCTAATATCCATAGGTAGAAGTGGGAGATATAAGAAGAGAAGAAGCGGGAGCCTGGCAGTGCTGTGGTTTGAACCAGATGTTTTTGGAGCCGCTGGTGGCAGCCCGAGAGGAGAAACGAGTCCTGCTCCCTCCCATGCTCCTCCTCTCCTCTAACATTTGTTACCCAACCTTCCCATGTTAAAAACTCACCATGATTATAAGCTCTGGCACAGAGTTCTTATAATGATCACCTAAAAATGCTGCAATAGCTCCTGAACTGCTGCTCTCGGAGCATGCTGGCTGCCTACTGATAAAAGCACATAGCTACTCCGTGGGGTACTCCTGTAGCTGCCGTAGGGGTAGCTGCATCTACCTGTTATCACTGCTCACCTCACAAGTCAAGTTGTAGATGAGAAATGTAGATGTTTTTGGAAGTGGCTAATGTTCATGCAGGAGCCCAGATGAATGAGGAGACAGAGCACATGTCTGATTTTTCCTAGGAATGTCATCTTTCCCCAGTTGAAAGTCTGGCTTACATAGATTAGAGGATTTGGGAAAATTAGATAGGATTTCCAGGTGCTTTACAGCCCACTTGGAAAAACAGCTGGAAACCTCCATACACGCACAGATCAACCCTGCAGCGCATGGGCAAGTTGGTCGGGAGCATCCCAGGCATGACGAGTTTACAGCTCTGCACGGTGAGGTACGAACGCGCGTGTTTCTGCTTGGGAAGGCAGCGTGGAGACGTGGCAATCGCTGTGACAAGGTGGCAGGGAGAAGTGGAGATGGCTCTGCTTGTGCTCACAAGGGCTGTGGCCAAGGGCGAGGGGCAGCAGGCAGTCATGGGGTGGGAATGAGGAATTTCAGTGCAGGGCAGTAACGGGGATGGCATTTCCTGATAATATGACCCTCAATGAGAAACTTAATGTGTAAGTGAAGGTTTTATTTAGCCCAGTATACAACCACCAGTGAAAAAGCATTCTTGTCCAATTGTTGTTTTAATGGCCATACAGGGATAACATAAATCTGATGCCCAGTCAAAGTGAATACAAGAAACTCACAAAACTGTACAATGCAGTGTTAGCAAACGTAAAGTTTTCCTTTTTCCGTGATTATCTGGGGCAATTTTCCTTCACAGAAACTTAAAATAATTGCTGACAATTTAAAACCTGAGAGCAGGTAGGTGACCTACTGATGAAAGCCACAGATCTGAGAGCTCCTGATTCAAACAATGACATTTTTCGTTCTTCACCTCGCTTATTACTGTACAACACGGATAATAAGGAAAAAGCTGAGACCTTAGCACTGACTCTGTCATTTCAGTTTTTCAGTTCATTGCAAATAGGGCTGTGTTGCTCTTAAGTACCCAGCATTTCTATAGGATATTACTTTTAGAAACTTACTGCATTTTGTTATAGCATTTCTCTAACACAAAACAATCCTGCCTCAAAAAGTAATCATTTTCTGTCTGAATGAAAATAAAATGCTGTTATGCTTGGAGTTAGGTACTGCCTAAGCAGAACATCTTGAAAGATGTTCCTTTGTAAAGCTGTTGCTTGTTTCCTCTTTTTTACCCTTTCCTGGAGAGTATGAGATTTTCATTACAAGTGGCACATGTTGTAATAAGTCATATCTGCTCTACAAGTACCTATGCTAACCATAAACATGGCCCAAGGCGCATTAGTCAGCCAGAAAGAGCTTGTCAAATAAAGTCTGCCTGCAGGAGGACAGAAGATGCTTATTGGAATTCAGTGAGTGTCAGGGGTGGTCCCTGCCGCTGCTCCTCTGGAGGCATGTTAATTAAACAAGATGCAAAGAAAATAAGTCTGTCATGTTCTTGTGGTCAGAATCCAGGGAGAGATAACAGTCGATGACTTCACTGGTTTCCAAAAGCTTTGGTTTGTTTTTGTTTTTAAATAAATTGTTTAATAGATATCAGGTTCCTTGAAATTAATCTTAAAGGATAATTTAACTTTCTCCTTTCTCCTTGTGTTTAGTTCCTCCTTTGATATGTTAGATATATCAATGGATCAGAAGCTATTCCGAGTATATCCATCTCTCACAAATAATTGTGACTATGCAGCTCAGGGAGAAAGAGCTTTCTGATCCCATGGGGTTTAATACAAAAGAGTATACTCTTACTCAAACTTTGATTAGAATCTCTGTAACAGTTAGTTGAAGGCACGCACATTTTTTGTAGCTAAAATCACTCAGATTATGATCCACCTGGCCAGAGACAAATTATTGTAATTGAAGCTGATGGTGACACTGTGATCATCAAAGTCCTAGAGTTTCACTGTTAATGTCATGAGCATCCATCAAAATCAATTTGTGGAAGGCTTGCCTGTAAGGATTCAGAGGATATTGCTGTATCTGGCTCAAACCATATCTAATTCTAATTTATCTATTTTATCGCAAGTTCCTGTGTGACCCTTAAATCTAGTACCAATCATAATGCAAAGAGAAACTCTATGTTCTATAATTAAAAAATAATTGTATTTTCATTGTTATTTCTCTTTCAAAACTCTAACTTCTCTTTACTATAGTGTATGCCAAAACTTTTCCAAAATATTCTTTTTCTACAGACACACCTTCCTCAAAATAATAAAGAATTTGCCTATAGCATCAGGATCCCAAAGGAAGACTTGGGTCACTCTAAAAATTGTCTTCCTAATACAAAATAACAAAGACTTGTAAGAAATATGAATTCACATATAAATGCTGCCTAGTAACTGGGAGCCTATATGTACGCACTAAATAAGCTTAACTAAGTTAGAAGATTGTGAAGTTATCAATGACTCTGGTACATCTACAAATTGATTCACTATTTTAGTAACAAAGCCTGTAATTTACTTTGGGGGAAGAGAGATAAATAGTCTTTGTGTGGGAGATTAAAATTATAGTAAGTAGCACTTTGGATCTGCTATTTTAGTCATCCACAAAACAGTGAAAAAAGTGCCCTGTATTGTATCGTGTCATCCTCTCTACAACACTTAAAAGCCACATTCCCAGAGCTATTTTTAAAAGCATGAAGTGGAGGAAAATAGAATTGGCTTTGACGAGAATTCATGAATAAGCTGGGGAGCTGTATCAGAGAGACCTGATTTTATATCTCCATTTCCTAATCTTTGCAATAAGAATGGAGAAAGGAGTTTGCTTTTCATTTTAGTATTCTTGCTAATGAGTGTTCACCGGCTGAGCATCCTGGTTCCCCCTCAAGGTGCAGGAGGTGCGACCCATTGCCCCTGTGCTGGGGCTCCTGCCCCGGGGGTGTCTCCTGCGAGGGCCTGACTGGGATGGGAGATGGCACGGGGCCACGGGGAGCATGTGCAAAAAGGCTGTGCCAGGACTGAAAGTCCTGCCTGGCCTTCATCCCAGTGCCCCGAGGACCACGTTGGCTTTGCCCCGTCGGGACAGAGAAGTGATGCAGGGGCTTTCCTGGATCAGGATCGCTGGGTGAAAGAGGGAGAGCAGAGAAGATGTGCTTTTAAATTACTTCCCCTTGCCAGCGTGCTCGTTGTCTGTAGGTCTTGCCAAAGTGAGCTTTAAATAGCGTCAGACAGCTTATACAGACTAATGAAATAAGTCTGTGTTGATGTTGGCACTTGAGCTGCTTTGTTTCTAAAGGCTGCTTCATGTTCTCCACTGGCTGAGGTGGGAATAATGCAGCCATGACCTCGGGCACTGGCTTGGAAATATGATAGACAGTAAACCGATGGAAGAAATAAGTCAGGAAGAACATCTCCTTGCATAGATATCCTTCGTTTTGGGAAAATGAGTCAATACCTTGTGTGAATCTACAGCGCAGTTAGAGGGGTTTCATGTTCTCTGTCTTAAGGGTCCCAGACTGGGAAAAGAGATGAAAAGCTGGTCTTGGTGGGCTCTGGTATGGTCACCGGGGACAGGGCGATCCCTCCTTGGGGGCATTCAGGACACTCGGGTCAGTGAGTGCATTTCTGGATTATTATAAAGTTTGAAAGTGGCATTTTACTGTAAGAGCTGGATGGAAAAGAGGGGAGAGATATCCCAAAAGGCAACCTGCATTTGGGAGTGATTATCTTTCTCCTGCAAACTTAAGAAATCAGATCAGCTTTGGCCAGGAACCTAGTTGCTCTTGTTTAAGTGAACTACAGCAAATTCTGGATTTTTGAAAGTGTATTCAAATATACATATGTTATTTCAAAGACCACCTGTCAGGGTCACCGTGAACATCTGGCTGCCTTCATTCTAGTGGTGGTACGAGTCGCCTGATTTTGATACTCAGCTGAATGCTCTGGATGAGATACCTCCTACAAGGCCGGCTAAAAGCCACTCCTCCTGCTCTTGGTTTGCTCTCATTGAGCCTGTGGTTGCAAATCTAAAATAAGCACTCTGAAACCAGCTTTTCTTTGATCTGTAGTGAAGTGCATCTCTTCCAGTTAGAGTCAAAGGCTACAGGTCATCTTGTAAAACATAAACAAATTGAAGGGTGGCATCAGATTTCTAATTAATATGGGGGAAGGAAGGCCGAATATACCAACAGGCCATTTGTTATTATTCTAGTGAAGATCTTCCCTTAAGAAGACCAGAGAAACAAACTTGTTCCTGCTGATGTTGGTACTTGGTGGTGTTTATGTGTATGCAGCGGCAGCAGGACTGTAGAGCCATCCGTTTACAAATCACATTTTTTAACACGTCTTTCATCACTCACCTCAAGACTGCCGTAACAGAGACAAACTGTTTGTGCCTTCGTGTTTGACAGAAATGTGTGCTTCTTCCACTCCCTCATATTCCCTCCCTACGTGCTCAGCATCTTCTCCTAGGAGCTTGTTCTACTACAAACGCTGTAAAGCAGATCACTTAGTGTTTGACTTGGTGACTCGGAGCTGGGCGTTTTGTCCTGAAAGGATGTCATTTGTCAGTGGCAGCTGTCAGGTGTACCAGCTCCTTCTAAAATTCAGTTGCTGAGCTGACTCCAGTATTCTGGCAGTGCAGATCTTGCAGAGCACACGAAGATGCTGTCACCCTCCCCTTCCCGTGCAGTGTTGATGTTTCATTAAGCTGCTCACTTAATGCTTTCAAAACCTGGGTGTGCTACATTTTTGCACATTTCCCTGCATAGCAGCACACGGTGCATATCCATGCAAATATTTGGCTGCCTCTGGGTGTACAAGAGAAGAGGGTCACCCTGATTACTGCGGTGAATTTTCTCCCAAAGAGCCACAGGTGCTTGGGCCATTTGGGGCTCTCAGTGACAACCTGAGTAGCTACTGGCTTCCAAAGTTTTCACATCCCACGCTTGACTAGTTCCAAGATTTTCTGAATTTTGTTTTTACAAGTACTTTTCGGACAAGCCAGTGGGCATCTAAGACTACAAGCATGTTTCTGAGGAAGAAAAGAGTTCCTTTAAGCATGTTTGTACAGAATGCGAAGATTTCATAGACCTTATAGTAAGTGCCTTGTGCTAAAACAAATTAAAAAAACTGTCTGTGGGATCTGTCCAAGAAATCTTAAAATTATCTTTGGATTTAGTTCTGGGACATGCAACAAGGTGGAATAATTTAACTTGATTTTTGACCCACTGGCCTGAAAGACCAACAGTTGGGCTCATATTGATACACTTGCATGGACTGACAATCAGCATTTTGATAGTCAGTCCTTTCCTTGTATTGCCTTTCCTCCTCTCCTTTTATTGCCTTTAATTTCCTTCTCCTCTACCTAAACTCTGAGAGCAATCTTTGTTAAAATACCTAATGACCAGATGACCAGAAAGACATGCCTTAGCACTCAGATAGAGTCATCTAGTCCAAGGGCACTCTAGTCTGGCTGCCTCTAAAACCTGATTTAAATCTCTTGGTATTAGTAGTACTAGAGCTTAGTCACACTTGTATCTATCTCGTAACACCACCATTTAAATTATTTTATGATGTTAACAGTAGTATTATACAGCTCTCTTACTGGAGCTGTCACACCTTGTAATATGTGGAACTTCTCTGCAATTTAATGAAAAACAAGTTTGAATTTTCAACAATCGTCATTTTCTGAGAAAATGAAATATTTTGTCAAAAACTTTGTGCATCAGCTCAGCCCGTGACAAGACACTTCACATCTCCCTTTCATGTTTCTCTTGACGTTAACTGCTGGTGAGAACAGTGGGATTTGTGCAAACACTTGTGGTGTGGTGGCACTGATTCACCACAAGCGATCTGGCTGGTTGGGTGAGCAGTGACATTGGCTTGGAGGGAAAACGCGCCTGTGCTTTCACAGCCGCAAGCCAAAATGGCATTCAGTCAAACAACTCATAAAAAAAATGAAAGCAAAGAAAAATTGCAGGTGAAATGAAGCATAATGCAAAAAGTAAGATGTCTGTATTTCTGAGCTCACCCAGTCTAGCAAGTATTATTCATTTGTGACAAAATCCATGTAGAAGCTGAGGAGGTGAGAAGACCAGAAAATATATACTGTATGTGTCTATGTTTGCACCGTTCAGTGTCGTTCCGCTACGACAGACAGGGTAATGGGCTGTATATTTATGTCCTCCATAGCCCTGCTCCCAGCAAAATAAATACCATCCTTTAAGTAATCAGGATATTTATGCTGTAGGTCCTTGGTCCTTAGGATACAACAGGAGTTTAGTGCTTTAATGAACATTTGAGCTTTTGAGCGCAGAATTTCTTTCAACATTTTAAAGTAAAAATATTTGTTTTCTTATGCCTCAGACAACTAGTACGTTTTTTAAAAAAATCATCTCTTCTAGATTAATTTATTTCACATTGGACAAAATGTGGGAAACGTCACCAAGAAAAATATCTGTTAATGAAATCAGTGATTTCATTACATCAAGAATCCCCTGCTTTCTCTGCTGTTTATTAACACTTTTCTTTTCTAAGCTTCAGCTTCTCCCAGAGTCGTCATCACTGTCTTGAGAAACTGTCTTGTAGCAGAAGGACCCACCTGCCTGGGCTCTCTGGTCTCCCCCCAAAGGCCACAGAAGCAACCTGTGGCTTTCAAGTCTTGTTGTTTTTCCAGGTGGGAAATGGGTTAGGATTAGTAACTGTTACACAGCTCTGGAAAAGCAGCAGATGAAAAATCCTTCTTAAATAGACTAGCAAGCAAAGGAAAAAAACCCACAACTTACAGGGATGGATAAAGCCTGGCCAAGACTGTTTCTGTGAGCAGACATGCGTTCACCTCGGATGCTACAAAGGACCCTCTAGTTTGAACTGTCAGAGTAAGGGATCAAACAGTCCAGCCAGAAGGAAGAACGGAAACAGTGGGACACACGGAAGAGCAGATTTAGGCAGGAACAGAATTGTGAAGATGCATCAATGAAATGTAGTAACTTAAAAAAGGATCGCCTAGTGAAGGAAAATAGAGGTAGCCAGGCAGCATCACGGCAAAATCCCCCATAATCCTCTGTACTTCCTCATGTCTTGGAAGTACAGGCAGGCACTGCTTTTTATATGGTAAAGGCAAAAGATTATGGGTTTTATCCTGTTTTATAATCTTGTGGTGATGGGCAGGGACTTTGAGTATGCGTCACAGTCCTGAGGGCACTCATGTCCCTGCCTGCCCCACCGGGGCCTCCCCACCCCCTGCCCATGGCCCAGGACCCCATTTCAGCACAGCCCAGGGCCACCAGCCCCTGCCCCAGCGATGCTGTAGGGTGCTGGTTTCCAGCCCTGCCACAGCCCTGCCTGAACAAGAAAACGAGGCTTTTCCTGGTTCACTGAATGAATTGCACAACTCCCCTAGGCTTTGAGGGGTCCAGGATGTGGTCCATGGTGTAGCTCCAGTCATCTACTGTATGGTGTAGCAGGTGATCAATTTAGCTCAAAACTAATGAGTTTTTTGAGCTTCTTGTTTCCATAATGTATCCTCATTTTTTTAAAGATGTTCTCTTGAAACAGACACAGCCTCTAGCATTTATTAAATATGCTTTTCCAGTAAATCTCCCGTCTATAACGTTGCCAATACTCTCAAAGATGATCCAATATATATTAGTTGTCATCTTGGTATGACACAGTAGAGGAGTTTTGTAATCTCTCCTGTAATACACCCAACAGGGGTATGCTTTTCACTGCTGATTGAAATGCTCCCTGAATGCCAGAAATGCACTGATCAGCATTTCAAGTGATGTATTTATCTGAAGTAGTTTCCTTCTGATAATTTCGTTTGATGAATAGAAAATGAAGCTTTCAAATCGCTGTAAATCCAGACAAGAATTTTTGGAGAATGTTTATAAAAGCAAGATTGGGTCAGATATACCAGCCTTGGTTGCTAGTGGATGTTTTATTTTCTTGTGATGTTGCCACCTTACAGCAGCCCATTCAAATCCAACATCAACTTATTACAGTTCACTACTCAGCAAAAGATACAGCTGTGTTGCTCGTGTGAAGAATATGGCCATATAATTCAGCTGGCTTCAGCACACAGGGACCTACATCAAGATTACACGAAGGCACAACTCTCAAAGCTTTTACCACTAAATTGTCAGCAAGACGGTTCTGTTTTTATTTTTTTTGCCACTGGGAGCCAATTATTGGAATGAAGCTCAGTCTCTCTCCTTCCCCATGCTCTCAGTGTTTTGCCTTCCCTCCCCCCCATTGCTTCTGCTCTGCTACATCTCAAAAACCAGCTTCCAGCATTCCCCACAGACTTTATTATCCTAAAAGGAAGGAAAATAAACATTTTAGCTTATATGTTTGATATGTGCAGATAAATCTGTGAACTTATTTGAAGTTTTCAGCAAAAAGAAAATGCTTAGTGTGGATAATGAGCAATTGAAGACAGTAATCTTACAATATTAAGCTAGAAATCTGAATTTACAGTCTAGCTTTCCGTAAACACAATTACTGAGATATGCAGGTTGATTTTATTAACTTCCAAAACCCCCAAGGCAGATGAAAACAAAAAGTAAGTGCTATAAATTATTCTAGGATTTTTTTCATTTAAAATGACATAAAAACCCAAGGAGGACCCAGAAACTACTGATAAACTAAACTGTACTTAGAAAATTTTACAATACTCTTGTTAGTTGCTCTGTCAAAACACATTTCAAGTTGCCAGGAAAGACAGCCGTTACCCTTCCCACGTACTCTGCTGTGACTTCATGTGCTGAAAACCAAAGGAAAAGGTTTCCTAAATTTTCCTTGAATAGAAAGAGCTTCAATAGCAGCACTGTAGAGAAAGCAGAGGAGCCCACTGAACTGATGCTTTTCATTATGAATTCTTCTCTCTCCAGCCTAGCCCTGTGCTAAAATTATGCCATTTGTTTTCACCACCAACTCAACCATGGACAGGACGCCATATACACAGTCTGTCTGTCTGCAACAGGGCGTGGTTGTGCTGTGCTTTCACATATAGCATTTCAACGCTGCCTTACCATGGGCTGCTAGGTGTGGCTGTGATGCCATCCCAAGGGTTTGCATTTCTCCCTCTGTCTCTGCCAGTTCTCCTGGGGCTCTCCCACAGCAGATTGGAGAAGGGAGACCATTGCCTGCACCCCTTCGTGGTCAGTGGCTGGTTGGACCTCAGGGCAGGTTGGACTCTTGGCGGTGTCTGCTGTCCCATCAGCCTTTCCAACCCATCTCGACGTATATGCAACGTAGCATCATCTGAATGGGCCTTTTGTACTTCAGGATATGACCCCTTCCAAAAATGCAACCATCTGCCGCTGGAGAGCCGGGCAAGGGCTGGGCAATCCCATCGGTGCCGTTAGTGCCTCTAGTTAGCGAAGGACACCAGCGCCATGGGTCTGCCACCATGAGCTGCCCAGGCACATCGCCAGCTCCTATCCCACCTCCCCTTGTGGATCAGAGCAGTGCTGGTGACTGTGTCAAACTAGGGATGCCAGAAAGGCATATTTAGTTAGAGAAGCATCTGGTAATTCACTAGAAACATTAATGCACACAAAAAAACATTGTTTACCGCTGCAAACGGTTCTGTGGGTCTGCGTTCTTGCTATGCACTGGCAGTTCCTTCACGAGCCTGGAAATAATTTGTGGGGTTATTTTTGGTAATGTCCCATTGTCTTATTATGCCAAGATTAAATGGGATAACAGATGCGGTAATTAAAAATGAAAAAGTGACGGTTATTTTTGGCTCAAATAGTTACTATTAACTGACATGGTAGATGGGTTTTTAAAGCCAAAAATATATGCAATAGCAGTCAGAATAGCTGTTATTTCCCTGCTGTTTATGAAAGGCTTATGAATCATGACCTACACCCAGCCAATTGCATACCTTTATTTCAGATGCTATTTAAATTACATTTCATTTAAATGAAGAGATTGAACTAAGGAAATATCTGAGGATTTTTTCAGGCTTTGTCTGACATCAAATATCAAATGATTGTGTATCTTCATTTCCAGAAGAACATATGAGACTAATTAATAACCCCAAATAAACAGGAGATGTACCCCATGCTGACCTGTAAAAAGACCATATTGAACAATTCTGCATATTTAAAGGCAAATGAAATCTGCATGAATACGCCATTTGCTTACTTTGTTTCTAAAGCGTGCACTCATTTGGAAGTCTTAGTTACTGTTCAAAAAATTATGTCAGAGAAACAAGCTGTGAAGAACAGGTGAATACTAACCAAGAAACACAGAAAACAGGAAATAACGATGCCTAGTGCTCCTCATATTAAAAAAAAGGGACATTCAGGGTGGTTTTCAGAGATGAGCACACTGTCAGTACTCAATATATAGTAAGTAACAAAATCTGTTTTTTCTTTCAGTGCACAGAGCTGCTTTGTCTTTTCCTTTGTGTATGATCTAACAGAACCTGGAAGACATTCAGGCATTTTGGTAGATCGCGTGCTTGCCAGTTGGGTGTCCTACAGTCTGCTTTATCAGTGCTTACTCAGATATTTACCTACCCACAATAACAACAACATTGTGTATGTGTGCATATATACACATATATATATATACTATTTGTAATTATGTACCTCTCTATATATGCATACATATTTAGTTAATAATTTTACAACTTTAAAAGGAATTGCAAACTTAAAAACTATTAAAAAATGTAACATTTTAAACTTAATAACTTAAATATGTTAGACTTTAAACACAATTGTTTAGATTTCATATTATTTATAACTGTAGGATCAGGTCTGTGCCATTTAGGTGCCTGAACTTAGATGGAGAATGTCTTCCTTTGGAGGCTAGCAAAGACTTAGGTACTTACTCGGTAAGGACTGATTCCCTTGAGAGTGAATTGTGGTAGCAAACAAAATGTGCTCGGAATCATCCTCTGCCTTCGATGCCAACTGGTTGGCATCAAGAGACAAGCACTGACTCTCCATCAGCCACGTTCCTTACCTGCTGGCTCACTCCCTGGCTCTGCTTTGGGCCACGCTGCCAGCTCTTTCCTGGACAACCTAGACATAGTTGCTGGATAATTCCCTGCGGGAACAGCTTCCTGGTGGCAAAGCGAATGAGACTGCAGCAGGTCTGACTCCCACTACCCTCCTCTTTTCTCCAGTGCTATCTGTGTGGAATTTGCAACCTCAAATGCCCTGCAGGTCTTACGGAATCCTCAGAGCATGCAATACGTATTGATGGTGCTGGGATATAGCAACATGAGTGTGGCAGGCAGCAGCACAACCCTCATGGTATTTCAGAGCCTTTGGACTGAAAAAAAAACAAACACAAAAGAATAGTGATGTTTTAGGTCCACAGATGCATGACACTGGGTCCAGCAGAGACTCAGGCTGATATGGCCCCAGAAGGACCTGGCCCGAAGCAAATGAATGGAGATAATCTGCGTCACCTGGCTTCAGAGCCAGGAATCAGACCTGCTTTCATTTAGCAATACAGACAAGCTGTTGCAGGTTCTGAAGCTTGGATGGGGTGGGATGAATCCCACCTCATGCCTCTAAATGTTATTGACAATCCTCTCTCTTCCCAGCCCCAGACATTTGCCAGCCAGGCTGAACTCACCCAGAAGAATCTGCAAGCTGAGACTGATGAGCACTCACATCATTTTAACTTACCTAAAATCAAGTTAAATTCATCAGGATCAGCCCCGGTACTGATGAGGTCCAAATGTGGCTGCTAGTTGGTAAAACATGTAGGCAATGACCAATAACTTTAACTTTCACCTTAATCCTCCCTTGGAAGAATGGATAACCTCTAGGATATGCTGCTATTCATGCAGCCAGACAAATATCATGAGTCTTTAACTATCTTGAACAGTATAATAGCCCTTAAACTTCTCTCTGTTTCCTTAAACCGCCTTAAAAAAGTTGTGAAAATGTGTGGTGAAAACCACTTCAGAATGTATAGCTGCAGTGTCGGAGTTAATTTGTATTCCCATAAGATCAGTACTAAGAATGTACTCGTTTTGCTTGTTAATATTATGTGGGAGAAACCTGTCTCTTCTTATTGACCCATCATTTCCAGAGCCTTGTATTAACATATATCAGCAGTAACTGCACCAAATTTGTTCTCCTTAAAATGAGAGCAAGACAATTCAGTTCTGCTTCTTACATACTCCTAAATATAGCCCTAGAAAGAAAAATAAGGGGAAAAAAAACTGTTTAGGCATATCTTATGACTAGGGACATTCCTTGGCTATAAGGACTTTGCCAAGGACTGTATATCTCTGAGTTCATTTGCACTGACTGCGCATAAAGGAATCCTCACGGCAAGCCCTGGATAACTTATTAGCTTTAAGAAAAGGTAATCGTGTTATTAATTTATCCCCTTTGTCTATAATGCCAGGTAATGTATTTTGGCAGGCATCATTTATAGCTAGAATTATTCTCCCCTGGGTAGCTACAAATGACTCCTCTTCATCCAAATATGTCTTGCCTGTATGCACAGAGAAGCACAGGCTATCTTCCAACTTTAATCAATATTATGATCAACACTGAATCAAATTACAGCATATTTGCTTGGCATTTCAGATGACGAAGTAATGCTCCTCCCCAACTCCAGCAAGACACCAGGGAGTTGCAGTTGGTAGCTGGGAAGATCAGACCGCGCAGCCCCTCCCTGGAGCTGTTGGGGTCACTTCATCACGCGCTCAAGCGCGGTGGACGATGTCCGTTTTGGCTGGCAGAGGACCAGGTGATGCGGGTGAAAGCTTTCCTGGCACCGACATGCGGAGAGCTACAGCGCTACAGATTTCTCCTTGGGGAGAGATGCAGGCAGGCAACAGAAATTCATTGCAGTGCCTTTGCAGCCTCCGCTGGGGGAGGCCTGCTGCAGATGAAACCCTTGACTCCCCCAGTCATCCTCTGTTCTCACGTCTCTGCTGGGGTAGAGATGCTGCTTCTGCTCCTGAAGTAGCTGCTTCTCCTACCCATGCTTTGTCAAGGTCACTTGACTTAATTTTAAATATTTATTGGACATTTGGTCTCATGCCCATTACTTGTTAAGTGTCTTATATGATGGGTATAATAGCAAAGGCCAAGTTTTTTGCAAGAGGCTGGCCTACAAAAAAGCAATCTCTGACTGTTCGTTGCTGGGAACACACATCTCTGGCTGTACTTCAGACGTTCCCCTCGGAGTGACATTTCTGCAGTGCTTCTCTTTACTGTGAGTGAGGTTTATTCTTCAGAACCTGCAGAGCAGCTCTGCTGGATTAGCCTTGAAAAGCAGACACTAAATGAGAATTTATTCTCGATAAACATTTGAAAATTTTATATCTGGACTGAACACTTGTGACACGAGAACAAATATTCGATACCTCCTTCAGGACTAATTGGAGAAGGCCAGTTAGAAAGTTTGCATAGAAATCAATCGTTTCCCATTCTACATGAACACTCACATAAATTCTGTGCTCTACAAAATCAGGGGAGCGAGCACATTGGTCACCATTAGTCACACAAATGACACTTCACAGTATTATCTAGAGAAGTTGGAATGACTCTTTTTGCCAGAGCAATAGCTTCCAGCTGAAAATGCAGATCACGCACCATGGACTTTATTTATGGCCTTTATCCTCGCTTCCTCGCAAACAGCAGGGCTGGATGGACACAATGTTAAAAAGAAGTATCAGAAATCTCTGGAAGGCTTAGGAGAGCAGCTAGCGATTTTATCTGGAAATGCTCTCATGCCTATGTTTCAGCATTTGAATGTTATTTTTTTAAAAGTGTCTCAAGTCCAATTTTCAGGTCTAAATGGCTGAAGTAGGTTACTATACAGCTATACTAATAGCACACGCTAAACAAGCACCAACGCGTGTGCAGCACAAGGGAGTAGAGAAGCATTTCAGTGTCATATGGTGAAGGACTGTCTGGCACCTGACATTTTTATCTCAACTATCCCACACTCTACGGCTCACCTTCAACACCCACCTTACAGAGGGAAATAAAGTGACCCTGAGAATTTAAACAAAACAGCCAGAGCTTGATTTTCTACTGTTTTGTATGCCTTGCGATGATTTATGGCTCTCTAGAAGGAGGGCAAAGTTGCTCTGAAACTGCCTCGAGAAGAAAACCTGCCTCGAGAAGAAGCTATTTTCGCCAATTCTGTTTTCCTGGTGTAAAACTTAAATCACTGCATGGTCTGCAAGGCAAGCTCTCCTAGAAGACATGTCCTCACTTTCTGCTGTTCTGTTTTAAACCCATTTCACAGTTTAATTTTCAGCTAGTGCCACTGAGAAGCGCAGAAGGGGACGTGGCTCGTAGGCACTTCTCCATGGTGTGCTGGCTTGGGGCCAGGTAGCAGCTCCAAGTCAAATCAGGGGCAGGACCGGTGGAGAAGATGGGCATCACAGGGAGCTGAACCACGTTCGTGTGCCACAGGCCGTCGCCAGCTCCTGATGGGCACACGGCGCTTTGCCAGGCACTCAAAGGTGCACAGTTCAGCTGTTTGTGCCCCCTGAGAGCACAAATTATAATGATGTTTTTTGAAGATGTCTGTGTCTCTAGACATTGCCTACATAGCTTTTCCTATAATTATAGGTTTGTAATTATGTACTTAATGATGACACCCCCTCTGCCTGATCATAAATATATTTTTACATAATAGCACTTAAGCGTTACATATTTACTAATCAAAAAGAGATTCTTACTGCAAGAGACAAATTACAAAATAATTATACCACACCTTTAACTCTACCATAAATAATTTGGATCATTTCCCAAGAAAGCATATTCGAGCTCTTGTAAGGCACTTACCCTGGGTGCCTGCAATGGTCCGCATCGTAAGCTTACCATGCCAGCATAAGAAATCCAAAATGTTAAGTTTTCATTACTACTGCCTCTGAAGTAACTGCAGTGCACTTAAAATAGATGTACAATTCATGAAAATGAATCATTAAAAGGGATTGAGTTGAATTGTGCCCGGCAGATGTTGTCACAAACATCACTGAAATACTTAAACACTTCTTCCAGCAAGCGACGATAGGATGCTGGGCAGCATAATTATCCCATAGCCAGAGAAGTAATGCTTTTCATGCCAATGCAAGAAGGGCTTCATAAGAAACCTTGTGGAGCTCTACTGCACAGATACAGTGATGCTCCTTCCTCATCTGTTGGATAGCTCTTGGGCAAGCCTACAGCATCCTACCCATAGTGGTCCCGCACCTCAGCCCTGGAAACACTGGAAGTTGCAGGCACAAGGACGCAGAGGTGCCGCTTGGAGGCTGCGCTGCCAGCAGCTGACGCCGGTCTGGGCTGAGCTGTGCTCCTTCCCCAGGGCTCTATGGGCAGCCCTCCCCGCTCGCCCGGCTGAGCTGGTGCATGGGGCTCACCTGCCTCTCTGATCTAGCAGGGGTTTGGTGGGGTTAATTTTTAGCCACACAAATCTGAGTGGGGCAGAGAAGGAGGGAATCCTGGACAACAGCAGTCAGGCACTGGGTTGGTTTAAGCTGGCCAATGCCCTGAAAATAAGGCTTTGAAACACATGATTTCTGTGTCATTCCTGCTGAAGAGCTGGGTCAACCCGAAAAGGGCTTTGGGAAGTGTTGTATTTGCATGTTTTGCAATGGCTGGTTTGCATTGTCTCTCTGGGTGCGGACATTTTTGTTAAGAGGACTTGATCATAGCCAGGTCTACAGGGTCTCCAAGACATTGCTGTGACTTTGACTGAACCCTATCTTGTGTGAGTTCGTTTTGGCGTTTAAATATGACAGGTCCACACCAGACTCTTCTTCGTGTCACACATGGTAGATGCCCAGCCATCTTCCTGTGATCCAGGGAAAGCAGACTGATGGGTAATTCCACTCACATGATACAAAAAATCTTTTTTCACTTGTTGTTAATGTTTCCCCAAATATGGGGTGTATGTAGGGGTGAATCTTTATTGTCAGGAAAACGTCTTGGTTTGAGGCTCATTTGAACTTCTGGAGGAAAAGGGCCTTATTGAGCAAAGTATGCAGTCTCCCAGCCTGCACACGGCATCTAAACATACTTTGACAGATGATTTTTCTTCTGTGGGTAACTGAAAAGACTACACCCTGGCAGAAGAGTTTGTCAGTTGTTTCAGCCTAGCTAATGAGCTTAGTCTTCTTTCTGTACTGCTGAAATTATACAGAAGTGTCTGCCTGAAGGAGGCATATTGATCAAATCTTGCTTCGGCTCTGAGCACCGAGGAGCTAACTCACTCCGATCTCGTATGTGGAGGTTTCCTCACCCGCCGTGGGGTCTGCCCGGAGGCTGGGCTGTTTGCTGCTCTCAGTTCAGCTGTCAGCACATGGTGATCTACAGCAGGCTGGTCAGTTAGCCAGGGAAACACGAAGTGGTTGGGTAACCTGAAACATTTTTCCTGGCATCATCCATGCATGATGGGGAGCAGACCTCCAAAATGAGTGTCTGTCTTATGACAGATATCCTTTGTGGCTGAATCCCACTGTGTTCATGTAACTTCAAAATACAACTATTCTTGTTATGAGATGAATCATTCCTTCTGCCTCTGGGTTAGTAAGCTTTCTGATGACTAGGAACCACTCTTCATTTGGCGCTTTCTATTTCAGCATATTCAGAAACTGAATGACCTGCTTTGCAGTATTTTACACTATTAATTTTGTCCTCTTCATTTCTTGTGCACAAATGGTAACAGCTTGACTGGTGAGGAGATTCTGCAGCCACAGCTGCTCTACAGCACACTCTAAGCAGTGCTATCAGCACTTCACAAAGCCTTTGCACTTCGTTTTTTCTTCTGATGAAAGGTGTGTTCTGTTCCCTGGGTTATGAATCCCCACAGAGCCTGTCTCAGTAGCTCCCGAAAGCTTTCTCATTTCTCAGAGTTATTGCTGCTGTGCTCTTTTTGTATAACACCACCCAAAAGTGATTTTTTTTCTGCGTGAGCACATAGTGGTGTTTCTAGTTCCTCTGAACCTGTGGCTCATCACCCTCCTCCATGGTTTCACCAACATCCATCAGTGTAGCGTTGCTTTTGGAAAGCTATATGGTACCTGGCCTGGCAGCAGCCGTGTGAACTGCCCAAATGAGACGGGGCACTGGGCTCATTGCACGTGCACGTGGACGATTGCCATGGCTGGTGGTGGGGTATGTCTCTGGGTAAATCCAAGTTCCCTGGGTAAACCCGCATCTAATGGGGCAGCCAAGTCATCAATAAAGCAGCACGTGGTTTCTCTCTCCTTAGCTATGGCACATCTTGCCTAAAGCCCCTTCTGAAGATGAGAAGGAGAAACTGTGGCAGCCTGAGAGCATTTTTAGAAGCACAGGAAAACAGGAGACTGCAAAATGGCTTTTTCATCCTACTGCCGAGCACACATTAACCTCATTTAAAAATGCAAGTGCTGCATGTGTCGTATACTAATATGTTTTTGCCTTTTAACTGAGAGGTCTTCTTTCCTGTAGCTGGCAGTAGGGATGTCTGTTGAAGGATTGGTTGGTGTCTTGAGCCTAAGAAACCCATCTATTTATATTAAAAGATTGAAAAGTTCCTCTCATTATCAGAGCTCTGTAACTGAGCTCCCTAGAGAAAAAATGAATCAGAGAGCACTTGTATTTTCCTGAGCAAAACAAATAACAAAGCTTTCAGGAGATAGCTTTTTTTTCAGGAAAAGAGCCATATATTTTAGCCAAGAAAAGGCATGAAAGTGTTTGAGATTTCAAAGTCATTCCTGGAGGAATAACTAGCTCTTCAGAGGGCTGGAACGCAAGGCAGCACCCTGGGGAATATCCTGGTTTCAGAAAAGCTGGTGTTGGTTGCTGTTACCAGCGTTACCAAGAGCCCTAAAATGTTGTTCCTGTGCCCTGTGTAAAGGCACATGAAGTTTTACTCTCCAATTCAGAGTCCTCACTAATCACTACAAATTAATAATACCACAATTTCCTTTCCCCGTGAGGGTGAATTTAAGAATCTTTACAATTTGATAAGAAAACTGACATCCCTTTTTAAAAATTGCCCCATCATTTGCTTCTGGTGGTATTTGTCAGTAGGTGAAAACCCCAGCTCCAAATCCCTGCTCTTTCTTACCAAA
The DNA here is from genome assembly GCF_047370975.1 of Nipponia nippon. Taxonomy (NCBI): domain Eukaryota; kingdom Metazoa; phylum Chordata; class Aves; order Pelecaniformes; family Threskiornithidae; genus Nipponia; species Nipponia nippon. The sequence continues at coordinate 17,431,335 of NW_028262347.1, read as the reverse complement.
CACTTGCTGAAGAAGCGACTTCTCCCTAGCGAGAGCCATAGTGCACGTGTGGCTCAGTCGGTGCTTGGCTGCTAGCACCGAGCGGAGCAAACCCCACGACAGGAAGGTGAAGGAGACCCACCGCCTGACCCAGTGGAGACCATGTATTAGCCAAGTCTGTAACCAGTTCAGAGCAGGAACTGCTGTTTCATGACTTGCATTAAGCCTAGACTGTAATTAACGCTTAACAAATAGCACTAATGATAACAATTGTACTCCTGCGCTAATAACTTTATGCTTTCTTTACATTGAGTTGCACCGTAGACCTTACCCTGGTTTTAAACCATCAATCCCGATCATTACAACACACAGAGAGGAATTATATCCTCCTACATAGTCTATGCTGCAAACAGAGTGACTGCCCAAGGTGCCTCAGTAACGGCATTGAGCAACGCACAACTGCCTTTAATCACCCCTGCGCTGCTCCCGCAGTGTCTTGTTCAGACTACTTAAAATAACTTCCCCAAATTATGAATCTTTGCATAAGAAATGATGTGTGTTTCAAAACACAATGAGGCACGTTCTGCACAAACGTTGGCCGGGAAGCAGGGGTGGGATGCGGGTGCGAGCCTCTGCACGAGCAGCAATTCAGTGGAGAACTTGCATTGTGTCTAAACACTGCAATTAAACTAAAACGTTGTCCTTGTAAATAAAAAAGATTTGCTGTGTGGCCACTGCCGTGGGAAGCTTTTGATGAAATATTTAGGAGAGCGCTTTCTGAATGTGGCTAATTTTCAGAAGGCATATTAAAGTTTTATAGGGGCGCTAATTTAATCACAGATGATGAATGATTTTATTTTTATGTTGGGCTTTAACAAGGCTGGATGAATGCGGGGTGGCTCAGCAAGTCTGTGTGTGCCAAGAGCCACCTGAGTCACAGCTTTCGGAGAGCTGTTTCCCTCCAGCCGAGCACGTCGTGTCACCCTTACGGGGCTCTCAGCCCTCACACCCGCTGCGCGGATGAAACCGAACACAGGGAAGCCTGCCAGTGCTGAGAGGACCTCACAACCGGTGGCACAGCCTTTGGTTAACCCTCATTGACCACCTCTACCTGCCCCTGGCCCAATCCCTCCAGACACAGACAAATCATGTTGAGGGGAAAAAAAAAGAAGCAGAGAGTGTGTTTCTGTGAGGCACCGGTTGTCCCTTTTTTATTGCCAGGTTGTCCTCACACCCACCTGAACCACCTCAGCCGCGGTGGGAACTGCGGTGGTGGGAGTTTGCAGGGACAGTCCGAGGTGCAGGAGCAGCACAGCTGATGCTGACGCCCCATGCTGCTCCTACACTTTCATCGCTGTACTGCAAAAGATTGGCTTCTCCAGCCTGGTCTAAAAGTTCAGGAAAGTACAAAAAATTGTCTTTTTAAATTGCAAGAGAGACAGTGTGATGTGGGGTGATGTGCGTAGTGAGCCATTTAGAAGATGGTACAGTGGACCCAATTTCTTCTAGTCAAATGAAGCCTACATGGAAAATTCAAGCATGTCATATTTCTCCACCCAACGAACAATGACAACTTCGTCGTGATCTGGAGTGGCTGGACCTCAACACAAGCCCATTCCCCCGGCCCCGAGCCCCAGGGCCACCTGTGCTGCACAGGTACATGGCGGTGTGGGCACAGAGGTAGCAAAGGCGCATCCTCCCCCTTCCTCTGATCCCCTTCACCAGGTGGAGCACGTTTTTGGCAGCAGCAGTGTTAACCAGGAGATGCAAGCAGGCACCAGCATTGCTCAGGGCACGTTGAAGCTGGCCTC